>NC_046290.1:4579444-4887500 GCF_004115265.2 Rhinolophus ferrumequinum
TTGAAAATGACGGTTTCCCTCCAAGATCCACTTGTATTCCAAGCACACCACAGGTGTTGATATGTACTGTTTTCATAATTCTTTTCAAATTTATGTTATGATTTCTTTTTCAGTCCAAAAGTTAGAGCTGTGCTTTTTATCCAACAGATATGTGGTAATTTCTAAGTTATGCTTGCTTTTATTATAAACCTAATTTAATATTGTTGTGATCAAAGAACATGGGTCTGTGTGATCTCTTGGAAATTTTTGCAAGTTGCCTGGTACATAATTAAAAAAAAAATCCATGTGCACTTGAGAAGAATATTGTCCTTTTTGAGGTTGGATGTGGAATTTTGTATTTGTCAATTAGGTCAAACTTGCTAAATATGACATTTGAATCTTTGGCATTATTTGTTTTGTTTTCATTTTTTTTGCTTGACCTATTAATGGCTGGATGGAGGTGTTGAAATCTATTCTTGGTGGATTCACTTATTTCTTCCTCTAGTTCTATATATTTATACAATTTGAGGTAATTTTGTTAGGTTTATAAATGTTTACAATTGTTATAATTGCATGGGAGTTTTTATTATTTTATCTTTATCCTTAAAGTTATTTTATATTTTGTAAGATGTTAAAATAGCATATTTTCATATTTTTGTTTTCAACCTTTCTTCATCTTTTTGCTTAATCCTTTCTCTTGTAAATAGCATAGAGTTGGGCTTTGTTTTATGATATAGTCTGTGAATCTGCCTTTTGATTGGCATGTTCAAGCCATTTATTTAATTATAATAATTAACATATTTGCAATAGTTTGCACCATTTCACTTATTTGATATCTCAATTTGGTATCTGTCTCAATTCCTTCTCCTTACTGTTTTATTTTTTGGCTTTATTTTTTTTTTCTTTTCTTTCTCTCAGTTTTTTCCCTCTGATGATTTGGAATTTATACATTTTATTTGTATTCTTTTGGTGGTCGCCCTTGAAATTTTATCGTCATAAATATTTCAACTGGGTCAGTCTTGACACCAAGGTCATTAAATGACCTTTGAACACTTTATCTCTAGTATTTCCTCTCCTGACTCTATTAAGCTTATTATTAAATATTTCAATTTTGTCTTTTTAAACCTAGAAAATAGATACTTATTATTCTTTCAGATAGATTTTGTGTGTTGAGTTGTACCACAGTGTTTGCCATTGTATTTGTTCACCTCATTCTTTCATATCATGCAGTCTTTTTAGAATTATTTAATTTCCTAAAAGTTTTTTTTTAGAGATTTCTTTTTTCAGTTACAGTTGACATTCAGTATTAATTTACATTAGTTTCAGGTGTACAGCTTAGCGGTTAGACATTTATGTAATTTATGAAGCCCCCCCAACCCCCGATTAGTCTAATACCCACCTGGCGCCATATATAGTTATTACCATATTATTGACTACATGCCCTATGCTGTACTTTACATCTCCATGACTATTTCATAATTTATACTAATTTGTACTTCTTGATCTCTTCACCTTTTTCACCCAGCCCCCTAACCCCTCTCCCATCTGGCAACCATTAGTTTGTTCTCTGTATTTATGAGTCTGTTTCTGTTTTGTTTGTTCATTTCTTTTGTTCTTTAGATTCCACATATAAGTGAGATCATATGGTATTTGTCTTTCTATGTCTGATTTATTTTACTTGGCATAATATGCTATAGGTCCATCCACATGGTCGTAATTGGTAAGATTTCATGCTTTTTATGGCTGAGTAATATTCCATTGTATATATGTACCACCTCTTCTTTATCTAGTAGTCTATCGATGGGCACCTAGGTTACTTCTATATCTTGGCTATTGTAAATAATGCTGCAATGAACATAGGGGTGCATATATCTTTTTGAATTAGTGTTTTGGATTTCTTCAGTTAAATACCCAGAAGTGGAATTTCTGGGTCATAAGGTAGTTCTACTTGTATTTTTAATTTTTTGAGGAACCTCCATACTATTTTCCATAGTGGTTGCACCATTTTACATTCCCACCAATAATGCACAAGGTTCCCTTTTTCACATCCTCACCAACACTTGTTTGTTGGTTTGTTGATGATAAGCATTCTGATAGGCGCGAGGTGATATCTCATTGTGGTTTTAATTTGCATTTCTCTGATGATTAGTGATGTTGCATGGTATATGCTTCCATTTATTTGTATCTTCTTCAATTTCTTTCTTCATTGTCTTATAATTTTCCAAGTACAGGTTTTATACTTCCTTGGTTAAATTTATTCCTAGATATTTTATGTTTATGCAATTGTAAATTGGATTTTCTTCATTTCTCTTTCTGATAGTTTGTTATTGGTGTATAAAAATGCAACTGATCAGGGTTCCCTCTATATAGTGTCATGTCATCTGCAAGTAATGATGGTTTTACTTCTTCTTTTCCAATTTGGATGCCTCTTAATTCTTTTCCTTGTCCAATTGCAGTGGCTAGAACTTCCAGGACTATGTTGAATAAAAGTGATGAAAGTGGACATCCTTTTCTTGTTCCTGATTTTCAGGAAAACGCTTTTAGCTTTTCCTCCTTGAGTATGATGTTAGGTGTGGGTCTGTCATATATGGGCTTTATTATGTTGAGATATGTTCCCTCTCATCCCACTTTGCTGAGAGTTGGGTTTTTTTTTTTTTATCATAAATCAATGCTGGATTTGGTCAAATCTTTTTTCTGCATCTCTTGATATGAACATAGGATTTTTATCCTTCATTTTGTTTGTGTGGTATATTACATTAATAGATTTGCAGATATTGAACCAACCTTGCATCCCAGGAATGAATCCCATTTGATCATAGAGGATGATCTTTTTACTGTATTGCTGAATCCTGTTTGCTAGCATTTTGTTGAGGATCTTTGCATCTATGTTCATCAGGGATCTCGGCCTATAATTTTCTTTTTTTTTGTAATTTCTTTATCTGGTTTTGGCAGCAGGGTTATATTGGCCTCCTAAAATGCGCTGGAGAGCCTTGCCTCATCTTTAATATTTTGTACTAGTTTGAGAAGGATAGGTGTTAATTCTTCTTTGAATGTTTGGTAAAATTCACCTTTGAAGCCAGCTGGTTCAGGACTTTTGTTTGTTGGGAGTTTATTGATTACTGATTCAATTTCATTAGTAGTGATTGGTCTGTTCATATTTTCTGTTTCTTATTGATTCAGTCTTGAAAGATTGAATGTTTGTAGGAATTTATCCATTTCTTCCAGATTGTCCAATTTGTTGGCATGTAATTGTTTGTTGTATTTTCTTATAACCCTTTGTATCTCTGTGAAGTCTGTTGTTACTGCTCCTCTTTCATTTCTAATTTTATTTATTTGGGTCCTCTCTTTTTTTTTGTGATGAGCCTGGTTAAAGGTTTATCAATTTTATCTTTTCAAAGAACCAGCTCTTTTTCATTGATCTTTTGTGTTTTTTAGACTATATTTCATTTATTTTCTCTCTAATCTTTATTATTTCTACTCACTTTGGGCTTTGTTTGCTGTTTTTCTCTGGTTCCTTTAGGTGTAAGTTTAGATTGTTTGAGATTTTTTTCTTTCTTGATGTAGGCTTGTATTGCTATGAATTTCCCTTTTAGGAATGCTTTTGCTGTGTCCCATAAGTTTGAGGTCATTGTGTTTTTATTTTCATTTGTCTCAAGGTATCTTTTGGTTTCATTGTTAACCCATTCATTGTTTGGTATCATATTATTTAGCCTCTATGTATTTGTGTGTTTTTCATGTTTTTATTTTTTATGTTTTTGAATTGATTTCTAGTTTCACATTATTGTGGTCACAGAAGATGCTTGATATGCTTTCAGTCTTCTTAAATTGATTGAGACTTGTTTTGTGCCCTAACATGTTATCTCTTAGAAAACGTTCCATGTGCAATTGAAAAGAATGTATATTCTGCTGGTTTGGGGTGAAATGCTCTAAAAATATTAATTAAGTACATCTGGTCTAATGTGTCATTTAAGGTTGCTGTTTTCTTGTTGATTTTCTATTTGGAAAATCTATCTATTGTTGTCAATGAGGTGTCAAAGTCCTATACTATGACTGTAATACTGTTGATTTCCCCCTTTATGTTCATCGATATTTGTTTTATATATTTAGGTGCTCCTGTTTTGGGTGCATAAATGCTTACAAGGGTTACATCCTCTTGTTGGATTGATTCCTGTATCATTATGAAATGTCCTTCTTTGTTATTTTAGCCTTTGTTTTAACATCTGTTTTGTCTGATATAAGTATAGCTACTCAAGATTTTTAGTTTGTTTCCATTTGCATGAAATAACCTTTTCCCATCACTTTGCTTTCAGTCTATGTGTGTCTTTCGATCTGAGGTTGGTCTCTTGTAGATAGCATATGTGTGGATCTTGTTTTCTTATCTACTCAACTATCTTATGTGTTTTGATTGGAGCTTTTAATCCATTTACATTTAAAGTGATTATTTAAAGTGATGCGTAGTTATTACCACTTATTATTCATCTTTTTCTCTTCTTCTTCTTAAACAAGTTCCTTTAACATTTCTTGTAACACTGGTTTGGTGGTGATGAACTGCTTTAACTTTTTCTTGTCTGGGAAGCTCTTTATCTATCCTTAGAGTCTAAATGATAGCTTTTCTGGTAGAGTAACCTTGGCTGTAGGTCCTGGCTTTTCATCACTTTGAAAATTTCATGCTCATCCCTTCTGGCATGGAAAGTTTCTGTTGAGAAATCAGCCGACAGTCTTATGGGAGCTCCCTCATAGGTAACTAATTGCCTTTCTCTCGCTGCTTTTAAGATTCTCTCTTTGTCTTTAACCTTTGGCATTTTAATTATGATGCATCTTGGTGTGGGCCTGTTTGGATCATCTTGTTTGGGAGTCTCTGTGTTTCCTGGGCAGCATGTTTATTTCCTTTACCAGATTGGGAAGTTTTCCATCATTATTTCTTCAAATAGGTTTTCAATTCCTTTCTCTCTCTTCTCCTTCTGATACCACTATGATGCGAATGTTGGTATGCTTGATGTTTTCCCAGAGGCCTCTTAAACTGCCCTCACTTTTTGGATTCTTCTTTCTTTTTGTTTTTCTGATTGGGTGTTTTCTGCTACCTTATTTTCCAAATTGCTGATTCAGTTCTCTGCTTCATCTAATGCACTGTTGATTCCCACTAATATATTCTTCATTTCAGTTATTGTGTTCTTCATTTCTGACAGGTGCTTTTTGTTTTCTATCTCCATTTTTATGTTTTCTATCTCTCTGTTGAAATTCTCACTGAGATCGTTGAGCAGCCTTATAACCAGTGTTATAACGCTGCATCTGGTAAATTACTTGTCTCCATTTGTTTAGTCATTTTTCTGGAGTTTTGTTCTGTCCTTTCATTTGGGATATCTTTCTTTGTTTCCTCATTTTGGTTTTCTCCCTGGGTTTGTCTCTGTTAGGTAGAGTTGTTATGTCTCCTGGTCATGGTAGAGTGGCCTTATGTAATAGGTATCCTATGGGGCCCAGAGGCACAGTCTCCCTGGTCACCTGAGCCTGGTAGTCCAGGAGTGTCCTTTGTGTGGGTTGTGTGTGCCCTCCTGTTGTAGTTGAGTGTTGATTGCTGTTGACACGTCATTGAGTGGGATTGACCCACAGGCTGACTGGATGTGAGGATTGGCCATGACCACAGCACACGAGCTGCTCTGTGGGGGCTGACCCATGGTGTAGGATTCATTCCAATGGGCTCTAATGCCTATTCAGACCACTGTTTGGGTTTGGCACTTTTGGGGCTAATTGGGTGATGCTCTGTTGTGGTCTGAACTGGCCACTGGGTATGTTGCTTCTGGGGCATCTTCAGAGGAGCTCTGAAGGTCAGCTGCTGCCTCTGACTGGCCTGGGCCTGGAGCTACAAAGTGATCTGTGTTGGATAGCTGCTGTTGTTGGACCAAGACAGGCTGCCACCAGTACCAGGCCTGGGACAGTTCATCAAAAGCACAGGACACCCAGAGGCCTGCTGCTGCCTGCCTATAAGGTTTAGCCAGTAAAAGAGCATAGGGCAATATGAGAATTGGTTGAGGAGGGGTTTTAGGGAATCACCAGGGTGGGGCAAGTGGTGTTCACCACCTTAATGCAGATTCAGATTTGGTGCCAGTGCTGAGCCAGGGGACACTCAGCATAAAAGCACAGGGCACATAGAGGCTAGCAGCCACCTGCCTGGAGCCAGTGGACCTTTGAGAGCTTTTAAAGAAAAACTACAGTAGGAGCGTAGGCTGGCTGCCTGTCCCCGAAAGAGCCTCTGGCAGGGCATGAGTTGGTTGGAGCCAGGTCCCAGGGAGGTACCAGGGTAGAGCGAGTGGAGCTTACCAGGCCAATGCAGTTTCAGATTTGGCTATGTAGGGGAGGGCTCAACACAAGAAAAAAGGTATCTGCCTGCCAGCTACATGGGAGGCAGGCACAACACGGGCACAGTGGCGGCTGTCCCTCCAACCCTCGTCCTAAGCCACACAACTCAGTTTCTTCCTGTATGTCTCTGGTGCCTCCTGAGCCATTGTCCCTCCACCAGAGACTCGGGTGAGTACCTGCAAGTGCCTGAGTCTGTGTGTGGGCCTTTAAGAGGATGCTTGGGTTTCCTGCAGCCTTCCATCTCACCCAGACAGACGTAATCCCTGCTGATTTTCACAGCAAGATGTCATGGGGCTTCTCTGCCTGGCGCTGGAATCCTGGGCTGGGGAGCCTGGTGTGGGGTTGGGGTCCCTCGCTTGTCAGGGAGAAACTCTGCAGTTGAACTATTCCCTCCAGATTCTCAACTGCCACTTGTGGGTGTGGGACCTGCCCATTTAGAGTCTCTGCCTCTCCCGTTAGTCTCCACATGGCTTCTTCTGTATATCCATAGTTATAGGACTTGTGTTCAGCTAGTCTTCTGATGGTTCTTCAGGTTGATTGTTCTATAATTTAGTTGTAATTTTGATTGTGGTCATGGGAGGAGGTGAGCACAGCATTTACTTTGTCATCTTGATCAGAACAAGAAAGGATTTCTCAGTGGTAAATTCCTACTTTAAAAAATGATTTATATGCAAATGTTTGTATTTTTGCTCGTATAAAAAAACAAAAAAACACCTGATTTTTTAGCTATACAAGGTTGACTGTTATTTTGTGCTCAATAATTTGCCATTACTATCTTGCTGTTGAAATTTCTGCTCTCATGTTAACTGTTGTTCTTTGGATGATGCTTCCGTTTTCTTTGGCCACTCTTAAGATGTTCTCTTCATCTATTAACATTTTGCATTTTTATCATCATGTAAATATGTTTGATTTATTTTTGTTTAGCTGGCATTGTGGAGTTGTAGAATATTGGTTTTTGCTAGTGCTGGACAATTCCCAACTGATCTGTCTTGATATGAAATCTCGTCTCTTCTTGTTGTAATTCAGGAACTCTAATCAGATATGTTATACCTTCTTATTCTTTTTATTCTATTTTCCATGTCTTAGGCTTTCTTATAATTTTTATCTCCTTACATTTTTATTGCATTGTATATAAATTCTTTGGTTTATCTTTCACTTCAGTAATTTTTAAAAAACTGTGTCTTTTTTTTTTCTATTTAACTCAATTGTTTAGCTTTTATTTACATTATTATATTTGTCATTTTCAAGTTTCATTTTCTCTGTTTGTACCTTAGTGATTCCTGTAGTATTGTCATCCTTGAAATTGCTGCCTTCATTTCTTTCAATATGTCACATGCAGCTATTCTGTATTCTCTGGCTGTCAGTTTTGACATCTGTTATCCTTGGAAATCTAAGCCATTTATAGCAGTACCACAGTTTTCGAACATCTTCGTTGATGAACATTTCGGTTTATGAATGCCATAAATCTAGAAGTAAATGCTTCGGTTTTCAAACACGCCTCGGAAGTCAAATATGTCACGCAGCTTCCGCTGAATGCAAGATCCTGAGGCCTAGCTGCTGGCTGTTTTCAAATGTTTCAGAATTCGAATGGTCTTCCAGAAGAGATTACATTCGAAAACTGAGGTACCACTGTATTACTTGTTTTGGACCCTTGTTCTTAGTGACTCTGCTCATTCTGGTGATTTTTGTTGTAAAAGGTTGTTTGATTGTCATTGGTAGGTATTGACGTTCTACGTGAGTAAGTTTTTCCAAAGACTAATTTGCTCCTGTTTCCAAGATAGCTGGGATATGCCCCAGTCAAGGTCTGCTTTGGGTCCCTTTCACCATGCTCCATGTTTTGTGCTTCTACAGCCTGCCAGGCTTCTCAGCCTCCAGGCATCTCTGGCACCCCTTGTTGCTTACAACGCATGGGTGGCTCTTGCTCTTCCCAGCAGCCCTTAGCTCCATGCCTTTGTGCACTCATTTTCTTTGGGGGAGGGGCTGCAGGGTGGGGACAGAAGGTTGAGGGGAGGAGAGGCGGAAAAATTGGAGACCTTGTCTTCCTTTTGTGAAACTAGAAGTGCCTCCAAGAACATTTTGTATTTGGGGTCCGGTTCTCATAGAAGGGGAAGTCCTTTAAAGTATGATGCCTGATGTGGAACCATTTCCCATGTAAAATACTTTATGTCTTTATCCATAATCTTAATATGTGAGTGAGAGTGTTGGCTAGTGTAATAGGAGCTGAGAATAAGTAAATATGGCCAGAGCCTAGGCCATAATTTGTGTGTATGTAACAAGTTACTTGTATAATTACAAGCAGTGGATGATAAATCTTTGTAAGCAGTTGGAAAGTGGTTTATCTTTCACATACCGATAATTTGCGTGTTTATTTAAAAAATATTTCTATGTTGTGGATTGTTCAGCATGACAAATGGACTAAGGTTTACATATGGGAAGGCTTTCAGTTTTTCAGAATTAGTTTTGAATTTTACATTTAGATCTATGGTCCATTTTGAGTTAATTTTTGTGAACGTTGTAAAGTATGTGCCTAAATATACTTTTGGGGTTCTTTTGGCACGTGGATATCTATTTAGTTTATGTAAGATCTTTTGTTGAAAATACTATCCTTTTCCCTTTGAGTTGTCTTTTTTCCTTTACCAAAGATCAGTTAACTACATTTGTGTGGCTCTGTCCTCTTCCATTGATCTACTTGTCTATTTTTCCAATACCACGCCATCTTGATTACTGTAGTTTTATAGTGAGTCTTGGAGTCAGGTAGTGTCAGTCCTCCAGCTTTTTTCTTCTCCTTCAACATTGGGTTGGCTATTCTGGGTCTTTTTGCCTCTTCATAGAGAATGTGTTGATAACTACAAATTAACTCCCTGGGATTTTTATTGGGATTGCACTGAATCTATAAATTAATTTGGGAAGAACTGACATCTTGACAATATTGTCTTCCTATCCATGTGCACGGACTATCTCTCCATTTGTTGAGATCTTCTTTATTTCATCACAGTTTTATAGAAATTTTTAATCAGAATTTTTATTTACTCTTTTCACACCTCATTGTAAATAAAGTATCACTATATATGTGGAAAAGAGTGAAACATGTATTTTCTATTATGTCACACACACGTATATTATATGTGAATGAATGAAAATATATAGCTGCACGCATACACCTGCACTCAAATATGTATCATAGCTAAAGGCTGATTTCTTTTTGTCCAATGACAACCCTTTCGAATAATTTGTGGTAATAAAGTAAATTATTATTTAGAATGCAAAATGGGCATCATTCCAATAATGAATAGTCAGGCTAGCCTTGGCGAGAAAGTACTGAGATTTGAAGGGGAAAAGGATGTGCTGGTCATCACAACAACAGTCTCTCTTATTGTGGGGCGCCTGTCAGGCACAAATAGCCACCGACCACGCCGTGTCCCTACTGCTCTTCACAGGAAGACCCAGGCTTAGGGGGGCTCAGAGCTCACCCCGACTCACGCAGAAGGAACTGACAGAAACGGTTTCTACCTGCAGTCTCTGGGACTTCAACACACTTCACTAAAATATTTTTTATAAAAAAGCAGTGTTTTACATTAGCTTGGCCCTTACCGTCTAAGTGAAAAATAGTGCTGTTTAATGAAAAATAAAAAATGCACGTGGAAACGAAGGAAAATACAGACAATCTGTTGCACCATGAAAAAGCGTCTGAGAAACAAAGGAGCTGTCACATAATAAATAAAAGAGATGGGTATTTAATAGGTCTAGCAATTAGAAGCCATCCAAAATTACCAGAAAATGCATTGAAAATGAAAGAATAGTGTTGGAAGAGAGCAATAGGAACGAATTATCATAACGGTAGACGACACCGTGCCCGGCATCTCCCTTTCAGAGGCATTTTGGGGTGCTTCATTTACTTTGTGTTATCTGGTATTTTTTTCTTACCCTTTTAAAGGCATATTTTAAAGGCCTGTGAGTACATTTTAGTACTAATAAAGGCAATTTAGTACATTTCATTTAGTTTGCATTATGTCATATTTTTTTGCATGAAGGGAGAAAGGGTGGGGGTACATAAACATATTTAATTTAGATTAACAATGTTTTTAATGTTTGAGGTTGCTTTATTTTAAGCCACTCTGTTTGTTTTATACTCTGAATTTTGAAAACTCAACCAGCTCCAGAAGAAAACAGCCACGGGGTGTGTCTTGTGGCTTCATTCATCTTCCCGTCCACGGGGAGGGAGGAGGACCGTGGCACACAAGGTCTCAGGGCATTCCTTTATTCAGTTTTCTTTGCCTTAAGAAAAATGCGTGATGCCAACAGCGAGACTAGGAAAGAATGTAGTTTATAAGCTTATACATTCTTTAATGAATACTCTACTGTTGTTCCTTGACACTTTTATAAAAGATTCTATTTTGTGGAGACATCTATATTAAAACTTGCTTGGAATTGTAGTTCAAAGGGAAGTATGGAAATAATTGATGGCTGTTCTCTTTCTAGAAGAGCCCCTATCCTTCAGTGGGCTCCAGTTTTCCAGGGGGTCAGGTCAGAGGCCTCATGAGCAGCAGCTGACCATCTCTCGCCGTGGGCCATCGGGGAATCTGCTCCCCCACTGAGGTGGGGAACACTGCTTGAACATCCTCCTCTGATGTGTGGAGAAGACTTGGTACTGTTGGAACCTGGTGAGCAGGGTTAGGCCACCAGCCCCCCCAGGTTCACATTACGACTGAGGGCCTTTCCTATGCCCCTTCCTCCCTAAAATATATTTTCACAGTTATAGTTTATAAGTGTGTTGGCATGAAGAGTTATGTAATCTTTGACCCTAAAAGCTTGTGGGGTTTTTTCCTTCTGGTTCATTAGGGGACCCAGGTCCTGTATCCCCCATGCCTAGTGGAAAAGTCACCGTGAGGCCCAGACAAATCACTTCTCAGTGATGAAGACCCTGATATTTAAAAAACGAAAAGTGAGGTAGAGACTGGCATGTTTCAAGCCTCGCACAGCGTGACATCTTAGCCGTGGCCCCAGCACGGTGAGCACCTGGGTCCTTGGCCACAGTTAGCTCTTTTAAAAGGAAGTGCAGGAGAAGTGCCTCCAGGTAACCCAGTTTGTCCTTCACTTCCTGGAGGGACTCCATCACAATCTTTCTGTCCCTTTAGCTCCTAATTTTCACTTTATGTATATTTTCGTACCATTTTCAGTCTTTCTGGTGAAATAAGAGCCAAAAAAGTCAACAGTTGTTTCTCCCCTACGGAGTTAATGAAATAAATGAAAAGTCCCACTGGGAAAACAGTTGTCCTGGTAATCCCTTAGCTTTCTGTCCATAGCTCCCTTAGGTTTATTTTGGGAGATGTAAAATAAAATCAGTTTCCGTGGCTCCCTGTGTGCAGCGATCCTAATCTCAAATCCCGTATGCCCAGCGGACATGCTGTCGTGTCCATGCTTACGTTGACTTGGGGTGTCTGAGTGCTGGGGAGCCCTGGCAGCCTGGTGGAGAGCTGATACCCTTTTGCAATGATTGTCACATGTGTCTGAGGGTAAGAGTACAACGTAGGCACTTAATCATGGGCAAAAATAGCCATGGAGGGAGAGAATAAGAACATCACATTTGATCCTCTTGTCTTTGGCCAGTTCTGGAAACATACGTTCGTTTGGTCACTCAAGGGCTGGCCCCACTTGGTGTGGCCCATCATCTCTGCACAACCAGAAGGCGGAATACAGACCCTAGGTCCCTGGGCTGGAGTCCCGGTACTCTGTCCCTCACTGGTTCGGTCACCCCATGGCAATTCATTTTCATTCTTGGGGTTCCAGTTTAATCCCCTGTAGAGTATTGCTAACACCAGTGCCCCCTCATAGGGCTGCCGTGAGTATTAAAGAGGTTAATACACGTAAGAGCGCTTAGCCCAAAAATGCATCTATTGGTATTTCCTAGGGTTGTTGCTGTCGTCATTTCCCCAAGAGTTACTTAACACCCATAAAACAGAGAGAGAGAGAGAGGTGGAGTCATTAGGGTGAGCCTGGGTCCCTTTCTTCCCCCTCCATGTTGACTTGCATTGGGTGTGGTTTGATGTCTGTGGTCGGTGGTTTGATGTCTGGATGAGGCCATCTCCAGTGCGAAGTTATAACTGCTCATGTGGCGAATGAAGCTGGTGGCAACCAGGAAAGCGGAGGGGTTCACCAGGCTCCATCCAGTGTTAGAAGGAGCCACCACATAAGTCCCAGATTTTACTGTAACTACTAATATTCTAAAACCTCAGTGGAAGTTCTCAGGGCCTCGGGCAGAAGGATTGTTTTTTTTTTTTTTTTTTTTTGATTGAAACTCCTTTGGGTGTTTCAGGAACTGAACATGTTGGGTGAGGATTGAAGACCTCAAACTGCGTTTCATCCGACAGTGCGTGCTCTTCACAGTCAGGTTCCAGCATAATGTTTTGCAGAAGCTAAAGCCTAAACCCATGCTTGTATCATTAAAGGAAGCATGATGTCTCTTACGTTGTGCTGAATTGTGTGGAATTGAAGTAGTGTGCCTTTTGGGGGCGATGGTTAGAAAGAGACACAAGTTGTGATCAAAGAATACGGTGAATGTTTAAATAAATAAAAAAAAATATAGTACAAGACACATTGCCATGAATCCCCCTCAAAATACTCCCCCTCATTTCAAACACACTTATCCCGTCATTCTTGCCACTCTCTGAAGTAGTTATGGAAGTCCTGTTTTATGGATGTCTTTAGTTGAGCTGTTGTGGCTGCCTCAGTGTCCTGAATCGATTCAAATATTTACCATTTATGGTCACCATATTTTGTGATCACAAGAGAAAGGCTCTGTGTCACACATTGCTTCTGGTATATGGCAATTTCTGTCAAATAAAAACATTATGGTGTGTCTTCATCCACCTTATTCAATGAATCTGGCATGTGTGACTTCTGGCTCTTCCCCAAAGTCAAAATGATTCAGGACCTGGAAGCAGCCACAATAGCGCAACTAGAGACACTCATGAAAGAGGACTTCCGGAACTGCTTCAGACAGTGGCAAGAAGGTTGGGATAAATGTGTTCGAAGCAAGGGGTGGGTATTTTGAGGAGAGTTAATGGCAATGTGTCTTTTGCTGTAATAATTTTCTTTTTTAATTTAAACATTCACTGTGTTTTTTTATTATACCTCATACACAGAAAATGAGGATTAGTGTGCAAATGTGGATTTTAAAAACACGCATCAGTAAGAGGCTAGTAATAAACACCTATCTGTTCTTTGCTCCCGGAGCTCAAGAGAGGTGGGGAAGGAAACTAGAAAAATGGCTGTTCTTCCAAGTATTTCCCACTCTCTTATCTTCTATAATTAGTACTTTCTGTTCCTTCTCTATTAACCTGTGATCCCATTGAAACAGTAATTGCCATGCATTGAAATAAGAGCTCATCACTTTGGAGACTGCGATAGTTTTTAGATTTTTAAAAAATAAAACATTTCAAACCACTCGGAAGCCTTGGTTTTCTATGGCCAGGGTGTGTCTTACCCTGTGATGCAGACAGTGAAGTTAAGTTGGTTGTCTTATTTTAACCTAATATTATGCGTTTTTGCATTCACTTTTGAATAAAATCCATTTCTCCATTTTCCAGGGAAAATTTAAATTTGATGGCATAGCTGTTTTGCATAATTTACGTATCTAACACTGGGATATTTATTTGGGAAAGCATGGCTGTTTCATAGGAAAATTACATTTTCAGAAGTTCAAACTGTTCTGCTTCTGAAATAACTTTTAAAACTCAATATATTTTGACACTGCTGAATGTTGATCACATTTTGATAACTTAAATCATCGCTGCCATGCTGTTTCTGAACTGTACCTTTGCGATATTTTTTTCTCTTAGGAAGTTGAAGACCACGTGGCGTTTTTAATAACAGTTCCCACCGCCCTGGCAATTTTCTTTGCGATATTCATCCTCGTCTGCATTGAGTCTGTGTTCAAAAGGCTGCTCCGCCTCTTCTCGGTGGTGATATGGATCTGTCTCGTGGCCATGGCGTACTTGTTCATGTGTTTTGGAGGAACCGTCTCTCCCTGGGACCAGGTAAGGTGTGAACCTGGTTTTTGTCTCTTCTTCAGCTGCTCTGCTTTGTGACGTCCTTAATTCTGTGAACGGGGCCGTAAACTGTAAGTGGGAGACCTTTCACTGAGAAACAGGTCTTTTGGAGTAGTTGTCTTCGCGGTGACCTGTCTGAAGTCACATGATGCCCAGGACCCTTAGTCCTGCCGGCAGCCAGGGCGCACGCCTGGGTCTCACTTGTCACTGATTTTAGATGGCTCAGTTTGAGTTTACGCCTCACAGCACATTTCAGTAGATCCATCTTCTCCTGGTCCCTGAGTTTCCTGTTATTCCAGAATTCCTCTGGGATGGGAGCCTGACCTTGTGCTTCTAATCCTCAAAGACCAATAGTTGCCCTTGAACCCTTTCTCAGTCACTGGATCTTCCTCCTTAAAGAATTTCGTGGCACTGATTTGGTATGAACATGATATGTTACAGCGATAGGATCACTTCCATACCTGTTGGGAAACGCCCCAGCTCTTCGTGTTGAACCTGGTGAGGCTCTTGGCTTAAAACGTGGCTCCATCTGGAGGATGGTAGGTGTCTTTCAGAGAGTGTACTTTAATGAATGGATGTCCCCGTTATGCTGTTGCCACCTCTCTGTATCCCGCTGACTGCCGGACCACACGGTGTATTGTCCAGGGCTTAGGCAGGTCCCGCTTGCAGATACGGGTGTACAAGTTACCAGCTTCAAGCTCATAATTGAAGCCTTGGGGTTCTGCAGCCACGCAGAGAGAGTGAATTCAGCACTGAGAGGGACGTCACAGAGTTGCTAGGGACCCAGGAGCCAGAGTGGGAGAGGAACAGGAGCCGGGAGTGGACAGAGGAGGAGCCATCCTTGGGAGCAGAGGACCAGTGAGGGAGAGTTGCTGTAGAGGCCAAAGGAGAAGGGAGATTCGAGATGGGAACGGACAAAAGGGTCCAAGTACCTGGGCAAGGGATGGAGCATTCCTGGTGTGCCTTACTCAGAGAGAGCCCTAGTTGAGCTGAAAGTTGAGGTTTCTGGCGGGTTCTGTCAGTAAGTCATCCCGTGAGCTCAGCCAAGCCATCATCATGTTTGGGCCTCAGTTTCTTCTGCAAAGGGAGAGGACTGCAGTGAGTGAACTCAGGTTGGTTTCCCTGGCTCCAAAGGACACTGTCGTAGTGGGCAGGAGAATTGGTGGCACCAGCTTTCCTCTCTTGCCGCTCCCTGGAGAGGCTCCAGGGGCACTGGCTGTCTCCTTGTCATGCTTGCCTTCAGGACCCTTGGGGGGCTGGGCACACACGTCCTTCTCGGGTCTGCTCATCCTGTGCCCCAGCTCTGCCTCTCTTGGTCATGTGCCTGCTCCCCTGCCTCACCCAGCCGCCTTTCCTGGTGCATGTGGCCCACAGCCCCTCCCGCCTTCGTGCGCATACCACACAGAAGGAGGAGACCAGTTTCCTGACCTGTGGCCTGGGCCCACCGGCCCCTCCTTGCACCAGTGCCACTTTGTTTAAGCACCTAGCCTTCGAAGGGGCCTTAGTATCTGGAAGAGCAAGCACCCCCTCCTTTTTCTTCTGTTCCCCCCGTTGTTCAGAATTTCCTTAGCTCACTTTCCACATGAATTACAGAATCTGCCTGTCATGTTCAGTGCATACTCAGTTGGGATCTGGATTTAAATAAATCACGTGGCGTTTCCTAGTTTTTGCTTTGAAAGATATTTAACAAGTAGGGAATAATAAAAGGATACTATTGAAAAATCCCCAAGATTTGCCCTTTTTTTGTATTGTCTTTCTGTAGAATGACATGGCATGTCTCTCCAGCAATTCTGGTTTTCTTTTATGAGTCTGTCCTCCATAGATTATTTTTTTTCTTCATGAAATCAGTAGTAATGTTCCTTAGACTTGTCCTGAGGTACCTAAAAATGTGTTTCTATTTCCTAAAAGGGTTTTTTTTCTTTTTTTTTTTAATTGCCTTTTCTATTTAACGTCTATGCGTAAGGATACTGTTGCTTTTTGATGTTGAACTGTCTGCAGCCATTTTGGTGACTCTTCTTAGCTCTATTGGTTTTTCTGAGGCTCTCAGTTTATTTATAAAGACAGTATCACCATCTCCAGATAATGACCATTTCTCTCCCTTTCAAATCCTTCCTCACTCTCCTCTCAGGTGCTGCGGTGTCTGTGTTAGCCAGGACTCTCCACGTAACGTCCATTCAGAGTGACAGTGGCATTGCACCTGTTTCCATCTTAACTGGGACATCAGTAATTTCACCAGTAATATAATGTTTGTTTGATTGTTAATACTATTTTCATAGAACCAGTCAGTCTAAGGACCTCCCATCTGTCTGGAATGTTCTTCCACAGCTTCTTGACTCCTGTGTTCCTTTCATTAACCTCATGGACCACCCTCTCAGAGCAGTCTTCCCCGACCTCCCAGTGCACCCCATCAGGCGACACCCCTCACCCTGCCTCCATTTCCCCGTGGAACTGATGATGAATTATAGCACCCCAAATCATATTACATATCCCTCGCTTTGTTTATGGACGGTCTCCCTGCAAGAATAGAATCTTGTGGGCAGGGATGAGACTGTCTTTCCACGCCGTGTCTTTGCACCTCCAGGAGTGCTCCCCTAGCATCAGGCTCCCACGGCTACTCGCACAGTGTCTCCATCAATGGATGGCTGCAGTTTTTCATCTCCACATTTTTTGTTGTGCACTTGCTCCGTGTTTGCCTGTCTTTCGGTTTTATGACGTACATTTTGGTCTTATTGATGTAACCCACATGCTTTAAAAACTCTTTTAAGCATCTTCAATGTGCTTATCTCATAGTTGTTTCAAGACTGGTTTGTCACAGGTGGCGTTTGTTGGCTAACTCTCTCAGTGTTAGTTACTCCTGGCTGCTTTGATATTGCCGTGGCCGAGCTCACGTTGAGTGGGATTTGCCCACCTCTTCCCTCAGACGTAATCCCACCCGTGTCACAGCTGCCTTCCTCACGTTACCAGGGCACCGGGCAGAACTAGCTTATGAGGAGCTCTCAGCCCTATTGACATTGCAGGTGGGGTGGCCAGTCCAGCTTATGTCCTTGGCAAGTTTCAGGGACACAGCTGTGTCTGCCTGAGGCTCAGAAAAGGCCACAGCCAGGCAGGGTGCAGCTATTTTTAGTCACTCTTCCTAAGTTGGGGGCGTGGGCAGAGTGTCTGCCTCATGCTGTGGGCCTGCCCATACCCCTTGCCAGAAGACGGACAGTTTGGGCCCTATTCTTCCAGAGGAACTTGAAATCCTCCCCAACCCTCTTGGCCATACCTGCCCCATTCAACAGGCATGCAGATTTAAAACGAAATGGTTCTGTCTTATTAGCATAAAAGTCTGGCATCTTTTAATATTGGCACCACAGATATAGATCTCTCCGTGAGCACTCACCTTCTAGAAGTGTGACAGTAGGTTCACTGTGCTTAAGGAATTGTGAGCAAGAGTGCTTCCCCCTAGAAGACGGTTCAGTTAACACCCTTGCTGTACGGGGTGCAGGAGTGAGCGTGCTGCACAGACGGGGGAGCATCTGCGCAAGACACCGCTGCTCACACCCGTGGCCAGTTTGGGGGTTCCCAAGGCGACCCTGAGTTTTGCTAACTTGCTAGAAGGACTCACAGAATTCGCTGAAAGCCGTGATGCTCACAGTTATGGTTTATTACGAAGAGAGAATACAGATGAATGTCAGCTAAGGGAAGTGTCTGGTAAAACTACAAAATGGGGACTTGGGCTGTACTCCCTCTGGGCAGTCGTATGTGACACTCTGCTTGGAGCACTGCCTGCCGGCGACACTCAGCTGACCCTCTGTGCCCAGAAGTTTCACTAGTGCTCAGTCACACTGTTACATGGCTGGCCTTCAGTCCCTAGCCTCCTGGAGGCTGGCCTGAAACCTGCAGTCTCCAGCCCTCTGTGGGCAGAACTCACACTGCATGTCCCTGAGCCCCCATCGTAAATCACATTTTTACTGTCTGCTGGCCCAAACCACAGGCAAACAAAAACACTCACTCAGGCAGGGCATTCCAGGGGCCTAGGGACGACTTGCCAGGAGCCCAGGGCAAAGGCCAGACATTTCTTAGGTAAGGTGGATTCTTCTGTGCACAGATGGCTTGAGTGTACGTCTCAGCCATCACCCTCTCCAGTATAGAACACAGTATAAACAGGCAGCACTTGCCTCGTTGGCCTGCACGGGGCACGTTCTGAGTGCTTTCCTTACGTAACCTCAACACCTCCTCACAGCTCCCTGAGGTGGGCACGCACACACGCAGGCTTTACAAGTGTGGAAACAAAGACACAGGGCGATGAAGTACCTTGGTCGTGAGAAGAGGTAATTTCACCCCCTGGGGACATTTGTCCGTGTCTGGACACGTTTTTGATTGTCACAACCTGGATTGGGCGGATACCACTGTCACCTAGTAGGAAGAAGCCACAGATGTTGCTCAGCATCTCACAAGGCACAGGGCAGCACCCACCACAAACAATTGACCAGCCCCAGATCTCAGGGTGGCACGTCTGAGAAACCCTGTCTTATGTAACACAGTCCTTCAATGAGACCTTTTGTCCTTGTAGTTTCAGGTGTATGAAACCATGTAATAGTTAGACATTTATACCCCTCACAAAGTGATAACCCCTCTCCCCCATCTACTACCCCTCTGACATCGTATATAGCTGTTAACAAGTCCATTGACTCTATTCTCTATGCTGTACTCCACATACTGTGACTCATTCACTCTCTTTCTCTCTCTCTCTCTCTCTCTCAATAGATATATATATATATATATGTGTGTGTGTGTGTGTGTGTGTGTGTGTATGTATATATATGTGTGTGTGTGTGTGTGTGTATGTATATATATATAAAATTATAGTTGACCTTCAGTATTATTCAACTTCAGCTTCAAGTGTACAGTGCAGTGGTCAGGCATCTACACCGTCTATGAAGTGGTTTCCCTAATAAGACATGTGCCCATCTGACACCTACAAAATCTTTACATTATTGATTCTATTCCCCAAACTGTCTTTCATATTCCTGTAGCAATATTGTTACTACTAATTTGTACTTGCTAAACCCTTTTTACCTTCTCCCCCATCCCCACCTCCCTCCCATCTAGCAACCATCAGATTTTTTTCTCTATATCTCTGAGACTGTTTCTGTTTAGTTTGCTCTTTTGTTCTATTCTTTAGATTCCACATATAAGTGAGATCATATGGTATTTATCTTTCTCCATCTGATTTATTTCACTTAGCGTAATATTCTCTAGGTCCATCCATATCATTGCAAATGGTAAGATTTCCTTCTTCTTTATGGCCAAACACTATTCCATTGTATAAATGTATCACAATTTCTTTATCCAGTCGTGTACCAATGGGCATTTCGGTTGTTTCCATGTCTTGGCTATTGTGTATAGTGCTGCAATAAACACAGGGGTGCATAAATTTTTTTGCATTAGAGTTTTGGATTTCTTTGGTTAGATACCCAAGAGTGGAATTGCTGGGTCATAAGGTAGTTCCATTTTCAATTTTTTGAGATACCTCCATACTGATTTCCATAGTGGCTGTACCAATCTGCAATCCCACCAGCAGTACACAAGGGTTCCCTTTTCTCCAAATCCTCGCCAGCACTTGTTGTTTGATGATTTATTGATGATAGCCATTCAGACTGGAGTGAGGTGGTATCTCACTGTAGTTTTCATTTGCATTTCTCTAATGATTAGTGAGGTTGAGCATTTTTCATACATCTGTTGGCCATCTGTATGTCCTCTTCAGAGAAATGTCTATTCATGTGCTCTGCCCATTTTTTAATTGGGTTGTTTGGGTTTTTTTGGTGTTGAGTTGTATGAGTTTTTTTTTATAAATTTTGGATATTAACCCCTTATCAGATGTTTCATTGGCAAATATCTTCTCCCATTCAGTAGGATGCCTTTTTTTTTAATTGATAGTTTCCTTTGCTGTAAATAAACTTTATTTTGATGTAATCCCATATGTTTACTTTTTCTTTTGCTTCCCTTGCCCAAGGAGATATATCAGTAAAAATATTACTAAGAGTAATGCCTGCAAATTTATATCCTGTGTTTTCTTCTAGGAGTTTTATGGTTTCAGATCTTACATTTAAGTTTTTAATCCATTTTGAGTTTACTTTCGTATATGGCATAAGGAGGTGGTCCAGCTTAATGTTTTTTGCATATGTCTGTTCAGTTTTCCCAGCATCATATATTAAATAGACTGTCTTTGCCCCAATATGAATTCTTGCTTCCATTGTCACAGATTAAATGATCATCAGTTTATTTTTGGGCTCTCTATTCTGTTCCATCGATCTACATTTGTGTTTGTTTTTATGCCAGTACCATGCTGTTTTGATTACTATAGCCTTGTAGTATGATTTGATGTCAGGTAGCATGATACCTCCCACTTTGTTCTTATTTCCTCAAGATTGCCATGGCTATTTGGGGGTCTTTTATGGTCCATATAAATTTTAGGATTATATATTCTAGTTCTGTGAAAAATGTCATTGGTAATTTGATAGGGATTGCATTGAATATATATTGCCTTAGGTAGTATGAACATTTTAACTATATTAATTCTTCCTATCCATGAACATGGTATGTGTTTCCATTTATTTGTATCTTCTTTAATTTCTCTCTTCAGTGTCTTATAATTTTCTTAGTTTAGTCTCGTACTTCCTTGGTTAAATCTATTCCTAAGTATTTTATTGTTTTTGAAGCAATTGTAAATGGGATTGTTTTCTTAATTTCTCCTTCTGATATTTTATTATTGGTATATACAAATGCAACTGATTTCTGAATATTAATTTTGTATCCTGCTACTTTACTAAATTAATTTATCAGTTCTAATAGTTTTTTGGTGGCATCTTTGGGGTTCTTTACATATAGTATCATGTCATCTGCATATAATGACAATTTTACTTTCTCCTTCCCAAATTGGATGCCTTTTGTTTCTTTTCAATGATGCCTTTTGAAGAACCAGTTCCTAAATCCTCAGTGAGTGGAACCATGTGAAGTTGCCAAAGCACGACTTAAGAGGGCTGGTGCCAGTTTTGATCTGACAAAAAGGAGTGACTTTACAGTGTGTGGCCCTGAGACAGGACAGGTAGGCAGAGGGGCGGCAGGCTTGGAGACTGGTCTGCACCTGGGGAAATAAGGAAGATGGAAAAGAAAAACATGTCAGGTGATTTGTCCTCTCAGCCTTGAAGGCATGTGGAACTTCCCCATCAGTGGTGTTTTAATTCAGCCCCATCTTGAAGTCCCTTCTACCTGGTGCTGCCAGCGCCCCAACCCAGCTGATGTTTGTTCTACCCAGCTGCCTCTTGGATAAAAAAAAAAAAAATGTTAAATGATATTTTGTTGATGGTTCCAAGGACTGAGTGAAGTCGGGTGGTAAATTGCAGAGCTTTGGTTCCAGCTGTTTAGTGGCAGCATCTGTGTTTTGGATGGAAGGCCAGTCTGCTTGCTTCTTGCTGGAACTGATTAGCAGAAACACCTTTTGTTTGTTCTCTGACTTTCCCAAAGACACAGTGGTAGTAGACAAAGAGGGTGGTGTTGTCACTGTATTTTATCTTATTGTTCTGACTGGTTTAAACACACGTGAGCGAATTTGAGTTCAAAATTAGTAGAGGGGTATATAAAGTGTTTGTTCTGTTAAGTCAAGTAAATGGGTAATTTCTATTTTTTAAATAAATCCGTGGTAGTATGTATAGGGTGGTTCCTTCTCTCCTCTCCGAATGCCCAGCACAGATACATAGCATAGCAATGTTCCGTGTCCGGAAGACTCTAAAGTGTGGGTCCTTCCTGACAGGTAAATCTTAGGGAATGAGGCTTAATCGAGGTTGACAAATCATGTCTCACAGCTTGGGCCAGAAGCCTGAAATCAAGGTGTAGGTGGAACCACGCTTCCGCTGAAGGCTCCAGGGGAGGGTCCTTCCTGCCTCTTTCAGCTTCTGGTGGTCGCCCTCAATCCTTGGTGCTCCTTGGATTGTAGACATGTCACTCTGCCCCCCTCATCACATGCCATTCTTATCTGTGTGTCTCTCACACACAGGCCATCCATCTATGTTCTGATCTTAAAGTGATGACTTCTGCAAAGACCTTAAAATAAGGTTGCATTCACAGGTCTTAGAACTTGACGTTAGGACTTGAGCATATCTTTGTGAGGGACCCAATTCAAGTCATAATAGATGTCATTTCACAGGAAGGAAGGCACGCTGTTCCCTAAGTGGGTGCTCTGCTGTGGTCGGAAGCCACTTCCATCTTGTGGCATCTTGTTCTAATAGCCATTCCCCTCTTCGTAGGTTTTGATAACTGCTTTTGATCCACTTAAAGGGCAGATCCACCTTGGAATTACACGTACATCATACAAGTTTTGATGCTTTTCCAAACCAGTGTCTATCAGGAATCAGAGACGTTCGTGTGTGCGAATATCCTGTTGAAATAAGTCCCCATTCACAAATAGAAAGAGAAAACAACTTGAGGGTCGCATCGCCATGTACCCGAATGGAGACGTGTGAATGGATGTCTGTGCATCAGAGACCTTGGTTTACCTCTGCTGTCTGAGTAACAGAAACACTTCTGTTGGATTCCTACATTAGCGACATTGAGTAAGTCTTTCTTGCCTGATATACTTTTGTAACGTGTTTGGTTTACTTGGTGAAGCTACACTTCTAGATGCTGCTTTATTTCATGACTTTATAACAAGACAGATTCATTTCATCTCAGATGATAATGACTGACTTAGGACCCTCCCTCTGAGATGGGAATTCCATTTGGGAGGTGGCAAGACAGGAGGGCAGTCACCACAGTGGCTGACGCTAATATGCAGAGGTGCTGGGTTGGCTGAGTGAGAATCTGAGGGCTGTGTCGTATCTGCATTTGATGCATTTTCTGCTCCCCTCATACTAAGAGCTCACTGAGTAGAATTCAGTAAACACTTCCATTCTGACAACCTCACTTCAGTCTTGGCAGGGACACTGTGCCAAAGTTGTTGCATAGATTTATTAAATTACCAACCTGAAAGGCTAACATTTTGCTCCAAAAGATGAGACTCTCTTTGTCTTATTACCAAAAGGATGCCAGACATTCAGGATGGGCCTGTGTGTGGTTTCTGACAAAAATAGGACATCAGTGTGCAAACATCATTTTTTTTTTTATTGAAAGTGGGTGAAAATGTAAGAAAATAAAGGCCTGTCCTACGCTTTGAAATGGTACAGAATTAGTTTGCTTTTCCTTTCGTGCAGTCACCTGGAATACTATTAAAGAATGTATTTACCGTGCAAAGAACCTAGGAGCACGTGAATGAAAAGGAGACAAATCCAGCCTGTCTCTAAGTACCCAAGAAGCCCAGCCCTGGCTGCTTTTGTGCACCAGGGTGATTTCCCAGGGGTCATTTTGGAGTTAATATGAAGGAGCACACATGTGAGAATAAAAGGTAATATAAAAAATATTCTAATTAACAACAGAGATGAGGGTTTTTAATTTGTTGTTGTTGTTTTTAATGGTGAAATGTGGGTTTTAAGAAGGTGCAACAGTGTGGGCCAGCCTGAAGTGTTGTTATTTTGAGATGCCCCACTTTCCTGCTGTTTAAAGCGGAGGTGGAATTTCTGTATTGTCCCTCCTCTTAGTTTCCAGCCAGAGCTTTGTGACAGTCTCACTGGCTGTGCAACGAACTGGGAATTTACTGCGACCCTCACTGGGCCTTCCAGTCCTAACACTGCTCGAATAGACAGTTCTGTCAGTGTTTCTGGAACAGTCTCTGTTTCCTCTTCCTTCTCTCCTCGTGTGCTTTTCTGTACAGGAGCACAGGCCCCGGCACTGAGATGGGCATCATACTTCAGCTGTTACCCAGTCACTGAACAGGTACAGCCATTCTCACCTCTGCACTCCTGTGCTCCTGCCCACCACACCCCTACATCAACACATTTTAAAGACTAGGTGGCTTTGGAGACATTTTTGTTTGTTGCTCTGTACCTAGTGGACAGCACAGTGTAGGGATCACACTGCAGACATTTCTGGAAATATTGAACAAGTGTACGTAGCACATCAGCCTGCCTGCCTTCTCCACCATAATAGTGATTAAAAAAAAAAAACATCACTATTTCCACCATCTTGGTCCTTCCCTGTGCCCGGCACTATTCACTCACTTTACATACCTAACTTGTTTGACTATACAACTCTGTGAAGTAAGTGCTATAATTACTTGCAATTTGCAGATGAGAAAAACGAAAAGTTAAGCAACTTCCCCAGAGTCACACAGCTAGGAAGAGAGCCCGAATTTGAATGTGGCATTTGGGCACCGTCATCATCACCCATCATCTATGTGTGCCCGTTGTCGTTGACGACTGTGTGGTGTTTCCTGTTGTGAGTTGGCAAATAACAGATTATTGTGTGGTGAGGAAGGCTGACATTTAGGAATTCTGGGTTGTTCTATCTGTATGGCTTTTGGGTTAATGTTGTTTGGAAAAACTTCATGGAGAGGAAGCTGTTACTTCTGAGATGCCAAAAAAAATCAATCATGTCGCTGGTTTGAACTGTCAGCACAGAATCCCAGGTGGATGTACTTTCATTCCTCAGATGAATCTCTAAGAGAAATGGGACATATCTGACCCGAGGAACAAAATGTGTGTATTTGTGTGTGTGTGTGTGTGTGTGATTGTTGGGAATCTGTGATTGCTTTTATCCTGCAATTAGCATCACTTCCTTATAAACAGATTCCATATAATTTCTCTTCTTTCTGCTGCTTTTCTCATCTTTTTCTGGATCAGCTCCTCTATACCTGTATTTACCCCATTTCCTCCTCATGGGAAAAACACATCAGTCTCAAAGGGTCCTGGGAGGGCATTTGCCAAGATGCTAGCTCCGGGTGCAGTCCCGCCCAGCACCAGCTTCTCTCTGCTTTGGCAGAAGCTGCGCTGGCTTTGGGTATGGTCCCAGACTTTGCTTGATGTCTGTATAGTATGGCTCATGTGCTTTGGAGGGTGGCCACCTTCACAAGGATGCTGGTCCTCTATGTGCAGCTCTCAGGGCATCTGGAAGCACCTCTGGGGAGGGCAACATGAAGTTGAAAGAAGAAGTCATGATGCAGTCTGGAATTTGTAGTGTTTTCCTGAAAAAGCTGCAATTTTATTTTACAATGGAGGAAAAATATTCTGTAGGCTTCCAAAACATCTGTTACTGACACAGTTTAAATGGAGACATTTTTGATGGCAGTTGTCTTAGGGCTTCCTGCCTTTAGTGTCCCTTGTGTTTGCCAAATGATTTTACGAAAGGTTGTATTTGTAATAGAATTCCAGCTACTTTGGCCTGGAATCTTGGCTGCTGTTATTATATCCAAAGAAACATACTTACAGGAACTGGTGAACAGTACAACCTGTCACTGTCAGGTTGGGACTGTGTGTGTACCCATGCAAGCAGGCAGGGAGCTGCTGCCATGAAGGGGAGTGAATTCTAGACTCCTGTTGGAGCAGCAAGTTCACAGGAAAAAATAAATCCAGAGTTTAAATTATTTCCTATTAAGAGTTGCTAAGCAACACCTCACTTAGCGTCTCTAGTATTCAGTATTTCACATTTCCTTTTCTCAGCAGCCAGTAATGTCATCCTCACCCAGCAATTTCACAGGGTTGAAGAGACAGTGTTCCGAGTTTGGGAAGGCAAAGGCACTGAAATTCTCAGGACAGAAAACCAAAGAGGAGAGAGGAGAGGACCACAGAACGAGAGAGTGTGTGAGGTCCAGGGATTTGTAGAGGGTCCCATCAAGTCTCCACAGGGACTGACTGATTGACACCTGCCTGTGGGGGGTGGGGTTCCTACCATGGCTGAGGAAGAGCTTTCAGGAAGGAGAAGATGGAATAATTCTTGGTACAAGGCCTGTAGAGCGAGCATCTGTGACAAAGGACATTTCCCAATGCAAAGGGAATTAGTGCATGAAGAAGACTCAATAGTTCCAAATACCGGCACACCTAATAAGACAGATTCAAAAGACATGACGTGAAAATCTACTCAGACATTTCAACACGCTTATCTCAATAAAGGTAGGGCAATAAGAAAGAAAATCAATAAGGATATGGGAGACTTGC
The DNA here is from genome assembly GCF_004115265.2 of Rhinolophus ferrumequinum. Classification (NCBI taxonomy): domain Eukaryota; kingdom Metazoa; phylum Chordata; class Mammalia; order Chiroptera; family Rhinolophidae; genus Rhinolophus; species Rhinolophus ferrumequinum. The sequence goes on from NC_046290.1 coordinate 4,605,891, forward strand.
GAAGTACGACTAAACAAGACGATGTAACTGCTGTTTGTCGGACACTCCACCCAACAACGCAGAGAATGTGTTCTTTCAAATGCACATGGAACGTTTACCAGCATAGACCACATTTCTCAACCATGAAAATCTCACTGAGTTTCAAAGGATTACTATCATACAAAGTATGTTCTTTGGCCATAATGGACTTAAATCAGAGATCAAGAACATAAATAAATTTGGAAAAATCAATCAGTAATCAGAAACTAAGCAACCCATTTCTACATAATCCAAGAAGACATTCCAAGAAGAAGACAGTCCAAGAAGACATTACAAGAAGAATTAGAAAAACACATTGAACTGAATGAAATAAAAACATGGGTCACAATTTGTGGGGTGCAGTTTAAACAGCACCTGGAGAGAAATTTATAGCATTAAATTGTTATGCTACAAAAGCAGTAAGGAGTCAAATAAACAATTTAAGCTTTCAACTTAAGAAACAAGAAGAAGGAGTGCAAATTTGAAGAAAGGAAATTAAAAGGAGAACAAACGGTGAAATTGTAAACAGAAAAACAATAATTAATGAAACCAAACCTGGTTCTTTGAGAATATCAGTGCAATTGATAATACTCCAGCCAGACTGGTCAGAAACAGAGAAGATAACATCACCAATATTAGTAATGTGAGATGGGTTGTCACAAAGATCCTCCAGATTTTAATTTAAAAGGATAAGGAAACATGACAACAGCTTTATGCCAATAAATTCCTCAATGTAGACGAAATGCACAAATTCCTTGAAAAGCAAACTAACAAAACTCATTCAAGATGAAACAGATAAACTGAACAGCCCTACATGTGTGAAATAATTTGAGTATGTTATTAAATATCTTCCTACAAAGAAAACTCCAGGCCCAAGAGTCTTCCCTGGTGAGTTATATCAAAACTTAAGGATAAAATAATCACAATATTACACAAATTCTTCCACAAAAATAGAAGAGTGGACATATCCCAACTATGCCATGAAGCCACCATTAATCTGCTACCAAAGCCAAAGACATTACAAGGAAAGAAACTACAGACCAAGATCTCTCGTGAACACAGACACAAAAGTTCTGAACAAAATTTTAGTAAATTTAATCCAGCAAAAAAAAAATTTAAAAAATTACATATGTATCATGACCAAATGGGGCTTATCTCAGGAATGGAAAGTTAGTTTAACATTCAAAAATCAATTAACATGGTAGCTGTCTACTCTAGGCTGCCCCTCACAACTCCTCTGCTGGTGCTTCTCTTCTTAAATAAACTTTCTGACTTCTAAAAAATAAAGAAAAAAAGAAAAATAAATCAATTAATGTGATTCATCACATGAACAGATCATTTCAATAAATGCATTACATGTCATCATTTCAGTAGATGCAGAGGTGGCATTTGACAAAATACAATACCTATTTGTGGTAGCATCTCCCAGCAGTCTAGCAATAAAAAGGAACTGCTTCGAACTGATAAAGGTCAATTGCAAAAAAAAAATAAAAAATAAAAAAAAGACAGCCTCACACTTAATAGTGAAAAACTGAGAGCTGTCACCTACTGAGGAGTGAGGTAAGGGTGATCACTGTCACCTTCTTGGTGTTGTACCGGACGCCCTTGCACAGAAGGCAAGAAGGAGATATAAGACATACAATCTAGAAAACAAGAATTTAGGCTGGCTTTCTCTGTTTGTGTGTGCACTGTCCACTATGGTAGCCATTACTCACATGGCTACTGAACACTTCAAATGAGGATATTTTGAATTGAAATGTGTTCCAAGTGTAAACACAGACTTTTAAAGACAAAGCATGAAAAAACTCGTAAACCATTTTACTCATAATTTTTTTTACTTGTTACATGATAAAACTATAGTATTTTAGAAACATAGGCTATATCTGGTGTCTTATTAAAATCAATTGTACCTACTTTTAATGAGGCTGCTAGAAATTTAGTATTATACATGTGGCTTGCATTCTATTTGTATTGAACAGGTGAGGTCTACTAGTATGTTAAAAAGCCTATGAAACCTAAAGAATGCTACTAGCACTAGGTAGTAAGTGGGTTTAATGAGGCTGAGATACAGAAATAAATTGTATGCCTGTATATTAGAATCTTCCAATCAGAAATTGAGAAAAACTACCATTTATCATAGCATCAATAACATAAAATACTTAGGAGTAAATTGAGTAAATGTGTGTGACTCTTCTACATGGAAAATTATAAAACTTTTTTGACAAAAATTAAAGAAATAAGTAACTGGAGAGATAAACTTTGTTCATGGATCTTAGACTCAATGTAAGTTGTCCATTCTCCCCAAATTCACCCCCTATAGACTCAATGCAATCTCAGTAAAACCCTCAGCTTTTTAATAGAGTAACAAGGAGATTCTAAAATGTATATGGACATGCAAAATACCAAATATAGCCAAAACAAACGTGAGAAAGCAGAACATGGAGGTTTCACTCTACTGGAGTTCAGGATTTATTATAAAACTACAATAATCAATACAGTATTGTATTCATATGAAAATAGACATTTAGGCCAATGGGATACAATAGACTGATCAGAAATAGTTGCACGCATATATGGTCAATTTATTTTTCACAATGTTCCAAGCTAATTCAATGGGAAAGCATAAGCTTTCCAACAATAGCTGCTAAAAATATTGGATAACTGTCAAAAAGACAAACTTACACCCTTAGCTCATGCAATGTGAGAAATTAGCTCACAGTGGATTATAGACTTAAAAGTTTGTTCTGAAACTATGAAACTGATAGAAGAAAACATGAGAGAAGAGTTTGGCACCATTGGGTTACAAAGCTATTTCTTAATTACAACACATCAAAAATATGAACTATTAAAGAAAAAAACCCTGACCAATAGGATTGATCAAAATGAAAAACGTTTACTATTGAAAGACACTGTTCTGAAAGTGAAAATGCAAACGACAGACTGGGAAAGATAGTTATAAACCATATATCTGACAAAAAACCTATACTTAGGATACATAACAACAGACTCTTACAACTCGATGGCACCTCGGTAAGATCGAAAAACAGTATATGATGTTTTGTGGTACACAGATAGTTTTCATCTACTCCATTTCAAATTATTGACACGGTATCGTCAAACAGGAGGTATGAGTCCCATTTTAAATAAGAAAAACAAAAACAAAAGCAAAACACACCCTCCCCCAAAACCTGAGACCCCAAAAGAGATTTTGTGGCTTTCCAAACACATTCCAGCAAGTGGGGCTGGAAGGCAGTCTTCCTTCCTTCTTCTGTCCTGATGTGCTGACTCCCAGCTCTTCCCTGTGACTCTGCCACGTCTTTGTCATGGCTAAAGGGAAGGAGGGGTCTTTAAGGAGAATTCAGTTATTCACAATGTTGTAAGAGAATGGCAGTGTTTCTGTTTTTATCACGCCTAAGGAGATGATTTCTTAAAGTTTCATTACCTATTAAGTGTTTTTAGACTGACAAATTGATTGCCAAGTCGTTTGAAATTCAGTCCCTTTTCAGCCGGTTTTTTAAAAAGAATATATCTTTTTTTCATTAAACATGGGAAAAACACACACACACATAAACACACAAAGTGTCTAAGTCACCAGTCTGTTTTCTTTAATGCTCTTGATATGGAAAACTTATTTTTATTACTATTTTTACCTCCTGATTGGGGGATATACCGTGTTTCCCCGAAAATAAGACCTAGCTGGACAATCACCTCCAATGCATCTTTTGGAGCACAAACTAATATAAGACCTGGTCTTATAGTAAAATAAGACCTGGTCTTATATTAGTTTTTTATTTTACTAATTAATATAAGACCAGGTCTAATATAATATAATATAATGTAATATATTATGAGACCGGGTCTTATATTAATTTTTGCTCCAAAAGATGCATTAGAGCTGATTGTCTGGCTAGGTCTTATTTTCAGGAAAGCATGGTAACTAAAGAACCAAATATTCTAAGAAGCATAAAAACACAAATGCATTACTAAAAAAATTGTGAAGCAATGAAATAGTTTTTTTTTTTTTGTAGACAGATGCATTGAATTTCTTGTAGAAGGGAAATAAGTGGAGGTAATTATAATAAAATAAAAAATAATCCAATCAAACTGTATGATACTGGCCGAGATACAGATAAATAGACCAAGGGGACAGAGGGAGAATTCAGAAAAAACCTGCCTGTCTTGTATGGCAGAGGTGGAATTAAAACATACTGGGGTAGGATGGACTATTCAGTAAGTGGAAAAAATGAGTAAGTGAAATAAATGGACGAAAGAAAGAAATTGACTGTCTTACGGAAAAAATCAGATTTCTACTTCATTGCATTTAAAAATATAAATTCTAGGTAGATTAAAATCTAAATAAGGAAAGCAAACTGTTAAAGTTTTCATAAAAGTATACAAGGAAATCTCTTTATAACATCAGATAGGGAAGGGTTTCTTTAAGACATGATAAGCGAAAAAAGAAAAAAAATTGTAAGGGAAAAGTAATGAAGAAATGTGAAAGGAAAGGCCCATCCCAATTATTTTTGTCTTCAGATATTCAAGAAACAGTCTAAGATGTGTGCAGCGGGAGGCGTGTAGATGAATTAATGGGGAACTGGAGAAACCAATTACAGTATTTTCATTTTTTGAAATACTAAATGAGTCAAATGAATAAAATCGATCCACACCTATCAACACTGATAAATCTTGAAAGCATTTTGTTGAGTGAAAAAGGAAGTTTCCAAATTATACTGATGATATATGTAGATACAAATATTAAAAGAATGAATGCATGGATGAGAAGAATAACACTGAGTTCTGTCTCCTGATTACTTCTAGGGAAAGAGAGAAAGGAACGTAGAGGGGTGTATGTACCTATAACTGTGTGTGTGTGTGTGTGTGTGTGTGTGTGTGTGAAATACAGTATTAAAAGCTAGTATGCCATAATGTACAAAAGGTGTGTTCATGGGTGGTTGTCATGTTATTTGTTGTACTTTCACAAATTCTGGTTTTAGTCATTTTACATTTTATAGTAAAATAAAAAAGAAAAAGTAAAAGAACATCAGCTATGCTAAACATAACTTTGCCATTGACCTGGGTCCGCCATTCTGTGCTAGGGGCCCAGCTTTCAGACCCCGACCTACTTGTCAGCCCCCAGCCATCTCTCCTGCTGCTCCCTCACCCCACAGCCTCTGGGACTCATCACTGTTCACCACAGTGGAAAAACAAGCCTCTCTTTTGCCCTGAATGTGTGTTATTGTCACTAGTTTTAATAAGAAGTGTTCTATTTCTGAAACTTAAAAAAGAAAAATTGTATAGCACTATACAAATGTCAGAGAATGTAATACTGAATGATGGTGAGATTTGGTCACTAGAATCTGTATTTCATAATGAATGAAACACAATCAAAATGTTCGAAGAATATAATCATTTAAAAGAAGTAGCGAACAGGTGTTATCATTACATTTACTTGGACTAGATACTTGGGGGATTAGTTAATGGCTATATTTGTTAAATCCTGTAAGTAATATAATTATAATTGAATTTTATTAGTTGTTTTCCTTGGTTTCCAACTATTTCAAAAAAAAAAAAAAAAAAACAGAAAAAGCTATTGACAAAAGTGTGAGAAATGAAGGATTTAAATGAAAGCATCTGAGCCTTCTCATTTTTAGCGTGCATGCTGTCGAGTGTGACCTCATGGGGTTTTTGACAGTTTTTTGATGGACCCATTAGTATAACAATTATAACATTAGCATGGAAGCATTAAATAAAATAAGTGTGGACTGGTTAAAACGCTGCCACTTTCTTCCCTCTCTGATCACCCGCATGTCTTCTTTTAAGGCACGTGCTGTAGCTTACCTGCAGACACACTAAGTGTGGTGCATACAGGGATGTGTCAGCCTCTGAGGCCTTGAGTTCTGCGTCAGCGTCACGTTACGTACATCATTGCAGAAGAGGAAACTTGGAACCTAGATACGACAATCGATACTTCCTCCTTTCCCGATTATTGGAAAGGCAAAGCCTCCAAGGTCAAGTAGAGGACATGTGGATGCTGCATGCTCTGAGGACATACGCACACACCTTGTGAACTCAAAGCGGAAACAGGCCTTGTGATTAGGAGGGCGTCTGTCTGCCGGTCTCCGGTGTGGCCTCCGGAAGCGTTAGGCTGGTTATTTGTGAGTTTTCACAGTGTGTGTGTGGGGGGGGGGGTGGGGGCTACAGAGACCCTCGACTACAGGGTGGAATTAGGGTCCTACAAGGCGTGCCCTACGTATTGTGGGTACAAAGGGCCAATGGTTTCAGCCAAGAGTCCTGGGTGTCTGTCCTGTGGGAGGTCGCCGTGGGTAGAATTTCTTTTGTAGCTTTATAGGACTATCTGATTGTGGAAAATTAATTCGCTTTCACCCAGAATGCCAATTTATGATATTATTGCTGTTCAGAGAATGGTCCTATTGCTAACCAGAATACCTTCTTTTGGTGTTGGGTTACCTGGGATACCCATTCAGCTGGGTGTGAGCTGAAGATAAGATCAGAACAAACGGAGTGTGATGAGCTCTCCTTGGAGTTTTATTCAGGCTGCGATAGAGTCTCAGGGATGTCACAGTTGCATGAGGACTGTTTTGGGTTGATAAGTTGGGCCAAAGCTTGGGCTACGAGGCTGGAGATGTCTCAGCATTAGTGTCTCACAAATACTCTCAGGTGAACCAAGTTAAGGTCTATATGGAGTGTGGCCCAGGGAAGAGAACGAATATTTTTGGAGTGAAAGCACTTTTTCCTTCAATTGAAGGAAAACCTAGGTTTGGTTTTCGCTGACATCTTCTCTTCCATGTGACCCTTTACTCATTTTCCTTTTAACACTTGTCCCAACATGAGAACCTGTTCTTCTGTAATATGACGTGCTCAGCAGACCTGGGGGCTGTGGCCGCCAGGACCTGGTCGGTCGGGACAGTCCAGGGCATAAGACTGCTTATTCTAAGCCCTGGACCCATTCCCATGCTTATGAGCTGTTACTTAATGAAACGAATGCACGTTTCCTTAGGAGTCCAGAAAGACTTCCAATTAGTTCAGTCGAATAAAAGGGGCCCTCGGAGTCATTGGAGAACGTACTGACTACATGAAGCACAGCTAAGGTTTCTTTCTCACTTTGAGCAGAGGGTCCTGTGTCCATGTGGTCAGCGGTGGGGCCTGTGCCCTCCAAACGTGGTCACCCAACGAGGCTCCAGCTGCCCTTGTGACACAGAGGTGTTCATGCCCAACAGAATTAACAGCAGAGACTTGAGCTCCTATAGCTGATGGGTGTGAACAGTATCCTCAGATTGGCAAGTTCTCTTCCTCCCTAACAGGTAATTAAGTGACTTACTAATGATGGACTTCTGTAGATAAAGGCCACTGTGAAAATTTTAGAAGCCCTTGGCAATTTCACCGTTCTTGGCTTGGGTTTCTCCGAGAGTCAGCACAGAATGAAATGCAGTCAGTCCCCGTGACTTGCCGATTACACGTTTGTGATTTCGCCTACGTGCGAAAATGTATTTGTAGTCCCCAAATCAATATTCGAGGTCGTCTGTGGATGTGAGCAGAGTCGCGTAACATTGGAGTTGCCCACTGTGTACCTTCCGGGCTGAGGTGGGACGAGGTGACGCCTGCCTTCTTCTTTCAGCCCTCACACCTAGGTCCGTGTTCCTTTCAGGCTCTATTTGGTGCCACGTTTTTGGCATCTTTGTTGATGACTTCACTGCTTAAAATGGCCCCAAGCATCAAGCTGAAGTGCCGTCTGGTGTTCCAGGAAGGGGGATTGTGGTGGGCGTCGTGGAGAAAACATGTGCCAGGCAAGTGTCCCTCAGGCAGGTGTTACAGCGCTGTTGGCTGTGAGTTCAGTGTTAATGAATCAACATTGTATAGCAAATGAGGTGTGTTTAACAGAGGCAATAAGACAAGGTCACATACTGATCCGTTGACAGAAGTGTTGGGAGAAGAAGGACACAGACACCCAGCCCTGTATGTAACTGGCAGTGCTTGTAATGCTGTCATACGCATAACTCCTGGGGGCAGGAGAACACCTGTACCTTACCTCGGGAGAAGCGAATAGCAACCTCAGTGCAGTAGAACCTGTGGGGACGATATTGCCGCTGCTGGTTTCAAACTTCTGTCGCCCATCGCCTTTTCCATTTCCCTACTTGATTATTGAAATAACATGTGCCCCAGCCTTGATATTTTTGTGAGTTGTATTTTGGTCCCACTCAGTTTCAGCCCATCCTTGAAAAACAGCCAACCTATGATATTATTAGAGAACCAGAAAAACAGGTCCATGTGAAGGGTGAAGGAATGTCAGGATTAACATTCTGAAACAAAGGTCCTTAAGTCAGTGTCCTTCTCTTCAGCAGCTGTGGACTGCAGGTGCCGACTGGGGGACGTGCAATCGTGGGCTCCTTAAAAACAGCCCTGCCACGGAGCGCATAAGGACAGCACACCAGGCGTGGGCAGCTTGTAGGGGATGCTTCTGTGATGGGGAGGGCGTCTGAATCCAGATAAACGTACTGCCCCTTCCTCAGGGAGTGTCCTGGGAAATCCATTGGTATCTGGCCTGTTAGTCATTTCAGAGCTGCTCTGCCTCCACAAGGGGCTGTTTCTGTCCCTTGGATGGCATTTAGGCAGGGGAGACCTTCTAAAGGGGCCGTTGGGACCAGGCACAGCCCCATTTCTCAGGTACCAGCTGTGGGACTGGTGCTGACCTCCGACAAGCAGAGGGCTGCGGGAACTCAGGCCAAGAGCGTCGTAACAGTATACCAGGACAGGAGTCATACAGAATGTCTATGTCCCGTAGCAGCCATGTCATGTCCTGAGGGATTATCATGGGGACGCTGAGCCTCTCCCGTGATCACCCTCAACCCCTTCAAGCCACCACAGAGCTAGCGAAAAGAGGTGTGGCTGCGTGCAAACCAAGCTCCAGTCTTGTCCCCCAGCCCTGCTCCTGGGATGGGCTGCCACAGGCTCCCCGAGGACGACAGATGAGGTTGCACAGACCACGGGCATTAATGCCTGCTGCTGGGAGAAGTGTGGAGTTGTGGGGAGGAGTGTGGGCTTACCAGTCACATAACGGTGTCCCTTGTGATGTCACTGTGTGCAAGATGTAAGGCTTTGATCAAGGGAAATAACTTTTCCAGTCCTCAATTCCCCATCTAGAAATCCATGGTATAAATACCAGTTCACGATCGATTTCAAGCTGCCACCAGCTCACAAAATTCCTGAATACTCTTTTAGCCCCTAGGAGCTGGCTTATCACACCACTGAATAGAACCAGTGGGCATCAGAAGGGCCCTGCTGAGAAAAATAAAAAGATGTAAAAGGCATATAGCATCTGTTTCTCTCAATTTCATGGTACTGGTGACAAAAAAGAAACAGTTTCACTGAAGCTGTGTTGATTTATGCTTTTTATTGATACGTTTTTTTTCTCATATTGCAATGGCCTGTCCATTCCATCTCAGTACTTTAAAAAATTTGTATTATGAAAAATTTCAAATATACCCAGAAATGGAAAGAATAGTATAATAAACCTTCATATATCAATCATCCAGATATTTCCATTTTTGCTTCATGTATCCCCCTTTATTTTTAATGAAGCAGATCCGAGACATAGTGAGTTAACCCCTACATGTTGATATACTCCTATACTCTTAAAAATCTGTGTAGCCAACAATCTTACAAAACCACCCGACATTTGTGATGGTTAGTTTTATGTGTCAACTTGGCCAAGCCATAGTACCCAAGAAGTCAGTTAACACTAATCCAGGTGTTGCTTCCATGATTTTTTTTTGTAGATATTGTTCAACATCTGCCACCAATTGACTTCAAGGAGATTGTCCTTGATAATCTGGGTGGGCCTTATCCAATCAGCTGAGGGCCTTAAGAGCAAAACTGAGGCCTCATCCAATCAGTTGAGGGCCTTAAGAGCAAAACTGAGGCCTCATCCAATCAGCCGAAGGCCTTATGAGCAAAGCTGAGGCTTCCTGGGAGAAGTTCTGGCTCAAGCCTGCAGCATCAGCTCCTGCCTGACCTTCCCAGCCTGCTGGCCTGCCCTGTAAATTCATACTTGCAAGCCCTCATAAGCCATTCTTTGAAATGTTTCTATTTCAGATATATGTGATATCTGTCTATATCTATCTACCTATCTGTCTATCCATCCATCCATCCACCCACCCACCCACCCACTGGTTCTTTGTTCTGGTAGAACCCTGACGACTGATATGCCGTCATAACACTTAAGAAAATTAACAATATTTGCTTGCTGTCATATAATACCAGTCTATATTCAGATTGTCACAATTCTCTAAGGCATATTTTTATTTTTGCATTTGGTTTAATGCAGTCAGGGTGCACATGAGATACATGAATTGCATTCGACTGTTGGGTGTCTATGCGTCTTTTCATTTAGATTAGTCTCCCTCTCTTCTTTCTGATACCTTTAAATTGTTGATGTGGTTTGGTATTTTGGCCTGTGGAGTGCCCCATGTTGGATCTGTCCATTTGCTACCTCCTGTGTTGTTTGGTTTCTATCTTTGTACTGAATATAATCTATAAACTGAAAGTGACCTGTAAAGGCTTGATTAGATTTAGGTAGGTCCAGCTTTTGGGTTTGGGTGGGGAGGACCAAAATCCTATGCTGAAGGTGGCGTGTGTTTCCTATGGCATCACATCAGCGCACGTGGTGATTGTCAGCCCGTCTTGGCGGGGGCAGATCATATTGGTAGACTCAGAGATTGAAAAACTGACCCCTTCACTGGGTCCTTTCCCGTCGGTCTTTCAGCTCATGGTTTCATTTGTTGATGACACTGGCCTGGAGTCCTTATTTTGTTTGTTTTCCTAATTCTAACTGTCTCCAAGTTATCCTACAAAGAAATTTCACTTATGAAGCAGGGCTATTTATTTTATCTGACATGAAATTGTACTAGGAGAGGGAGAATAAATTAACTTCTTCTCTGTAACTGACAATTTTCTGAGTAAGGAATTTGTGCCTTACTATTTACAGTGGCGATCGATATTTTTGGGGGGTGGGGGTGCTTCCTCTTTTGGGGATATCATTTGAACTCTTGGATTTATACTCCTGAATTATATGCAGTGTTATGTATTTTATGGGTTTCTGTCAGTTGTAATTATTATCATTTTTGATGCCCAAATTGTCACTTCTTTAGCCAGCTGGAGCCTCACGATATTCGCTTCTGTATCTTTGACCTAAACCCCTTTCGTCTTTTATTGCCCTTTTGCTTCCTGCATAACAAAATACCCCAGACTCACCTGACTATTTCCTTCCCCACAACAGGGAAGAAAGGTGTTGAGGAAATGTTCATTGTTCCTGTTACTGTTTGCAGGTATTTTCAGGGGAAAGAGCTAGAACTATATATTTTTGAAAAGAAGCAAATCATGAGTTTACTGTGATATTTTTTATTTAAATTTGAAGTTACAAAGGTGTTACTTTGATTTTTGTGGGTATATACTCTCCTACTCGAACACTTAACATCTATAAACATCTGCACCCTAGCAATCTGAAACAATTATTCACTTGTACATACACATCCATAGTTTATATGTAATATATGTTTTTTAAAAAAATACCAGTGAATAATAAGACCACTGAATGAGTTTTAAGCTTTCTCTGCAGCTCTCTTTATTCTAAGAATATATCCACTAAATCCATAAAGTCAAAATCCTGTGTTCTTAAGTCTCTTGGAGTATTTTCTAGTGTGTTTATGATTCTACCTGATAAGATAGCTAGATTAAATTTGTTTTCAATTTCTAGGAATTCTTGTTTTGTAAAATTTAACTGGACTTTTGGAAAATGTAATTACATAATTCTAAAGTTACAACTATAAAGATGTATCTCTATTTCTGTCTATCTACCTATCCATCCATCCATCCATCCTCCCTCCCTCCCTTCCTCCCTCCCTTCCATCCACCTCAGGAATTTCAGAAGTCTCCCTCACCCCTGTTGAGTTAGCCATGTTCCCTTCAAACCCCTATGGTAACCACTTTGGCTGTGTTTTTTAATCTTCCCAGTTACTCTTTCCCCCCCTAAGTTATATTCTACAGTTAATACTTCATATCTGTATATAAAGATCTCTTTTTAGGCTTCATATTCTATATTGTGAATTTACCTTAGTTTATAAACTATTCCAATATTGATTGACCTTGGAGTTATTTTCAGTTTTTACTATTAGAAATAATGCCACATGAATGATTTTGTACATTTTTGCCAGTGTATCATTTAGGTAGCTGCCTAGAAATAGGACTTTTAGGGCAAAGGATAAGCACAGTTTTGCTAGAAAGGGTCACGTTTCTCTGCTCTGTGCTTGGACCACATTGCTTCTGAGGTGACACACAAGTGTGCCTGTTTTGTCACCTGCCAACCAATGGGATCTCAGGGCACTTTTAAGTTTCATTCCTTTTGTTATGCATGTGCTCAAATGTTCAAAGGACATTTAAAGTTCTTCTCTGAACTATTCCTTCACAGGTTCACCCATTTTTGCATCAGATTGTTCTCTTTTTTAGGAATTCTTTGCTTATTAGTAATTTGCCTTTGAAAGAAGTTGCAGATATTTCCCCCAGTTTGTCCTTTGTCTTTTGAATGTTCTTGTGGTGCTTTGCATACAAAAGCTTAATTTTAAATTTTGATGCAGTTGAATTAATCGGTCCTTTATTACTTCCAGATTTGGAGGCACATTTAGTAAGTTTTCCCCCACTCCTAATTTATGAAAAACAGCTCTCTGAGCTCATCCTGACACGTGGATCACTGATTCATGGGGCATTTTTCTTCATGGAAGGTATGACATGCTTTATCTTTTTCTAAGGGGGCTACCCAATTGGGCCAAGGCTGTTAACTGACAGGATGCCCGTTTTCCTTCTGCTGAATCTCCCCTTCACGCGGTACGGTTTCTCCATTCTGTTCTCTTCCATTGGTGTGTGTGTGTGTGTGTGTGTGTGTGTGTGTGTGTGTGTGTGTGTTATAAATGAAGTTTATTGATTTTTCTAGGTTAAATTTATATCCTGCTATTTGACTAAATTCTCTTTTTAGCAAAGTCTGTAATGTACCTTTGGATTTTCAGATAGTTTTATCTGCATGTAAAGATGGTTTTAGTCTTTTTCACCAAATTCTTAAGCTTCTAAGTGCTTTCTCTTTTTTGATCGCAACGTCTAATACCACCAGCCCTTACTCAGAAGCTTCTCCAGTCCTTACAGCTTGTTTCCCGGGAGATTCCTCCAGAAGTGCTCATGGGACCAAAGTCCCCCGAGCTCTTCAGGGACTCTTGGCGTCCGCTGGCCTTTCCATCTCTGCCTAATTCAGGCTCGCGGTGTCTCTGGCCTGCTTGTCTTGTGCATGGAAGCTTATGTACCTATATCCCAGCCTGGCCGTGGCCATGTCTGCCTCCTAAGATGAAGGGGCTTGTCGTGTAATTCCCGACAGGGGGGCCATACATCTCCACGGGGTTCCCTTCACTTCTAGGGACTGGTTCAGAGAGAAAGAGAGATGGAATTCCAAGACTCCACCATTTCCGTGCTGGTACAGGGTGACCTCCGGGTCTGTGGTCTCCAGACCTACCCCCAGCCTCGTTTTAGTTTTTGGCTTCTTGTTTGTCTGTTTCTATGTGTTATTACATGTATTGAGGTGGCATTGGGTAATAACAGAATGCACGTTTCAGGTGTACACCTTCGGAATACGCCTTCTGTATATTGCGTTGTGTGCTCACCCCCTGAATTCTGTCGTAGTCTCCTTCCATGGGACAGTAACACCAGCAGACCCACAGCTGGCAGGTGAGGGGCCTTCGCCGCCCTGCAGCGAGCGTGGTGGCAGCCAGAAAACCTGCAGGAGAGGCTGAGAGTGGGGGGACAGTCTCACAGGGGGAGGGGAGGGGTTGGATGTCGGGGGAGGCCACAGTCTGCAGACAGCGGGCTTCCTGTGGCCAAGGTGTGAGGCGCTGCTTTGTACCAGACCTTGAGCAAAATCTCTTGCACTCACAATTGGCTTGGAGGGATGGTTGGAGAGTAAATACATAGGAAAGTGCCCCAGAAGGCACAACAGAGCTGGAGAGCCTGGGAGGGAGATGTGTCAGCAGCCGGACCTCCTGGGTCTTCAGAAGCTTCTCCAGGAGGGTCTGGGGCTTCCCACAGAAGTGGGGGAGTGAGAGGGGGAGAGCTTTCCTGAGCTCCACAGACTGAAGGTGGGAGGGTGAAGCCTTAGGAGGCCTCTCAGCCCCTCCAGTGGGCGTAGATATTCTCCCACAGCTGCCTGCGCACACCAGCCCCTGTCGCGCACAAATCCTGCCTGGGAAATATCTGGAACATTGGTTTCCACTGAGGCCCTGAGGTAGGAACAGGGCTTCCTGGTCACTGTTTCCCACAGCTGCAGTGTTTGGTTTCTTTCCTTTAAATGTGGATTTAAAAACTCTGTCCTACCTGCCTCAAAGGCATTGTCACGAGAGTACATGAAAGTTGCTGTAGAATGCTGCAGAAAGGGCCGGAATCAAGTAACAGCCTGCTTCTGTCCTCTGTCCTTGTTCAGGGTTGCCAGTGCAGGGACAGTCTCTGCTGAGACCTGTGGGGCTGGACCTCTCCCCGCTCACCACATGTCTCCACCTGGGCTTTGTCTAAGGCCTCTCACAGTCTGCGGTCTTGGTGCTGAGCACATTTATTCATTATTGATTGTCATCTTCTCAAGTTCAGAAGCGCCTGGAACAAATCCACTCATTCACACTTTCTATCCAAAACCAGCTGAGCCCTCTTTCATTTTAAAGGGCTGCCCCTTACAACAGGCGAAAAACAAAATGTTCTTTCTTTGGAAAATGAGCACTTTCAAATGTGTTTTCCGTGTGTGCGGTAGCTGTTTTAATAGTTAGATAACTCAAAGTGCTCCTGTCTTGGCTTTTCACCTGCAGACTCTTTCAGTGTGGCATTAAAAAGCTAAGTAAGCACAACCAGCAGATGCCAGCCCCACTCTCAGGCTGTGCTACTGAACCTGAATAGCCGAGCGATAAACAAAAATAAAATGGAAACTCTTTAGATCCCTGATGGAGATACATAGTGACCGCCTATTGAAACTGGGGGTGGGGGTGGGGAGGGGGTGTAATTGACTTTCCACTTTGAAAAGAGCCAACTAGATATATTTAGTTTTCAATTCCTGATAAAGAAAACAGGTTTCAGATATTTGAAAATTTTAGGCATAAATGTCCCTTCAATTCCTACTTTGCCGTCTTGTCCATATTGGTGTCTTTCCACCACTTCCACACTTTGCTCAGCGTTTCTGTTCTCACTAATCTGGCGGAAGATTTGTGTAGGAGAGGTATTCATTCATGCTATGGTGTACAATCATATTTTGTTACAAAAATTATGCTGAAAGTGCATTCACATGCCCTGAGGAAAGTGAAATTCACAGTAATTCCATCCTTCAGAGCTGATACCATGTCTGTTCTGAACACTCCTAACAGATGTTTGCCTCTGCACGGACCTGTGCTGGGGGTCATATTCTCTCTTCAGTTTAGTAGCTTGCCTTTTCCACATGTATTTAAAATTTTTCGTAGGCATTGATTAACTTCCTGTACAATTTACCTAACTCTTCTTTGGCTGTTAGATATGTAGGTTATTCCAAATTTTCTCGTTATCATCACCATACTGTAATAAATCCTCCTTATGCATTGAGCACTTTTTGTGCTTCTTAGAATCATTTCTTAGATTGCAAAAAGTGAAATTGCATGTTCAAAGAGTTTGTAGAGGATACCTTCAATGGTATTGCAAGGAAGTTTTAATGTTTTATATTCCCCTGTGAAATAGGGTTCATTCTTACTTTAGCCACAAGAACTTGAACCATACGTGCCATGTTTCCTAGGCAATGTATATTTGGGGGTAATACAGAAGAATAAAATTAACTGAGTCGTTGCAGCCATGCTTCCACTGTGATCTCTGTTGATATGTTGTCAGTGAAGAGAGGCTGAACTTGTCCTGCAGTGTATAAGAGACAAACTGAAATCTAAAAGTCTGTCTGAGATGAGAGGTAAATGATTACATATTGTTCCACTAAAATGTTCATTGCTGCAGATGAAAAGTTCTTTAAACTATGGACATTTAAGGGAAAAGTCTCCAGTAAATGTGATAACACTCATTGCACAGGATTGAAATTATATAAATACATACTCAATTAAAAACATAATCAGAAATTTATATAATGTAAAATTTTTTAAAAATATATGTCATATATATTACATATAATATGGACTGTATGTTTTATAAGTTATACATTTTTATTAATCAATTAATCTTTAATGATCATTAACTAACATTAATATATGTTATGTATTTTAAATATTGCTGTGTAATTATATATTAGTATATAATTATATAATGTAATAATAATATATAAATATTATAGTTATGTAATATATAAGCTATATAAGTGATTAGGGAACTTTTAGTAGAAATAAAATTTAAGATAAATAAAAATTCTGTCTCCTGCTCCCATCTTGAACAAATAGGGGTTTGAGATAAAAATATTTCATAGTTTCTTTGCCAAGGACAGGAATCCCGTTATAAAACATAGCATTTGTTTTGAACTTATTCTTTAGATGTATTTATACTGCATAAAATAATGAAATTCAAACTTGCCTTAAAATGGAATATTAATCATTAGTCTGAAATGAAAACAGAATACAAAAATATTTATTTTTAAAATAAGTTAGTTTTCTAAATTATAAATGACATTGATGTGAACAAAATGAATTTTTCTTAAGGAATTGTGTGTCTTTGGGGATTTATGTACACTAATGAGCTCTTAAATGCATAGACTGCAGGAGATTGGATGGAAATCGTTTTATGTGCCTGAAAAAAACTCAGAGATTTTTTCCAATAAAACTCAGAGCTTCAGAGAATGCAAATATATTTAACTTACTGAAGGAAGACATTTGAAATGAAACTGCATTTCCTGTGGCATCAACAATGTGAATAATATCTGAAATATTATTATGATTAGGCTCGAAGAAATAAATACTCCATCCATTGTGATGTTCAAATTTTAAATATTAATAGTATATTGAAACACTGTTTATTCCTGCTGTAATTTTAAATGTGACGCATAATCTTTACCCTGTAAGAAAAGATCCTTAGTTTTAAATACAACCATAAATTGTCGCATTGGGGGTAATTCATGAAGTGTTGGTGGCCCTAGGTAGAAACTTCTATCGTTTTCGATTCTAATGTCCGTATTGCCCAGCATGTCTGAATAATAAATATAATTCCTTTTCTCTACTTTGAAATCTGATAGGACTCCCTGGTCTAAGTGGAGTTTTAAAAGTGGCGTGTTTATTCTTTTAGCTCAATACGATGAGTATTCTGTAAGAGAATCTTTTATTTGTGACACAGTGGGTCATTTAGAAGCGTGAGCTGGAGGTGTGGTACCCACACTGATAACATTAGCAAACCTGGGAAGCTGTTGGAAAGCAGACTCTCAGGCCCCACCCTAGAACAATTGAACCGGAAACTCTGGGGTGGCCCCAGTTATCTGTGCTCACCTAGATTCCAGGTGATTCTGGTGCTACAGCTGGAGAAACACGAATGTCAAATATTTTTCGTAGAATATTCCTATTTGAAATTCACCTTATCTGCATTGATGCTTTGTGACGTTAGGAAATAGATTATACTTGAGGTTTTGGATGGAGACCTGGCCCATCAGTGAGCTTTGATAGTGGCTTACAACAACCCTGTGAACTCAACTGGGCAGTTGTTCTGGTCTTGGCTGGGCTTCCTCGTGCATCTGCGGTCAGCTGCTGGTCGGCTGGGGGCTGGAAGGTTTGGGATGCCCTCACCTGGGGTGCCTTGTCTTTCCTCTGTGATCGTCCTTGCTCTAGTGGTCTACTCCAGGCTCATTCACATGGTTCCTAGAGAATGGGTGGGAGCATGACCTCCGAGCTGGCCCAGCACCCCTCTGCCATTTCTGTTAACCACCCCAAGACTCAAGACCAGCCCAGCTTCAAGGGGTGGAGAGAAGGACCCCACCTCTTCATGTGAGGAGATGTAAAGTCGTATCATCAAGGAGAGAAGACTCAGGGAGGGGATAACGGTATGCAGACAGTTCACCCCACCCCCCAGTTTCAGGATCAAGAGTAAAGACTTCTTGGCTATGGAATTCAGGTCCCCTTCCTGTATTCTGTTCACATCCAAATCTTCCTGATTTGTCTCTGAAGCTGAGAAGGATGGCACAACTGATTCAAAAGGACACTGTACATTCACAGTCACCGACTCATCCCTGTGATCAGTGAGAAGACCATGTTTGCAAAAGTCAAATGAACCTCAAAATTTGACAAATAAAAACATATAAAGCAAACTAAGTGGAAACAAGTAAAAATATGGATTTTATTTCAAGAGTAGGCTTCTCGCGTTCAGCTCTGGATTTCCTATGCAATTTCTGGAAGGTGCTCTTGTAGATGATGTATGCTGGCTACGTTCCCACTGGTTTCACACACAGCTCATGACATCCTCGGGGTTTCGAGGGTGATGGCAGTAACAGTCAAAGACAGACTGTCATATCGTCCTCAGGTATTGTTCTGCTGCTGCTTATATTATGAGAGTGTTTGTGATAAGTAAGAGTAAAAAAGCAGTAGGAAAAAAGAAGTATGTTCTTGATTAATGAGCTTTGGACCAAAACCTAATGTGGTCCTTTATCTTATTTACAATAAGTATAGTGGTTGTGAATAGTTCATGTTATCCTTTAAATTATTAATGGCGGTAATAAACTGTTTTGTACAGTTATGAGGAAGAAATATTTACTTGCATTTTAAGATTATTTGCTAATGTGGAATTAAAGCAGTGATTAACAAACTATGATCCAAAGTATTCAACTATTATTTATATTTTTAGTGACAGCCTTTTGTTTTCCCCCCCTGATTTATGTTTAGGAAAAATAAGACATGTTTTCAGTGGTATTATCAGTGTGCTTGGAACTTCCGCTCTCTTGTTCACAAGTTCTAATCTTCTAGACAGTGTATGTTAAATGACTTTCTGACTAATATAGTTGCTCTCTAGAAGAAAGAAAAGAAAAAATCTGTGCCCTCAGGGAGCTTGGCAAGACACAATATGGGTAATTCTGTTCTCAAACAAGTGTAAAGCACCCACAGAAGGTTACATATTATGACAAAGACTTTTGCCTGAGACTTACTGGTACACAAAGCAAAGTTTATGTAGGTCACTTGGGAAGGAGGTAGGTGGGATTGACTTTGAGCTGGCCTGAAAAGCAGTGTGCAGATTGAAGGAATTACACTTAACCAGAATGGCTGACCGAGGGCAGGGTCACGATGACGCTGGAGGAAAACAGTCACTCAGAGGTTAGCCAGGTAACTTTGGGTAGCATACCAGTCAGCCATTGCTACAATGATGCTAAAAATTAAATCACCCCAAGCTCAATGGTTTAAATCATGAAGACTCTGCTTTGCACTCAGGCCGGGGTGGCTGGGGCTTGTCTCAGCTGGCCCTCACTCCAGGCTGTAGGTGAGTTCAGACCTGCCCCACATATGCACCTACATTCTCCAAGGTTCAGGTGCCACTCAGGGCGTTTTCTCATGGTGGACCAAGCAGAGTTTGTGAGGACACTTAAGGCCACTGTTTCCACCATGTTCACTAGCAGTCCATTGGCCAAAGCAAGTCTCATGACCAAGCCCAACACGTTGGTCCAGAAATGTCATCTTGCCCACAGATGGAGCACAGTGAACATTTGCTGAACCACAGTCCAAACTGTTCCAGGTAGGGCAGGAAGAGTCTCGGTGTTCTTAAGGCTAATGTTTGTTTTCATAGATGTACACGTGCCAATGCAGAATTTATTGCCATTTTTTTTTTTCTAGTCATTCACCTCAAACCCCTTGCTCATGTTTTGGAGAGACTGTGAGAGATTTATTTTTTCAAACATAATTAGCCTCCAAGCAGGTGATCTTTTTAAGTCACAGCAATTTTGAAATGACTGCATTTTTCCAAGAATAGTATTGGCAATTTCGAAATTGAGATCAGCCTATGTTCTTGATTTGACCTCAAAACAAAAGGAGCTATAGTTATTGTTGTGCTTATTTGGAATGTAAATTTAAAATAAGTCAAACCCCCTAGATATGGCATATACCATTAATAAGTTAAATAGCTTGAATGCACTATTCACAGCAATTTAAGCGGTTTTTTTTCTTTGCAGAAATGACAATAGAATTCCATTTCATCTGCAGGGTTATTTGTGCCTTCTCAAATTCTAATTACTAAAATTGATAATGAGGGATTCTTTCTATACAGTGCTATGGAACATTTACTTGCCTCTTTTACTATAAAATATAAGCTATCTTAGCTATACAGCTATACAAATTTTGTTCTCTCTTTAGCTTAAAATGTAAATATTCAGCATTATCAAAATTAGAACTCTTGAGTTATAATTTCAGAAGTTTATACCTAGCAATGTTCCAGGAGCCTGATAATAATTAAGTAATAATGGTTAGCATGTTTCTCACGAGCGTCTTCAAAATGAACGTATCAGGAAGGACACCGACCTAAATATCAGTTTACTTGGGGTTGCTTTTTTCTCTTTGCATGTTCAATGTTTTACCCTTACTCAGATTAAATTTCAATGGTTTTTGTAGACAATGCACCCTCTACATGAATATGTATTTCTTATAGATAACGCAGTAATTATTATAATGTTCCTAGTCTCTTTAGAAGGAGGGGGGGAGGTGACACCAGCTGGAAAGGAGTTGGACATGGTGAGGGGAGGGGTCTAAGGAGCTGATGGACGTTTTAAACTCTTGCAAGTGTTACCTCTATCACTTAAAATTAGGTTCCACTGAATTTAAAAGGACAAATGATCCAGGAGGCAGGTTTATTTCTATCACATCTCAGAGATGTTCAGTGAGGAGTCCAGAGTTGGTAAGGATGCTTCGTGATGCTGGCAGAGAGCCCTGGCCCCTCACAGCCCATGCACGTTCTTGGGCCACCACGGTGCAGTCCAGGCTGGGAGGAAGGTACTCTCCCTCCTTTGCAAAGAGACTTACTGGGAGGTAAGGGGTTCATATCCAAAATGTACAAGGGGTTCCTACAACTCAGTAGTAAATTATCAAAACAGTTTTATTAAAAAATGGGAAAAGGACCTGCATAGACATGTTTCCAAAAAAAGACATCCAAATGGCTACTAGGTACATGGAAAGGTGCTCAATATCGCTAACAGGGAAATGCAAATCAAAATTATAACAAGGTGTCACCTCACACCTGTTAGCATGGCTGTCATCAGAAAGATAAGAGGTAAGTGTTGGCGAGGATGTGGAGAAAAGGAAGCCGTTGTGCACTGTTGGTGGGAATGTAAATGTTACAGCCACTATGGAAAACAGTAAGGAGTTTCTTAAAAAATAATTAAAAATAGATGTAGCCTATGATCCAGAAATCCCTTTTCTGGGTATATACTCGTATCCAAAGGAAATGAAGTGAGTATCTCACAGAGATATCTATACTCCTGTTTTCATTGCAACATTCTTTATAGTAGTCAAGATATGGAACCAACCTAAGAGTCCACTTATGGATGAATGGATAAAGAAGATGGGTAACAAAGATGACTTGATAAAGAAGACACACACACACACACACACACACACACACACACACAATTGAATGTTATGAGCCATGAGAAACAAGGTAATCTATCATACCATTTAGCCATTTGTGACAATCGATGGACCTTAAGGACATTACGCTAAGTGAAATAAGCCAGATAGAGAAAAACAAGTAGTGCATGGCATCACTTATATGTGGGATCTAGAAAAACAAAACAAAACAAAATTCAAGTTCATAGAAAGAGAATAGAAAAGTGAGAAAAGTGGTTGCCAGGGTCTGGGGTTGAGAGAGAATGTTGGTCCAAGGTACAAACTGTCATCTAGAGGATGGATAAAATCTGGGATCTAACGTATAATCGACGTAATTGGTAGATAACACTGTATTCCATAATTGAAATTCACTAAGTACGTATAACTTAAATGTTCTCATCAAGAATAAAAGATAAATAGGTGAGGTAAAAAGATAATGGATGTTAATTAGATGGGGGAATCCTTTCACAATTTGATATATGTAAATCAAATCACTACGATGTACATTTTAAATAGTTTACAATTTAACATGGGAATTATCCCTCAGTAAGTCTCAAAAAAACAAAAACAAAGACATCCAAAAACAAAGATACTGGGATCAACCGTACAGCTCTTTGTCCTGCCTCTCACTGGCTAATGACATCTGTGTGGAAGGGAAGTGGATAATGTACCCAGTCCTTTGGCTGGTTAACAAGGGACTGGGATGCTTTTCCCTTTACCAAAAGGAAAGACTCCGTGTTGGGGGCAGCTAGTAGCGTTCCTGGCCTCAGTGCACGTGGCCCAACTTGTCCTTAGAGGGTTTTCTGAATGTACAGTATGGACATTAACTGTGACATATATATCAAACAGCAATCTTTTAACTACCTTTTAATTCATAGGAGCACAATAATTCAGTATAATATTCTGCCCTCCCATAGCTTTTATTTATGTTATAAGCTGCTTTGAAGCTATGATTGCTTCCACATATGTGCCTTTGGCACGTCTTAGAATTAGATGGGGCTTCCAAGCTAATCAAACCATGTTTTTAAAAGGAGATGGGAATTTAGTTGAGGTATTCCTTTGTGTGTTGCTTTCTATGGAAAAATTAAACTTGGATGTAAAAACACAAATTCCTCATCATTTAGGAGTGGGGATTTAATAGGTAAATCTTTGAGTTTACATTTGTTGTGGACTAATTTAAGTAATAAATGCCGGTTGTGCTGTTTAAGCAACTTAAAAAATGTTTCAGTGTTCTTTCTAAATTCACATTTCAAACATTATTTGCTCATTTTAAAAAATGATTTCTGTTTTTAATTAAAATGTATTGAGATGACAATGGTTAGTAAAATTACATAGGTTTCAAGTGTAGAATTCTGTAACACATCATCTATATATCACACTGTATGTTGTTCACCACCCAGAGTCAGTTCTCTTTCCATTACCATGTATTTGACCCCGTTTCTATTAAGATCTCATATTTTAGCATCTATGATGTGAAAACACAATAAATGGAAATCATCATTCTAGAATATTTAGAACATTATCAAAAACTGCCAGAGAAGAACACGCAGTGAAGGGCAAGGTTGCTTTCTTATGATTGGAAATGTTACCGAGAAGAAAGGATAGATAGTTCAGTAAAGACGCTTTCTCTTTGGGTTGGTTTATGGCATCTGCGCATTTTGATAGCAGCGTGTCGACATTCACTGTTTCTGCTTTAAATAGAGCACGTTGATCAGTAGAAGCAGCAGCCTGGGACTGCCTACAAAATGCTGCTGAGTGTTTGATTAAGCCTAATGTGTTTTAATTAACAACAACGTAAGAACCCAAACAGTGCATCTCAGTAAGTCTAACCTTATTATTTTCAAGTAGCAGTTGAATAACACTTGGAAGAGAGTCATAAATCTCTTAGACTAATTAATGGAAATGTTTTAAAAATACTGGCAGATGAAAGTGACAAACGTGTCAGTCCCAAAATTGTGTTTCTCAGCTACTGATTGATAATACTAGGTCAGTCGCCAAGTTTTAATTTCTTGATTAAGTGGCATCTTGCTGTTGCATTCATGTTTACTGAAGTTAATAACTAAAGTCTTTGACACTTCCTGTCTCTCATAGGAAATATTTCCCCTCTTTATTAAAACAATACAGATCTTCAAAGGTAGCTACAAAAAATCAAATTATTTGGCATTTTATTAATGACAACTTAGAACTGTAATAGTAACTGATGGCAGTTCTTACCAAAAATTCCTAAAAATTCTGAAGTGCCTTTTGAAAAAGCAAATTGGTGAAATTATATTTGGTGTATTTTTAATACTTCTTTTGCTTCATTTTAGTTCTTTTCAGCATTGGGTGGGTATCTGTGGTGTAAATGGGAATGTTTTATTAAGTTGGATTATCTATTTGATCCCATGTGTGGGTTGGATAGAAAATAGACATTAAGTAAATTTTTTGCACATGTGGCCCTGCTCATTCATGGCATGGATGCCAGGTGAGAGGCTGCTGCAGGTGATGAAAGGGCCAGTGAGAAGGTGGGAAGCTACCCTGCAGAAAGTCTGGGAGGAGAAGGGTGGGCTCCAGAGACAGGGTGGGAAACAAGCAGAGGACTTGGTGGTATACTGGTGAGGTTAGGCTGCCCATGAATTTGAGATTTAAAGAAAAAAAAATTTTCCAATTGTCTATTGATGAGCACTTAGGTTGCTTCCATATCTTGGCTATTATAAATAACACTGCAATGAACATAAGGATGCACATATATTTTTCAAATTTGTGTTTTGGATTTCTTCAGATTAATGCCCAGAAGTGGATAAAGAAGGTGGTACATATATATTATACAATTGAGTATTACTTGGCAAAAAAAAAAAAAAAAAAAAAATTCTTGCCATTTGCAACAACCTGGATGGATCTAGAGGGTATTATATTAAGTCAAATAGGTCAGACAGAGAAAGACAAATACCACATAGTCTCACTTATATGTGGAATCTAAAGAATAAAATAAACAAAACAGAAAGACTTGTAGATACAGAGAACAAACTGACGGTTTCCAGATGGGAGGGGGCTTGGGGGCCTGGGTGAAAAAGGTGAAGGGATTAATAAGTACAAACTTGTATTTAAAAAATAGTCACAGGGATGTAAAGTACAGCACAGGGAATATAGTCAATGATATGGTGATGACTACGTATGGTGCCTGGTGGGTACTAGACTAATTGGGGGATGACTTCATAAATTATATAAATGTCTAACCACTATGCTGTACACCTGAAATTAATATAAAATAATATTGGATGTCAACTCTAATTGAAAATAAAAATATTTGAATAAGCATGCTTCTGTAATTGGCTTTAGCTACCGAGTACAAAACTTATATTTATGCCTGTTGCATGCCATTGTTTGGTTTCCTCCCACTGTATGGATTACCAAAATCCTTTTAAATCTTTATACTATCGTCACATCCCTACTAATACTGTCCCTCAGTTGCCTGAGGGTCTGTTCAGTGTCCAGTGCACCGTGATGAAGATGTACAGGACAGAGACCGTTCCGTGGGGGTGTGCCGGCCTCAGCACCATTCCATTTGCGTTGCCCTTAGGAAGTACTTGTGACCACCGACCCTGTCTTACAGTTGAGGAAAGTGAAGGTCAAAGACGCTGTAGAGTGTTCCCAGTGACGTTCTCAGTGGGGCCCAAATAGAGCCCAGAGCTACACGTGAGCCCAGTTCCAGAGCTCTACATTTCAACTGGAAGCTGTACTGTCGCTCTCCATCCATCCCACAGAAGACCTTGTACTGGGAGCACCACGCAGACAGAGTGAGACGCAGCCCAGAAAAGCAGTGAGCTCGGTACATAAATAGCTCTGCTTTAACATTCTAGATAAAGGAAATTTCTTTATCCTCTTTGCCTCCCCCCCAACAAATAAAATCCATGCGGATTCAAAAGAATGGGATCGTATTAGGTTGAAGGACTAAGAATGTTTTGTGGAGACAGTGCTTTCAAAGGCAGGACAGGATTACAAGAAGGGAGGGCAAATGGTGGAGGAAGTGACAGCAGCAGCCAAGGTACAAGGGAGACAAGTGGTGTGAACGGGAGGGGTCGTGAGTCCTCCGTTCTAGCTGCTCTTCTAAGTATACTAACAGAGAATTCCAGGTAGGAATGAACATGGATTAACAAATGTCACAGCTTTGTCAGAATAAGAATGAAAAAAAAAAAAAAAAAACACAAAAAAACCCCACTACTGCTCTAACTGTAACTCTATAAATAGAACAGTTGAAGGAACTTCCAATTTTCCTTAAATGTTATTAAAATATCCATGAGCGATGTGTGTGTGGTGGTGATTATGATGAGGATTATGATTGTTCTTCAGGAAAAAAGAAAGTAAGAAATGCCAATGATTCCAGTTTGATTAGAAGTATGCCTGAACTTAAATACAAACGTATCAGTCAGCAGCCTTTTGAAGAATGTACGAAACCAAATTTTGAATGGGATAGGATGACAGGACCTGAGACTGACACAAGTGGTGTGTGCACATCTGAATGAATGAGTCTTTGCAAGGCTGTTATCAGAGGATAATTAATGTGAGGGCGCCTGGCTAGACCAGGGCACACATAGAGAAAAGATGCTTAGTAGAAGAGAAGAAAGGCATTCTTAGCTAACTTTGCCAGATTTTGTACCAATTTGACAACCAGTGATCACACCTTCATTTCTATGGCCTTTGCAAGTATGATTTTGTGACTGCTTTTTAAATTTCATGCAGTATTATAATTTTTCTGGTTTTATGGTTATAAAATTTGTCTCCTTTGGAAAACAATATTATGTTGCCACTAACAAAAGGTTGTTAATGGAAAAGGAAAAGGATAACAGAATAGGAGGAAGAAGGTTATTGCTCTCAATTTGTATCTTGTTGCTCAGCTAAAAACCTTCTATTTATCTGTCAAGTCTAGAAGGCTAGAATAAAAAACAAGGACTGGAAGCCATGAAGTCAGACTCTGTGGCAGAAACCCTATTACTTTGTGACTTTAGGCTAGACATTTAAACTCTTCATGTCTTAAACAAATTCATTGGCAACCAAATGCTAAAATGGTAGCTTAAATAAATAACACCTTCAAAAAAATGATTCGTGTCCAGGAAAGGTGACCTAAATTTTAAACTGCCTCGTAAGTAAGTGGCAGAGCTGAGACAGCCCTCAGTACTTCACTATCCCCTGTTGTCCCCGTCAGGTAAAGGCGGAAGATTGGGCAAATCCACCTTCCCTTGGCTTCCTCTATTCGAGTAAGATAGCCCCATGTGAGTGGCCACTTTTATGATTGAATTTGCATTTTCTGGTAATTTAAACAAATAGCATTAATTTATTTTCCAATTGCAAAAGTAATCTAGGCTATTTTTCTGCAAAGAAATTGGAACCCAATCAAAAGGCAGAGATGAAAAATAAATAAAGAAACTGATTAGCTAACCATCCATTCATGACTCCTGTTAACTTTTGGAATATAAGACCCGGAGCATCTGTATTATGCATAATGTATATGCGTGCATATACACACGCACATTTTTATTTATTTGCAAAAATGTGCATCTAAAAATTCCTATAGCCTTTGTCCTATTTATAATAGACGATAATCTTAATGATACTTTTCTAACAATAAAGGCTCCGTGTTGTGCCATCCTGTGTGTCATAACTTAACATTTTCTCATTGTGGATCATCTGAATGGTCTCCAGTCGTCTACTGTTTTACTGATTATTTCATTGAATAAAATCCTCTAAGTGCTATTTCTAAGAGAAAGAACTTGTATGGTTTTTAAGTTTTGGTTTTACTTTAGTTTCATTTTTCCTGTTTTGATTTTTGGCAATTCAAATCATTTCTCATTATTCTATTATTACATGTTTCTTTGCCTATTCATTCCAGTTTATTATTCCTGGATTACTTGAGAAATATTTTCCCTAAGTTCCTTTATAAATTTTCACTGCATTGTGTAACAGTTACAAATTAATTTGGAAATAATAGCCGATTCACAGTAATACTATTTCCTGTATAAGCACACGGTGTAGCTCTTTATTGATTAAATTCATTTTTTTTTCTGACCCTTCGTAAGGCTCTGAGTTTTCTACATGTACTTCCTGTATGCATATTTACATTCTATTTCTGGACACATTCTTAAAACTTGCATGAAGAAATTTTAATAAGATTTTCTGTCATTATATATATTATATATATATTAATTTTGTGCATAGTTTAATTGATCAACTTAGCTTTGATTCTAATTTTGTTCATTTTGATTGGTCTTCTACAAGCAAAGATAATTTTCTATCCACTTTTTAATAATTTTCATCTCATTGTTTTGGCTAGACCTTGGAAAACAATGTACATAACACTACTGCTGTTACTGCTCTTATATTGGTGTTAAAGTCTTGTTGTTAAGATCTACTAGTGGTGATAAGGTCTTTTATGGATGTACCTCTAGAATTTCATTGAATGTGATTTAAGATAGTGGTTGTTGATTGTAGTTTAATGTAGAGATTCTTTTTCTCATGGCTCACTTTTTATTTCTCCATGCTCCTTAGCTTCTTGTTACTTTGTTTTGCTATTTTTCATCGTTTTTAGCCATTGTTTCATAAATTGCATACTTTTGTGACTTGTACTGAATGAAGCACAAAGTAGATATGGTTATATATATATAGAAATACAGATTTTTCTACAGTAGGCTTCTCTATTTTTTGTGTCACATTTCTTTCCCTTTGTACAGTATTCTAGATAATTTTCACACGTCACACAATTATTTTCTATATTTCTGTGTCTTCTGTAGCTTTGTTATTGATTTCAGTTTATTTATTTCTTGGTCAGAGGATCTACTTTATATACTTTATGTGATTTCAGTTAATTTAATTTTTTTGAGGTCTGTTCCATGACCCAGAATATGTTCTATTTCTATGATATTCCACAGATAATTGAAAAGAATGTGTATTCTACCTTTGTTGGATGGAATGTCCTCTAAAGATAAATTAGAGCACTTGGTTGGTAGTGTTTTTCATATCTTTCCCTCATTACTGATTTTTGTCTGCTTATTATATTAATTATTAAGAAAGAGGTGGATAAGTTTTTAACTACAATTTGGGTTTATCTATTTGATAAAGATAGTTTTCATTTCATGTATTTTGAAGCAATTTTGCTAAGTGCATGCATATTTCAGTTAATAATGCCTTGTTCATGAATTCACTCTGTTATAATTATTTAGTGTTCTCTATTCTGGGTAATAATACTTATTCTGAAGCATATTTTGTTGCTAAAATATAGTCACTCTAGTTTTTTTGTTTTGTTTTGTTTTTTGGTTGTTTTGTCTAGTTAGAGCTCAGATGGTATATCTTTTTCTATTTCTATTTTCTTTTTCATTTTTACTTTTAATCCATGCCTTTATATTTATATTTGGGTTTCTTATACACAACACAATGTTTGGTTATTATTTTTTTTATCTTACATGACTATCTTTGTCTTTCAATTGATATATTTAGCATTTACCTTTGACATAACTATTGATAAGGTTGGATTAAAGACTACTATCTCGCTAGCTGTTTTCTGTTTGTTGTATCTGTTTTTATGTCATTTAAAAACCTTTATCTGCTTTTTGCCTGCTTTTTTATTGAGTATTTTTTATGATTCTTTTTAATCTACCCCATTAGCTTATGATGTATAACTCCTAAATTGTTATAGTGGCCACCCTTAATTACAGTCTGTTATGCCACTTCTCATGTACTGAAGGCACCTATAACAGTATACTCACAATTGCTCGCTCCCACTTTTTGCGGTATTACTTTCACTCATTTTACTTTTACATATGCTACAAATCCACAATATATTGCTACTATTTTCCTTGATAAAATAACTTAGAGTGGTTTTTTTAAACAAAGGAAAAAATGTATTTTACCTTTACTTTTATTGTAGTCATTTCTGGAGATTTTCATTTGTGTAGATCCAAGTTTCTGTAGTGCAGCTGTGCTGGTAATGAATCCTCTAAGTTTTTGTTTGTTCAAAAACTGTCTTTATTTCTCCTGCACTTTGAGATACATTTTCTCTGAGTATAGATTCTAATTTGATGGTTTTCTTTTTCAACATCTTTAAGATGTCGATCCATTGTGTTCTATTTTACATAGTTTATAATGAAGAGACAGCTGAGGGTTGTAATTCTTCTTCTGCTTCCTCTCTATGTAATGTGTTTTCACTTTCTCTAGAGACCTTCAAGAGTTCCTCTGTTTTTGGATTTCAGCAGTTTGAAAATAATGTCTCTAGATTTTCTTTTTGTACTTGTTCTGAAATCCTTGGATCTGTTGTTTGATATATTTCATTATTTGTGGAAAAAATTTCAGCTATTATTTCTTCTGTCCTATTCTCTGTTCTCCTTGTGAGATTCTGACCACACATATATTAGAGGCTGTTTGCTATTGTTTCAGAAATCTGGGATACACTGTTTTATTTTTTCTCCTCTTCTCCTTATGTTTATGTTTCATTACTTTCTATCAACCTATCTTAAATGTCACTGATTCGTACCTAAAGTTTGTTGAATTCCCTGATGAATCTGTCAAAGACTTCCTTCATTTCTGCTTTCATATTTTCATTTCTAGCATTTCCATTCTACTCTTTTTTCTGACTTCTCTCTTTACTGGAAAATAATGGAAATATTGAAAGAAAGACATTTTGATGTCATTCAGGACATCAAGGGTATGATGACAGCTCTGATGGGCATTCCAGAAAAAGAGTTCCAAAATTGCTTTGAAGGGTGGACAAGGCACTGGTGTTGGTGTATAGCTTCCCAAGGGGAGTACTTTGAAGGTGACTGTAGTGATATTCAGCAATGAGGTATGTAGCACTTTTTCTAGGATGAGTTCGCGAACTTAATTGTTCGATCTTGTATATGTATCTAGATTTATAGCTTGTTTGGTCTCTTCTTGATGCATGTTTCCTTTGCATTTTTGTGTGTCCCATAATTTCTGATTGAATGTAGGACATTATGAGTAGGAAAGTAGAGACTGAGATAGATAGGTTTATGCTTAGAAATGGATATGTCTTTCCTTCAGCTCGGTCATTAGTGGGAGGGTTGAGTTGGTCTTGTCAGGGGTTATGCTGGCTTTGGGTTTTGTCTTGCAACTTCACTGAACCATTGCTTTCTAATTCTTTACCTTGTCCTTAGGCTGTGTTCTAATTTGTTGGTGGGTTTTTTCAATGTTCCTGCTCTCCCCTCAGCTTTAGGCCTTTCCTGTTCCCCCAGCGGCACTCTTGCCGCTCCCCCAGCAGTATACTGCGCTTACTTATTACTCAGTGCTTGCAGACCCGGTAGTGGGAACTGGAGGGGGGGAATTCTGTACTGGCCCTGCCTCTGTGGCAGGCAGGCTCTGCCTCTGTGGCTCTCAGGGTTGGGGCTCTTAGGGGTAACTTCACCTCCCAGCATGAGGAGAGGTCTTAGGACTGGACCTAGATGATTTCCTGCCCCTCTTCTAGGGATAGAGGACCCTTTAAAAAATTATTTTCTCTTCAGCCAGGTGCAATGGTTATTCACTTGTGACCTGGGGGTGAGAAGGCATGCTACCTTTTCTTGGTGGCTTGAGGCTTCTGTAACTTATGGTTAAACATCTAGGGCTGGGCCTTGTGCCCTTTCCACAGTTGTGACCATTCTCTGCTCCCAAGCGTGCACCATGGAGAGGCTTCTCCCAGCTTCCCACCTAGCTCCCCGTCTTTTCCGTGATCACTAGTGGAGGCCTGTGTGGAAGACCCTGTGAATGAGTGTACACCCTGCTTATACCTCAGCCCTGAGAGTTCTTTCCTCTTATGCTCACCCACACTCTCCCTTAGCAGTTCATTAAAAGTTTCAGCGGGCATCTTCTTAGCTGTCCCTTTGGTGGTCCTGTCTTCCATCTGTTCCACACTGGGGGGACCACATCAGTGCTCATATCCTCTCTCTCCTCAGGGGTACCCAGCTCTCCCAAGATACCAAGCTAGTTCACTGCTCTGTGATGCTCTGGTGAGTTCAAGGAAAGGGAAGAGTTTATAGATTATCCTGCCTTCTCTTAGAGGCTGGGAACGATGTTCTTTACAGGTCACTGCATTCCAGGCAGAAGCCAGAAGCTCTCATTTACTTATCTTGGCACTCTGTGAGTTCATTCCTTCATCTACTCATTGAACACAGCTTTACTGAGTGTGCACTGGGCCAGGCACAGGTCTATGTGGTGAAGGTACCACAGACACAGGGATAGACGTAGGTGTACTCTCATGGTGCCCACAACCCAGTAAGAAGGCAGACCGTACATACAAGACAGCAAAGAAATAATGAAATTCAGGAAAAATAGGCAATGCTTGCTGTGAAGGAGACTACCGGGGAGCTATAATAATAGGGACCTCAGAGAAGGGTCTGAGATTGGGGGTGGGTAGTGGGCAGTGGACCCCTTGAGGAGGTGAAATGCAAGCTGAAACCCAAAGGTTGAAAAGAAGCCGGACTTGTTAGGAGTTGTGGTTGTGGAAGCTTGGGGCAGGGATTTGGGAGAAAACTTTCCAGGCAGAGAAAATATGAAAGGAACCTAGGGTGGGGTCTGCTACAGGAATTGCTAAAAGGGCCTGGAGAGGGAGACCTCCTGAGGGGTGTAACAGGGCAGAAGCCAGCACTCTTTTCTGAAGTGGGGAAGACTGTGACCGTCCAAGTTTGAGGGAAGAACAAGAGTGATGTTTTGAGGATCTTAAGTCTGAGGCATCTTTGAGACAGCCAAGTAGAGATGTCAAGCAGGACGTTAGCATCTTCTTCTTATATATGCATTCTTCTAAAATAAAGTTTTCTATTAGACACATAAATAATGTGTCGAATGAGAACATTTTTTAAGTTCACTGTCTTTACATTTCACAACCCATGTAGAGAGGAGTAGACAGACTGTGGAGCAGCATGAAGAGAATGGGGGAAAATATCTGCAAATCATATATGATGAGGAGCTCATATCCAAAATATACAAGGAACCCATACACCTCAATAACAAAAAACAAAAATATCCCATTAAAAAATGGGGAAAGGACCCGAATAGACATTTTCCCAAAGAATACATCCCAGTGGCTACCAGGTACATGAAATGATGCTTAATACCAGTAACCATCAGGGAAATGCAAATCAAAACCATAGTGAGATATCGCCTCACACCTGTCAGGATGGCTGTCATTAAAAAGACAAGAGATAACGTGTCGGCAAGGATGTGGAGAAAAGAGAACCCTGGTGCGCTCTTGGTCGGAATGTAAGTTGATACAGCCAGTATGGAAAAAAGTATGGAGTTTCCTCAAAAATTAAAAATAGAGCTTCCATATGATCCAGCAATTGCACTTCTGGGTATTTATCCAAAGAAAAGGAAATTGGCACAAAGAGATATGTGCACCCCCATGATCATTGTAACATTATACACAAAAGTCAAGACACAGAAACAACCTAAGTGTCTGTTTATGGATGAATGGATAAAGAAGATGTGGTACATACGTACAATGGAGTATTATTCAGCCATGAGAAACAAGGAAATCCTGCCATTTGTGACAACATGGATGGACCTTGAGGGCATTATGCTAAGTGAAGTAAGTCAGACAAAGAAAGATAAATACTGTATGGCATCACTTACATGTGGAATCTAGAAAAAACAAACTCATAGAAACAGTACCGTGGTGGTTGGCAAGGGCTGGGGGAGGGGAACTGGGGAGATGCTAGCTCGTCAAAGGGTACAAACTTCCAGTGATAAGATGAATGAGTCCTGGAGATCTAAGGTACAACATGGTGACCATAGTTAATAATACTGTACTACATATGCAAAAGTTGCTAAAACTTAGATCCTTAATGTTCTCACCACAAAAAAGAAATGGTAATTATATGAGGTGTGGAAGGGGTAAACTAGCACTCCTGCGGTAATCATTTTGCAATATGTCAGTGATGAAAACATCACGTTGTACACCTTAAACTCACACAATGTCATATGTCAAGTGTATGTCCAGAAACCTGGGCAAAGAAAGGTACACCACATCTTCCCTTTCTTAGAGTATCACTACCTATGAGGCAAGGAAATGTAAAAGATTATATCTTGAAAACCCTAAAATTTTAGCATTGCAAATAATTTCTCCAGATTCAGTGTCTGTGGTGAAACTTGTTTCACATTTAACCGGGGAGATCTGGTTGGAGTCAAAATGTGGAAATGTTTCGGGGGAAGAGCTGACCCACAGCCCAGCCCACACCTAGACACTGGGGGAGGAGTCTCCAGAAATCTCTTCATTTCTAAAACATCAGGAATTTCCTTATCAGAGAGGAGTTGACAGACTGGGGAGCAGCATGAAAAGAAACATCTGGCCTTTGCTTTGACACCTAGAGTATTACTATGAGTCCAGGAAGTTGAAAGGCTTCTCAAAAACCATAAAAAAATCTAGTTCTGCAAATAATATCTCAGGCTCAATATAGCTGATAAAACTTGTTCCACATTTAACATTACCTCTCCCATTCTTACATTTATCCCCACTTCCTTCTATGTTTCCTCTAGTAGGATAATGGGTCATAAAAACAAAGGATCTTTTCATAGAAAAGACGTCATGTTCTTCCAGAGAAGGCTCCAAAAAAAGAGGCTGAGGCAAGAGGCATTGGATACTGTATTATTTTTTTAAAAAATGGAAAAACAATTGTGACATCCCTAGTCCCTGCCTAATTTCGCCTATGCCCTCATTGCATGCACCAGAATCCTTAGCATGGTTCCGAAATGGTAAATTTTAAAGAAAGAAATATGTGAACGTTTGTTTAGATTCTGCTTGCGGAACGTTGGACGTGGAGGTGTGGG
Organism: Rhinolophus ferrumequinum; assembly: GCF_004115265.2. NCBI lineage: Eukaryota > Metazoa > Chordata > Mammalia > Chiroptera > Rhinolophidae > Rhinolophus > Rhinolophus ferrumequinum. Next base: position 4,640,297 of record NC_046290.1, read on the forward strand.
TCATGTAGAAGTAGAGGCCGTCTTCTGGGCTTGTCTGTCCCGTGTGCGGTCAGTCGTACCCTGCAGGAGCCCGAAAGCCCTGCTCCTGACCACAGATCTGTCATGCTGTCACCCAGCGTGTCAGCCTCGTGCCAGGGACAACATGGGCTCTTCCTAAAGGCGCTGGCATTTTTTTCTTTAGAGCTTTTAAAGCTTTAATCTTAGCTCCTCTTCATTTTACTGAGTATCTGTGTTTTTTGATAAAATGCCTTTGTCTGACGCATAGTTTGAGGCCTCATCAGCACTAAGGATGCCGTGTGTAGAACTGAACCTGGTCTCTGGGAAACTAACCTGTCTGTGTGGGGCTGGAGCTGTCATCCTCACGGTAGTGTTGATCTGCAGTTAACCTCCAGTGATTTACATAATACGCCAAAATATTTGGTTACGTCAATTGTATGTATATACCCTGGCAGGTAGCGATTACTTTATATGAATGTACCCAGATGTCACTTTAAGGGCATTTAGTTGGCTATATGTAGTCTTTTACACTACATGGCCCCTGGGAGATGAAAAATAACCAGATGAATTTTTTGGCTGATTGACGGAGTGAATGAATATAAAATGTTGGCTGATAGAAGTGATGGTGGTGTGGTGTTTTTGTCACTTTATGTGTTTGCTTCATCGATATCAATATCGCAAACTCAGGACCCACTCATCTTCTCCATGGTGGTCATAACCTGCTCGGTAATAACCTGTAAGCAGTTACCACCTGTCACCTCCAGGTGAGCCCTGTTGTCTTGATGATGGGTTCACTGTCTGAACAGTCGGGCTCACCATGGGCCTATGTGAATCTAAGAAAATGATTAACAAGGATCCTGTTTCTACAAACGTAGAAGAGCATCAAGCAGACGTATAAACTAGTATTAGCAGGGCCAGTGAGCAGCGTATGTAATGTGAGTGGCGTTAGGGAAATAGGAATCCATGTGAAAGTATTGCTACTCTTTCCATTAGTTTGTTACTTATATGTGTATATATTTACACCCATCTGAGTGTATATATATAATCTAAATAATCATAGAATTGTATTTGAACATACGAGGAACTCAAACATTTGTTGAATGAATGGTGTGTCTTTGTTGCTCAATAAATATTAACTGTTTGAAAGAAAATGGAAACACATTTTTGATAAGGTACCATTGTTTTGTCATCCAATATTTTGTGGTCAGGCTAATCTTTGAAGACAAACAAAGACACCTTTATTTGTACAGGTTTATTAGATACAACACAATCTGATAATGTTTTTTTAAGGGAGAGTTCCTGGCCTGAAATAAACTTTGTTCCAAAGTATGTTTATTTTTCACTGATGACACATTAGTGTAAACCAAAGGGATGATAGATTTTTTTAATTATCTATTGGGGGATGGGAGTTATAGGAAAACACTAAGTTTTCTATTATACATGTCCCCAGCTGCATAAAGGACACTTGGTAATGGTCTGCTGTCTACTTCAAGAGTGTTTTTAATTTTAACGGATATTTTAGGAGGTCATTTATATTAGTAAAGTGCTATTTAATATGCTCTTATAGAATTCAGTATTTATCTTTTATTTATTTATTTTTTTAAGATTTTATTGGGGAAGGGGAACAGGACTTTATTGGGGAACAGTATGTACTTCCAGGACTGTTTTCCAAGTCAAGTTGTTGTCCTTTCAATTTTAGTTGTGGAGGGTGCCGTTCAGCTTCAAGTTGTTGTCCTTTCAGTCTTAGTTGTGTCGGGCGCAGCTCAGCTCCAGGTCCAGTTGCCGTTGCTAGTTGCAGGGAGAACAGCCCACCATCCCTTGCGGGCGTTGAACCGGCAACCTTGTGGTTGAGAGCTCGTGCGCCAACCAACTGAGCCATCAGGGAGGCAGCTCAGCTCAAGGTGCCGTGTTCAATCTTAGTTCCAGGGGGCGGAGCCCACCATCCCTTGCGGGACTTGAGGAATTGAACTGGCAACCTTGTGGTTGAGAGCCCACTGGCCCATGTGGGAATCGAACCAGCAGCCTTCGGAGTTAGGAGCATGGAGCTCTAACCGCCTGAGCCACCGGGCCGGCCCCAGTATTTATCTTTTACTTTGTAAATTCATATGGAAAAACATTATGTAATTGTCAGGGTTTGGATGATTGAAACTTAGTAGAAACCATGATTACATTTATGATTGGTGACATGTGTTGGTGCTTTTAGGGGTCCAAATTCAGCATGAGGATCTAGAGAACAAAAGTATAACTTTTTAAAAGGGGACATATTTGAAAGAATGACAGGATTTATAAATAAACCCTGATGTCTGAGGTATACTGGGTTGGCTGATACTTTATGGTTCGCATGCTGGGATCAGAAGGTCATTTACTCATGTGTAAAAATAAAGTGCCACTTGGACCTGGAGCCGTGTCTAATTTTAGCTCCCATCTCACAGCTTAGTGAATCTTCCCATCAGTAAGTTTCACCTTGTTTATTTCTAAGATGGTGCAACCACTTAGGAAGCTGGTTTTCAGGAAGTTCTAAGAATCATGATGTGAGGTGAATCAGTATGTTTCTCAGTCTGGCAGTGTGTACTTTTCCCTGCTGAGTCAGAAATGGTGTAAGACTTGAATTTTCAACAAGTACGATATATGGGAGGTTGGGATCTGAGTGCCCTACTTACGCAGTCCCTCAGAGTAGCCTGTAGCTTTCCCGTGATTGAAAAGTGCAATGCGTTTCCAGAACGAATGGCTCCATCTTGAGACCAGTTGCATTTTGTTTTAAGCTATTGTTTACTGGAGTACTGGAGACATTTCATTCCATGAACATCATGCAAAATTGTAACAGGCTGTTCCACTACTTAGGGTGCTGGGGTATGAAAGCTCCTTCACATTGAGGTTGGTCTGTGCCCCTGGGGCACGACCATGGTTGCTATGTGCCTGGAGCCCAGGCAGGTGACACAGGGTGAGTGTGCCAGGTGGGAGGCCTCAGGAGGGGGCCGCAGGCAGGCATTTCAGACTCTGCGCCTGTGCACCTCCGCCCAGCACACACCACCTCCTCGTCCAGCTCTCCCTCTGGCTCCGAGCGGCCTCCTGCCCCGCTTTTCCATTTTCCACTCCGCATGCATCCTGATCGGGGTGCAATGTGCAGCTCAGTTGTCTTTGCCTCTCCGGAGCCTTACTATCTGCAGTAGTCTCTCTCTTTAATAATAACAATGGCCATTTGCATGTAACAGGAGAGTTTATAAATACGTTTACACAGAAGTCGTATTACTGACATCATTAAAACGTTGATAGAGCAGATTTTACCTTTCCTAGGAGAGGAAGCCCAGGTTGTAAGAAGGTGAATGATATTCCTGGACGGTGTCAATATCCACTTTCACCCGTCTGTTCATGTATGAAATATTCTTCTCTTGGACAAAATATGATTTTAAATCAATTATATATTTCCCAAACTTCTGTTCCACGTATATGCTACTGAACCAGAAACGAGACAGTTAATACTTGGAGAAGTCTTCTAAGTGACCATTTAAAAATCAAATATACAGCTTACAAGGTTTAGTTATAACCTAATGTCATCTAAGTCGAAAATGTATTAGGGGGACATAACCCAATTTACAAAATCTACATAATCACAAAGTTTTTAGGAATAACAATGTGCACAGCCTTTATGAAGAAAATAGTGAAATTGTTTCAGTGTGCTGATTGACCTGAAGAGGTGAGGTATTGGAAGTACTTTGAGTGAATGGAGAGCTCTGGAGTCCTGCTGGGGGTTAGGGGTGAATGTCTGCCCTACCCCTGCCTGGAACGTCCCAGAAAGTAACTGCCTTCATTCTCTCCCCCCTCCCCACACTCACTCTCAGCTGATAACCTTGCTTCCTCTCCGATTTCACTGGAAAATTTCAAACAACCTGAAGAGCTACCCCCACCATATTTCTCCCCTCCACACACCTCTTTCCTCAGCCTTCCTGCTTGTCATGGCCTTTGAACTTTGGGCAAGTCTCTTTTCTTGGGCTGACTCTGCTTCTTGGCCAATTTTGTGGTGTTTTCAGCTATCCAAGGGTATACTCTCCCACTTTCTCTCCTGCATCCTAAAAATCTTTATCCTTCAGCCACTAGCATGCTATTTCTTACATTTTAAGAAACAACACTTTTAACCCCATTTCCCATAAATTACCATCCCATCTCTCACTTTCCATTTATAACAAACTCCTTGAAAGAGTTATCAGTGCTCTCTGATGACAATTTTCCATGGGCCCTAATATAGTAAGAGGAGCATAGAGCTCAGTCATCCCATGTGGCAGAAATTGCACTTGGTAAGGTCACCTCATCAAGGTGATTGGTAATTTCCACTTGCCAAATCTAGTGGTAGTTCTTAGCCCATTTTTACCAGTTCTTCACAGTGTATCCCTGTTCTCCCTCTGAAACTTGGGTACATGTGGCTACACGCACACATTTAAACGACTTGTAAGTCGAAAAAAATACACAGACACACAATAAACAGTTCTGAAAATATGCTATCAGCTCGGGAAAGTACTCGAATATATCTAAAAGGCAAAAGATTAAGTCCTTGAAATATAGAGAGCTTTTTCTGATTAATAAAAAGAAGATCGAAACAGCAAAAGAATAGACAAAGACATGAATGTAAAATTCACAGAACAAATACACATAAAAAATTTTCAGTCTCACCAATAATAAAGAAATTCAAGCTAACATGTCAGCCATTTAACATTTTCAAAACAGTTAGAAAGAATAATAATGCAAAACAAGACGTGTTTCTGTCCTGCCAGTGGAGTGTAGGGTGCTACACATCCGTGGAAAGGATTTGGGCAAACTTTTCCTTAAGTCTTAAAATGTGCAGCTCCTTTGACACGTGAATTCCACGTCTCGTAAATTATCCAAAAAACATAATTACACAAATATGCAAAGGATGTAACTGAATCTTTCTAGAAACATAGAGAAATGCTAATTTAAACGATATCTATTGGTAATTAGTAAAAAAAATTAATATGAAGGTTTATTAATATCCTAATTGTGATATCACTACGTAATATGTATAAAATAATACGTCTAGTCCAATCCCAATTTTGTTCTTTAACTTATTTTAGAAAAGAAATGGAAGGATAAATATCCAGATCATAAAAGAAGTGACTTACGTGTATTAGAGATATTCCTATTTATTTACCCTAGCATTTGAATCTTCAATGTTTTCTTTTTTCTTAAATTAAAGTTTATTAGGGTGACAATTGGTAGTCAGTGTTTTCTTTAATAAATATCTTTCCCTATGAATATAAAACAACAAAATTGGAAAACAACACTTTTATTTAATGGAATTACATAATTCAAATTCTAAGTTTTAATCCAAGGTGAAAATATCGATTTTATCCATTAAGGACCCGTAAGACGGAGAGAAATCCAGAGTTGCGAGGGACACATTGTCTTCAGGGACAGCTGAGCATTCAACTTGGGCACTACCAGTCTTTATCTCTTTGTGACGGTGCTTTTATAAGTTTAATTTTTTTAATTAAAAAAATGAAATATTATAATAGCCAAATTTTATCTATAAATGTGTATAACATATATAGACACACATGTACACACACACATATATGGATATGCACGCCTCTGTGTGATCTCCCGGGTCCCCAACCCCAACTTGGAGACGGACATTTGGATAGTAAATACCCAGAAATCTCCCAGGACCAAAACCTTAGGTTATCCTAAATGTGGTGTGCTCTGGAATTGCTTTTGATCTTTCTCTCTGCCCAAGTGTAGGGGGGCAATGTTCATTTTTTGAGACCCAGGTGTAGCAGACCTGAGCTGTTGCCTGATGACGTAAGGTAGGTGGGTGACCGATGATGTAAGGTAGGCAGGTGACAGATGTGGAGATGAACTGGGTGTAGCTGCAGTGCTGGAATGTGCTTCTATTATTCTTGATTTCTGTGGTTTTTGATTGAATTTGAAAACAGGTTTAACATGTCATTTAATGCAGAAGTAAAGACTCTAAGGACTAGAATGGTAAACTTTATCATTCTTAGTGGGAAGTAACATACTTTCAAAAGAAGGAAATTTGTTTGATATGCGATTGGAGATTCATTATTACTGTGGAGTAAGTAGGCGTTTTCATAGACTAAAATACACGTAATTGATGTTAGTTTTTCTCTCCTTACAACTGGTAGGAGTTGGATAATAGGAATGGCTTCTGGAAGAGCTGTCCTTTTATTCGGTGACAGCCATTGTTTAGATCTTTCAGAAGTTCTTTTATCGGATACTAAATGGAATGATTTTCAGGTAGGAATGTGTGATTGTTCACCGTTCATTTCAGGCTGACTCCAGTCTACCCCCTCCCACGTCCCACCAGTGCAGTGAACAGGAAACAGTGCATGTACAGGGCTCTGCCTGTTGCTCAGAGGTAAATGGCCTTGATTCGGTGAATTTAAGATTAGGTGACAAGAACAACAGGGCGTATGGACACACGCAGTAAAAGTCTCCTTTGGCACTTTCATTGCCTCCATCTGAAGCAAAACGGAACAATCACAAAAAAAAAATGGAAAGAACAGAAACATACCTTATAGGGAATCACCACATGCCCTTGAAAAGTTCTACCCAGCAAAAAAATAATAATAATAAATACATATACTGATTTAGCTATATTTTGTGAGTATAAATGCATTTTATAAATGTGTTGAGTATATATATGTATGTATATACACACGTATATACATATATATGTACGTGTATATATGTATGTATATATGTGTGTGTGTACACACACATGTGTATATTTAGCATCACTTTGGGGGTGCAGCTGCATGACAAGTGGCTAAGTATCTGAAATCTGTGTGGTCCTGAACTGATATGTCACCCTAGAGAAGGCACATTAAAGTGCTATAAATCACTGTCACCCTACATCAAACATCTATTGAATAATAGGGCCATTAAATATGATAAATACGATACACATAAGAAATGGAAACTTTCCAGGTGAAATATACATAACTGAGGACATGATCTTGAGGGCCGGGGTGATGCTATTGCATTAAAAATGAATGCCCTTTACAATTGAAAGGCTAGTAAAATAATAACCAAATGAGATTACATTGAGCAGGAGCCCAAGAAGTACAAAATTAAATAAAGGGGAATGCCTTGATATGGCTCACCAAAGGGCAGCTGAGGGATTTACTTGGTTTATCAACAAATTATTATTTTATCTTTTTAATAACTAGAACTCTACAGTATTCAATATGTATTCACACATATTCATGCTTGGCTATGAGAATAATCCAATTTGAAATGAAATTTTGTATCATATTACTCATTGTCTTCCATTTATCATTGTGTTTGTAAGAAGACCTGGAAAGTAATAAAAACAATAATTACATGAAGCTGATTTTTTGTGAATCTCATAAGGGAGCGACTTAGCTCAATATTACTTTTACTTTGAGTTATCAGTTTTGGTTCTTTTTCATTTTGTACATTATATACAGAAAAATGTTTCAATAATTTTAGTATATACTTTAAAAAATAGGCCATTGATATCTCTCGATCTAAAACAGAGAATAAAGTCAGTACTTTATATACAAACTGGGTTGTTGACATCATACTTTTAATTAAAACTAACTTTCTATATTAGCAGTTATTATCTTTCCTTGATGATAACCAATTTCCATTCGGGATCATTTAGAATGTGCTTTCACTATGGCACAAAATTAGCTGAATTCGTCATGTTGTTTTCTTCACCTACCCACTTAGCACAACTCGTTACCATGTTCTACCCTGCGGTTATTTGTTACATTTTAAACACAGCGAATGGAGCTTGTAGACTGTGCCAGGCCCTTTCTAGACATGGCTTCACCCCCCTGAGTAAGAACTGGGCGCTGCCTTGAAGGAGTACAGGTGTCAGGGGGGTGATGGAGGACACGTCACACGGCATGGCAGGTGCCATACAGGGGAAGGTGGAGAAATGAGAGCGTCCCCGACTCCAGGAGCTGTGTGCCCTTAAGCAGTGCTGGTCCAGCCCCCACATTGGACCGGTTTTGGGGACTGAGTAGGACATCTCTAAGCCGGTGACAGGGATGGGGGCTCATAGGGAGCGACGGTTCCAAGTGTGGATGGAGGTGAGAAATACTCGGAGCAGTTTGTGTTCTGTGAATTCTGGCAAACATTTACGGGAGAAATAATGCGAATCTTATTAAAACTTTTTCAGAAAATAGAGGAAGATGAATTATCAGCCAACTTTTTTTGAGGCTAGCATTATTAACTACAAAACCTGACAATACATGAAAAACAGAGAGAGAGACCAGTACCTCTCGGGGTATGTAGATGCAGACGTAGGGGCATAGATGCAGAAATCTCCAAGAAATAAGAAAGGATGAAATGTCACAGGAACATATCACTTCTTTGTGGCTATTTGAGTGTCATGTCCTGTGTCAAGCATACAGACACCCCTGGACTCAGTTTCAACTGGAGTACATCTCTTGTAGGGAGCCGTTGTAGTCCGAAGACCCCGTTCCTCCGCCTGGCATGAGGCAGTTTCCCCTGGTTCTGAGATCTTCTCAGTCTGCAGGGGCCCCAGTCTGCCTGTGTGGGATTTAGTTAAGGTCGTGACCAGTTAGTCTCCAGACCCATTCCTCTAATGTCAGGTTCCCCAAATCGAGTGGTAAAAGCTTAGTGCTGTTTCCTGGTCCCCGGTCTTATCCAGATGGGAATCAAAACATATTTCTTATTTGCTGAGGGGCTAGGCTTCTTAGGAGAGTCAGAGAAGTAGGTGAGTCTCTCCTTAGCTCATTCTCCACAAATAGGATATATTGTTGCCCAAAAAAAGAAGACACTGGCTGTGGAGGACAATCCTGGAGGCCAGCGCTGGAGAGGTGAGAATAGGATGGTTCCCGCAGTGGTTTCTTCCAGCATTGTTCAGACCCTACCAAGACACGTCTCCATATCTTTCTGGAACACGAAGTATCCAGTCCGTGGTGAGGTAGATCCCATCCTATCAAGTTGATGTGTAATTACGCCTTCCTAATGGTTAAGCCTTTCCAGTTGTTTCTATTTTGTGTATGCTTCTTTTGTTTTTCTCATAAAAATCCTTATTTTGCTGTGTGCCTTTTGTGCATATCTGTGGAATTGTGCCTTACTTATTGCAGGGCACTTTAACTCTTGATAATGTGTTTTCATCGTGCTTCTCATATTATGTTGTATCGATTACATTACCTATAATAGGTAATACATTATATCCTATTACTATAACTCAAAAGTCCATCGCTATCAGAAGTGTGTGCTTTGTTTCCTGTTTCCTGTCTTAAACTGTTACCGATCCTTGCGCCTTGTCTCCAGCTCGGCCTCCTCGTCTCTGTGCTCTGCCCTGTGCTTCTCAGGACAAGCCGTGTTTCCCTTTGTCACCGATGCTGTTCCGGTTGGGCTCCAGGGACCACGGTGAGCAGGAAGTGAGTGGGTGGCTCGTGAGGTGGACACCTGTGAGGGAAGGGAAGGAGGCGGGCTGTGCTGAGGGAGGGGGTCAGCTGTACTGAGGTTGCAGCAAGCACTCAGCTCGCCCTGCAGGGGCCTTGGAAGCTGGAGTCACCTTTCCAAGCTGGGGAGAGGACTGGGCCTTATACCCCAGTGACAACCAGTCATTGAACTGGTCAGCGGCACTAGGAAGAGGTGAGCCCCAGGCAGGTGGTTGTGTTCAGGTGATGCTATTTCAGCGGGGATTCGTGTGGAGATGGCAGCCACCAGCACAGTTGTGAACCTGCTCTGTACTCGCACTAAATCCCACTTGTTCCACTGATTCTGCCCACGTGCCCAGGCCATATGCCAGACAAGTCTGTACCCTGTCTCTTCCTTTCTGTGCCTCCTTATTCAGGTTTCTCAAGCTGAAATACCCAAACTTCCTGCTGCTTTCCCCTCAGACCCCTGCTGCCCAGTGTCACCAGGACAGGTAGTCTTTCTGCAGTCCAGGTGTAATTAGATCATCCTTCTGCTCGGAGCCCCTGGACAACTCCCTGTGCCCCTCGTCGAGTCTGAACTTCCTGCCAAGCCTGTGAATCCCTAGGTGTGTCAGTCTCTGATTATCACTCTGCTTTAACTCAACACCTTCCATCCCTTCATACGCCCCCTGCGACTTGGCTCTTGTGATTTTCCCTGCTGTTCAAAACTGAGATGGGAGCCTGTCACATGTGCTAGCATTTCACCATCCTTAACCCCAAGTCTTAGTGAGCAGGGCCTGGATCCTTTGTCAAGGCCTCCTCCAGGCCTGGCAGATGGCGCAGGCTCAGGAAGCAAAGGTGGTGGACGAGCTCCACACCATTTTAGTAATTACCTGAGTGCAGAGAAGCTCCCAGGCTCCATTTTCAAGTCCCAGCAAGCACTTGAGAAGCACTCTTATAGGTTTCCAGTGAAGTGTGAATTACCTGGAGAGCCACCAAGGTGTCAAGTGACAGAGCACAACAGAGTGTTAGGAGCACGAAAAAGAAAGCAACAGACTTAATTTTGATTACTTGTAGCAGTAGCTTTGACTAAACTTGAGACAGTGAGAAAAGGAACTGAATGGAAATGTTGACTCCATCCTTGTAAACCATGCTTTTCTGGGAGAACACTGGATCCAGGGTCTCACTGCTGCTGTGCAGGAGCCGGCCTGAAGAGGAAGCCCGTTCTGCCATCCATGTGCCTTGCTCCTGTGCCAGCTGTCCCTCTTGAGGCCTGCCTGCACTCCCCTGGCAGAAATGACCAGCTGTTGCATCTCTGCGGTCACTTCTTTTTTACTGTTTCTTGCTCAAACCTCCTTCTACCCCCAAAGCTCAGGCAAACCTGTATTTTATTTCCTGGTGGCCCTTTTTCATTTGGTCTAGTGTGTAAGTGGTCCTGAGGCACATACACACATATGTTTATCGTGGGGGTCCCTGCCGTCACCCCTGCGTCACGATGAATGGATGTGCTCTACATGAAAGCACTTCCAGGTACTCTGCAAGAACTTCTGCCTCCTGTTCATTGTGTGCTGGGAGGCACATAGATTTCTGCATCATGAGTCTCTAATTTGTTTGTTGAGAAAAATCTAGGGTACTCCCATGAACACCTAAGATGCATAAATTAATTGCTTTTAGAGCTTAATACTCTAACAGCCCTTAATACCTGAAGTTCTGTTTTGTTCCCAGACATTTAACTAAATTCATTGCCAGAGGAGGATAGTTGCTTTGAAATGAAATGTCCTAAATTGAATGCACTCATGAATTTTTTTAAATCTTGAGAAGGATAATGCACTTCATTTATTGGTACTGAAAAGGTACTTCTTAAATAGTATTTTGTTCCCAGTGCAGTTGGACCCATTTTAAGTAAACCTGGAACAGTCATACTGTACCTTTTATATTTCTCTGGAACTTTGTGAGTGCTAAATATGAACGTTTTGACTTCCTTATCTAAATATAGTTCTTGAACTAGTCATCATTTCTTCAATTTAGTAATAGGTTTAGAGGCAGTTTCAATGAATTCTTTAGCCAGTCAGTGGAAAGTTTTCATGCATTTCAGAAAAAAAAATCATAGAAAAGATGACTGCATTTATCAAAAAAACAAGTTTTCTCTCACTTCTACCAAAATTTGTGTTTATTCTCTGTAGAAATAATAAAGGATTGTTGTTATTTTGACAAAACAACAGAATCCAAAGTTAAAATAGGGATGGGATGTTAAAAATTTAAAAACAAAAAATTAGAATTATCAGGTTATCTGATTGACTTTTATGATTTTTTTCATTAAATTTGTGATTTGAGTACAAAAATACAAAAGAATATGCTTGTAAAAGAGAAGAAATAATATCAGCAAAATATAGATGACAACAACTTAAAAGTTATTTTTTCAGTGCATTCATACATAGAAAAATATTAGATAGATAGGTGATAGATGACAGACAGGCAGATGGATGAGTGTCAGCCAGTTGGGTTCCCATTACAACACAGCAGGCAGCACATGAATACAGATGCTATCCCAGGTCATCCAAGTACCTTAGCGGACCAAGGAGTGACCATATAGTCACAGTTTTTTGCTTTACTGGTTTTATTTCCATATAGGTGCTTGAGCAGTGTAATTTGATTTGAACTTAATAAGACAGTCTGTTTAAAACGATGAGTAATATATGCGTACTCCTGATGATTCATTTATATTTCCTCGGTTTCAAAACTCCCATTAGAGGTGTTGGGAGGAGGATAGAAAAGCACTTTATTTTCCCTCCTCGACTTCTCTGTAGCCCTCTTAAATATCCCCTTATTTCATTGCTTTACAATCACAGACAATAGGAAATTGCAAAGCAGACTATGTGTCAGTCTATGCGGATAAATATTAAACTCTAAATGAAACAGATGGAGTTTTAATTAAACATATATAATCTAAACAAAATCAAGGCAACTGAAAGAGTTGAATAACCATTTGAGAAATTTAGGAAGACAACTTTTAAAAGGGTTCTAGTATCAGAAAAATTTCTTTTTAGACTGGCTGGTTTCTGTAATGTTTCACATATTGTAAATAGGAAAAGGAAAGCTTTCCAATTCATTTTTACAGTGTTGGCATCAGCCTAATATTCTAATGTGATACAGATAACACAAATATAGTGCTAATGACAAATCTCATGGCAGTAGATGCAAAGTATTATGAAAAATATCAGCAAATTTAGTCCAATAGTATATAAAAACCATAGTTTTCAGAGTGGCTAAAACCTACGTAGATAATGCTATGTTTCAGGTACTATTCTAAGTTCTGATGTATTATTAACTAGAGTGCAAGCCCATAAAGTGTTTTTCTGTTTTGCTCATTGATGTAATAACAGAAGGTGGAGCTGTGCCTGGCACAAAACATAAACTCAATAAATTTGTTGAAAAAAATTAATACATTTCACAGTAACAGTATGAAGTTGATACTATTAATATTCCCATCATATATAAAAGTGTAACAGGCTCATAAGAGATGAAGAAATTGCCCAAGGTCACACATACCATTCACAGTCGTGTGGAGTATTTTGTGGGAGTGCAAGGAAGGTTCAATATTAGAAATCTAATATTATTGTTTAATATTTTAATCTATCAAAGGGACAAAAATCACAAGGTCATCTTGATAATATTCTCAGAAAGAGTTCAGATAATTCAATTCCAATTCTTAGTGGAGAAAACTCTCAGTAAAATAAAATTCATAAAGGAATTTTCTTAATAGTTTATAAATAAAAAAGAACTCAAACTCAGACTCTGAATTTTTATGGATGTAACATTAGAGGGATTTCCATTAGGATAAGACCAAAGAAAGATGTATGCTATCAATTCTGTTGGGTAACATTGTACATAACTGCACTCTAGTTGAACAGGGGAAATATTAAAGTATGCATATAGAAAAGGATAAGGAAAAACTATTATTAATTGTGGCTATGTCCATTGATATATTAACAGCTGGGTAATCGTGGCCAGGCTATCCAACCCGTAAGCTTTAACAATTAATCTCTTAACTGAGACGGCTAAGACCACATACTTCACCACACTGTTGTTAACATAAGTTGGATAATGCATGTAAGATGCCTCTTTTACATTAGGTGGCCAACAGTAAGCACTCAGTAAATGTTATTCATTTTTATTACTACCTCCTGAGAAACCAAAGAGACACAGTTGAGAACCATTAGCACTAATGGAGAGAGACCATATGTCAATGTGTTATAAGTTAATATATAGAGCTTAAGTGCTTTATAATATACAAGTTGAAAAAGTTAGCAAAAACATGGGACAATAACCCTATTTACATTAATATGAGTCTATCTAGGAATATGTTATTATATTAACATATTAACAATAAAATGTCAGGGATAAACATAAGAAGAAATATTCAGAATCACTTGGGATAAAAGTATAAAACTCTAAGGTGTGTCATAGGAGAAGATATTAATGAATGAAGAGATAGTATATTCTCACATATGAAGATTCAATATTCTAAAAATTTATATGTCAAATTTCTGTAATCTTTTTTTTTTTTAATTTATTGGGGTAATCATTTTTTTAATTAAAGTTTATTGGGGTGACAATTGTCATAAAGTTACATAGGTTTCAGGTGTACAATTCTGTATTACATCATCTATATATCACATTGTGTGTTCACCACCCAGAGTCAGTTCTCCTTCCATCACCATATATTTGATCCCCTTTACCCTCATCTACTTTCCCTTTCCCTCTGGTAACCACTAAACTATTGTCTGTGTCTGTGAGTTTTTGTTTCTTTATTTGTCTTTTTCCTTTGCTGTTTTCAGTTTTGTATACCACATATCAGTGAAATCATATTGTTCTTGACTTTTTCTGTCTGACTTATTTCGCTTAGTATAATAATCTCAAGATCCATTCACATTGTCACAAATGGCACTATTTCTTTTCTTATGGCAGAATAGTATTCCATTGTGCAATCTTTCATCTCACCTAAGACGCACTACTAAGTATGGGGAAATTAATGACATGTCACTAACTTTAATATGGCAGAATAATATACACACAAGAATAACCAGGGAAGTTATAGAAAGAAGGTCCAGAGACAGTTACTTGAATTTTTATGGTATTAGAATGTGTGAAAGTTAGAATAATTAAAAGATTAGGTTACAGGAATAAAAATAGACAGATGGATAGAACAGAAATAGTCACAAGTATATATGTGTCATTTCAAATCAGTGGGAAATGAACTGAGCCTTCAAAAAAAGTGTTAGCTAACCATTTGGGGATAAAAAAAGAAAATTACAATTTCTGGTGTTAGTATTCGTATTTAGATGGACACATCATCTAAATTTCTCTACACATCCCTCCAAAAGCTTTCACATCAATAAGGAGAGCAAATGAGACCTTTTGTAACCTATTCCAAAAGCACAAGTAGGAGACAGAAATTTACAAGCATATGTAATTTGTGTGATGGGAAATAAACTTTTATATACCAGCTACCAGCAGAGCCAGATAGGGAAAACATGACTATGCTAAATCAGGAAGAAATTGAACAGAAAATGGGAGAGGATGGTGGCAGAGAAAGACCCATATACCTGGTCTGAACTTTGGTGGATCAGAACGTTGCCTAATTTGACTAATGGAGAATTTAATAAAGAAAGCAATTTGAAAGTCACAGGAGCAGGGGTGGCAATCTTGGAAAGACACTCCTTTTGTGTGTGTGTGTGTGGGGGTGGTGGTGGGGTGTTCCTTAGATGCATAGTGATGGAAGGAAAGATAAATAAGAATGGAAATTAAAGTCCTACAGAAACAAAAAATATAAGAACATTTTTTGTTTCTTTTAAGAGCATTTAAGATATACTCTCAGCAACTTTCAAGTATATAATACAGCATTATTGATTATAGTCGCCATGTCATACATTAGAGCCCCAGAACTTATTCATTTTATAACTGGAAGTTTGTACCTTTTGACCAACATCTCTTCAAGCCCCCTGGCAACCACCATTCTATTCTCTGTTTCTGGGTTCAGCTTTTTTAGATTACACATATAAGTAAGATCATACACTATTTGTTTTTTTTCTGTCTGACTTATTTCATTTAACGTAATGTCCTCCAGGTCCATCCACATTGTTGCAAATGGTGGGATTTTCTTCTTGCTCATGGTTGAATAATTTTCCATTGTATACACATACCACTTTTTCTTTGTTCCTTTATCTGTTGATGGACACTTACGTTGTTTTTTATATCTTGGCTGTTGTGAAAACTGCAGTGAAAATGGAAGTACAGATATTTCTTTGAGATCCTGATTTCATGTCCTTTAGATATACACCCAGAAGTGGGATGGCTTAATTACATGGTAGTTCTATTTTTAATTTTTTGAGGAGTCTCCATGCTAAATCGGCTGCACCAATTTACATTTATACTAATATTGCACAAGAGTTGGAGACGTTAGCTAACATTATGGTGGGAATCATTTTGCAACATATACATGTATCAAATCTGCACGTTGTGCACCTTAAACTTACACAATGTTATATGTCAAATATATCTCAATAAAACTTATAAAAATAAAATATGAGTCTAAAATAGTCAGAACCCACTGTGCTGCCTCTCAGGGAGCCATTTATTAAAGAAAATGTACTTCATTATATCAAAATAAGAAGGTACCTTCATTCTTACCTACAGGCATCTAGTATTGTTTGTTCAGGAAAATAAAAGACATTTCTAATGAACAGAACATGGCAAGCAACATCTCAACGATGTTTCTATGGGAAGAAATCAGAAAATGAGAATGGAAACCGCCCCCAAATAAACCATAAAACTAGAAAAAAAAAAGGAAAAATGTACTATAACATTCAAAAATAATTCATATTCTTAAAATAATTTCAGGTAATACTTAAAATTTCAAATTAGAAATTAAAAAACTTGGAAGAGAAATGGATAAAAAACAAACAGTGATAGATAAAATGAGAATTGATAAAATGAGAATCTCAGAGAAAATTGAAGAGACAAAAGGTGCACAGAGCAGAATAGATTTAATGAAAATATAATGAATGATATTGATGACTGACAATAGCCAAGAGAACCAAGATGAAAAAAAGAAGTAAAATGGATCAGAGAGAAAGGAGTAGGTATAAAAATAGGCAAAGAGGTTTCAATATTTATATAACTGGAGTCCCTAGAAACAAAACAGTATAATGAAACAGACTTAATGTTTAAAAACTAAACTACAACAATTGGGGGGAAATTAATGAAGACCTGAATTTATACATTAAAGGGTCCACTAAGTAACTGAGAAAGTGACCTAAAGTGTCAACAACTGCTATGTTTCTGAGAAGTCTACTAGATAGTAAAGAGAAAAACAAATCTTCAGGGAGTCCACACAAAAAGATCCATCATTTATAGGAAAGAAAATCAGATTGGCATCTGAATTCTCTGTTTTGACCTACAAAGCAAGACACAGATGGAATAATAATTTAGGAAACTCAAGGATTGTGTTATATGAGCTTGTAATTTTATATCCAGCCAACCTGTCTTTTAAGAATCAAAAACTCAAGTAATACAGTACACATGAATTCTTCCTGAGCAATCTACTAGGGTATTACTCTTCAAAGGGTTGTGTCATGATGAGGAGGTAAGTACCTTGTTCCAGAAAGTAACTCAATTCATTTGCTTACTTTTGTGAGTAAAACATACTTACAAACAAATAAAAAATTGGCTGAACTTAACCATGTCCTTAGTGAAATAATTAATTTAATTCTGGCTTAAGTTTCTTATCTCCTACTGCAAAGGTTAACAGTTTGTAAACGACACTTTGAGTGGTGCCATGCAAAGGACAAGATTTATCCAAGAAGAGATGACTGTGAAGCTTAGACAACAGGACTGATGATGTGCACTGAATATATGAGTATTGATTGAATTTTGCAAGGTATCCATGAATCTGGAAGCACAGGTGACTGTTCACTGTTTTCCTCAGACATTTTTATTCTGTAAATCAACAACAATAATAAAGATAACATTATGTGTTTCCAAATTTTATGGATAATCTATAGAGCTAAGAGTAAAATAAGAGTGGAGACAGTTATGGGAAAATATTCGTACATATTGTATTTTCTGAAAAGATGATAACATTTTTAAATGGGAGGAGTACTGGCAAGGACCTTGCACACCAATTTTGGTAGTGAGGATTGGTTCAACTACTTGGCAACATTTTAAGTTAGTGTCTACTACAGTTCAACACATGCATAGCTTACTACTCAGCAATTTCATTCCGTTTAAATTCAACATAACATAAGTGTATAAACGTATACATCAGAAGATATGAAAGTCTGATAATTAAGGTCACAAACTTGTTGCAACAATGTTGCTAACCTTTTTTTTTTTAATATCAGAGGGATTATTCATCGTGAATTTGTACCAACTGGACAAAGAGTTGACCAAGTTTACTATTTGGAAAAAGGCTGCATGAAAAAGTTAGACGACCTGAACTTTTCCCCAACAATTCATGGCTCTTGCATCGCAACAATGTACCAGCTCATACCGCACTGTCTGTAAGGGAGATTTTAGCCAGTAAATAAATGACAGTATTGGAACACCCTCCCTACTTACCTGATTTGGCCCCCAATGACTTCTTTCTTTACCCAAAGATAAAGGAAATATTGAAAGGAAGACATTTTGATGACATTCAGGACATCAAGGGTAATACGACAGCTCTGATGGCCATTCCAGAAAAAGAGTTCTGAAATTGCTTTGAAGGGTGGACTAGGTGCTGGCGTTGGTGCATAGCTTCCCAAGGGGAGTACTTTGAAGGTGACTGTAGTGATATTCAACAATGAGGGATGTAGTAATTTTCTAGGATGAGTTCGCAAACTTAATTGTCAGAACTTCGTATGTACATGAATGGTCATAACAGACGACGGCCGAAATCTGGAAACTGCTCACATGTCCATTAACAGAAAAATGATTAAATGAATTGTATATGTATGTAATGGGATGCTAGAGAACAGGAGAATGAAGGAACCTGAGTGAATGTCATCAGCAATATGGGTGAGTCCCACAAATATAATATTGATCAGAAAAAGTCAGCCATAAAGGCATATGTGGTAGGATTCCATTCATATAAAGTTTAAAAAGAGCCAAAATGAACCTCTGCCATTTGACATCAGGATGGTGGTTACATTTGTGCATATGGTTGCTTGGCGGGGAGGGTGGTGGGGGCTCATAGGACAGATTTCTGGGGTGCTTCAAATATTTTGTTTCTTGTTCTGGGTTCTGATTATACAACTTGGGTCGCTCTCTGAAATCCTTTATGCTGTGCAGTTAGGAATTTTTGCACCTTTGTGTGGATGTCACACTTTAATGAACAGTTCAGGATTGGAAGGAAAGAGAAAAGAGGAAAAGTAAAATGAGCTTCTTGGTTGTTGCTTAGGTAATAAATGAGAGTCAAAGGGTATAATTTAAAGCTGACAAAGCAAATAGCATACACTGAGTAAGGAAAAGAAGGACTTAGGGTGTGTGTGTGTGTCGCAGTTACCACTAAAACAAAAATACAGACCTTTCTAAATACAAACAAATACGATGGAAAATAAAAAGTTCATAAAGACAAAGGACCACAGTAAATATGATGTAATATCCACTGTTAAATTAATATAGAGTTTTACCAAGTTAGAACTTTACAGTCACATCAATGAAAACTAATGGGTTTTACCCACTTAAAGAAAGAGAAGAAAAACATCTTTATGTCGTCTCACAAAATAAAACCCAGCTCTGTGCTTTTCCCAAGAGACACACCCCCAGGGATTCAGAGAGGCTGCAGGAGCTGGGACTCCTTTCCCCTCACCCACTGTGCTGTGGTGTTTGACATGCCCCTTCATGGTGGGATTTGGTTTGTTACTGTGCATATCCTTGCACTGCAAGAGGCTCAAAGCTTATCATGTGATTTTTCTGTCCCAGTTCTAGAATCAGCCATTTCTCCAAGGAAAATCAACACAAATGATTTAATGCATAACTAAATAGAGAGAGAACTAAATAGAGTTCAACACAAATCAACACAAATTATTTAATGCATAACTAAATAGAGGGAGAATAGTCAAACCTCTCGTGCAGATGAATCCTACATAATTTCCATTACGTAGTCATCTGACTCCAAGGAAGGAGAGCAGAAGTTCTCACTCCTCAGGTGTGGTCTGCACATAGTGACGTCCTGCCGGAGGACAGTATGGGAAGGGCAAGAGGAGGGTAACTGTATGGTGGAGACACGTGAGAAACACCACCTTGGCCAGGTGATCAGGTCAACATCAACACTCAGAAGTCCTGTGGAGGGTACCTACCCTTGGTACGGGCACGGTGTCACGAGAAAGGTACTTTATCTCTGATCCTCATGCCCAAAACACATAACCCAGGAAAATCCTGCAAAAAACACCATACAAATTTCAGTCAAGGGACAGTCTATAAACCTTATTAGTACCCTCAAAACTGTCAAGATCATCGAAAACAAGAAAAATTCTGAGAAATTGTCATTCTAAGGGGGACATGAAAATGTACTAATGAGGTATCCTGGATGAGATCCTAGAACAGGAAACGGACATTAGATGAAAACTACAGAAATCTGAATGAAGTATGGGCTTTAATTAGTGATAGTATAAGATTATTATTATTAGTAGTATGTAACAAATGTATCATACTACTAAGATAATAGGAGTAACTGCATGTGAGGTATGTGGAAACTGTATTATCTTTGTAATTTTTTCTGTAAACATAAAACTGTCTTAAAAATAGTTGATTAAAATTTTTTAAAGGGGAGGCGGCAAAGATTAATCCTTTAAATGCAAATAGTGAAAAAGAAGGAATGTTATCATGATACCAGACCAGGTGGAATAACAGAAGAACCACTTTCATGAAGCAGAAGCTAGAAGGGATGCCAGGAAACGTAGACAGACTTGTGAACTTAGCCTAAGATCGGAACCATGTAATCATTAGTGAAGTTGATCTTCGAGGGCTAAATTAAATGTAACACCCAGTAATGCAGAACTTACCTCATGTGAAGTGAGCCATCAGTAAACATTGCCCAGAATTCCTTTACGTATTGTTGTGATTGTTGTTCCTAAACGTACATATTCAAAAATGAAGTTAAATTGGAAAGGCAGAAAAAAAGTGGAACCCTCCAATTAACCAAAACACATATGGTGTTGAGAACTACGCAGAAAGACAAATAGATACAAGTAACTTTTGAACACAGTACCCCGGCTGTGCAATTTCTTATGGAAAATTTCTGAGATCTGAAACACATCCTGGACTTTACTTGGCTTGGTGTGAGCAATTTTATTGACATAGTAATTTCAAAGATATCATGAATTGTGTATATTGAGGGGGAGATAAGTATATTGATGATATTGGGAGCCAGGGTTCTCTCTGGAGAAGAGAGATACACAGAGGAATTGAGTGAGATGAGAAAGAACAAGGCAATATTGGGTTTAAATGGGAGGAGTCACTGTGAAATTACGATTTACATATGTATTTTTTAGCTGTGCCCACAGAAAGTGACCAGAAAAAAAAAAAAAAGGAGTATTGGTGTGGGGACAGAGTCCCAGAGAGCAGTTTCCAGGCTCTCGGCCTCACGTGGAAAGGGGCTGGCTCGGGTAGTAGATGGCTGTCAGTTGTGACTAGTTGGCCATCAGCTGTTACTGGTTAGCCATTAGCCACGGATATAACTGCCATGACCGCGTTGGTTGGTAGGTTGGTTGGCAGGCAGAGAAGCGGACCGGCGGATTGCGGATCTTGTGGATACTATTTCCTGTGTGTGTCACACTCGGTCGCCAGTGAGACTGGGGTGAAGGAAGACCCCTTGTTGGGGGTACTGGTGGATGTTTGCTCCCTGTGTCTCCAACCCAGCCGTCAGCGTGAATATAATGGTATGACTCCCTTATCTATGACTCCGTGGGTGTTCATTTTTGGCCTCACCATGTCCTGCGTTCTTATGTGGGGAGTGGGACCAGAGACCCTGCAAGACACCCCGCGTGACAATTGGTCACATCTAATACCCAGTTCTTCATCTCTAAATAGTTTTCCCCTTAACGAGACCAGGATCCTTGGAGAAATTCTTGACTCTAGATCTGAAGTGGAAAAGTTTTGTTTGAAAATTATCAATGCGTTCTTAATAAGTCTGTGTTTTTCTGAAGTTAGTGAGGAGATTTAACAATTGAAATAATAGTGCTGGGTTTAAGAAATTTTACTTTTATGCACGTTCTTACAGAAAACTTCCGACATCGTTTTTATTTTCGATTCACAAATAAGAACTGCATTTTAAATAAAATCTTTCCTTCTTAGTAAACCTCTCCATTTTCTTCCTTTAATGGACTTCCTGCTGCGGTTCTTGACCTGGTGTTTCATTTAATGCTTGCTCTAGAATCTGCTTCCATGGGAAGAAAGTAGAACACACAAACCAACGCCAGACTTGGCTGCTTCCTCAGTGGTCCTGCCTGACCATCCACAAATACACGTGAATTCAATGGCAACACTTCAGCCTGTAGGAGAATTTCAAAAATTTGACAACTCTAAGCCATAAAATGATGTTGTTATTCACCAAAAGAAATCACTTCATTAAGATCGATACTTTTCGATCATAGTCATGGATCTTTTTGAATGTCAACTAAAGTTATATGTTTTTAAATAATATGATCTGATTTGAGAAGAAATTAAGTAGTTTTGAGGTGGAATAGAAATACCTGTGAGGCCAGGCAGAAGCTCCTGCTGTGGGCATTCTTGTTAGGAGAGTGGGAGGAGTGCACCTCTTGGCAGCTTGAAGTCACCTCTTGTTTCCCCAGTGGCCTAGGCCAGGTCGGGGGTGGGGGACAGGGGTTGGACTTTCTGCTTCCTCTGCACACGTCGCACTTCCTCCTTCTGACTCAGCCTGATCGCTTGGCCTCCATGGCTGATGAGGTCCATGAGAAAAAGAGAGGACAGGCTATAGACAAAGGAAACTGAGTTTGGACATCATTCAAATATAAACTCATTCAAGACTGTTCAATGGAATGGTCATGTTTTATTGATTCACAGTTTTACAACTCCTCTTCTGGCAAAATTCACTCATCAGCTTTTTAGAAGCTTTTCAGTAAGAGTAAATGACCCTGGTTCTGAACTGGTTTGTACCAGTACATGGTGATATATTTAATACTTGACACAATTTAAATGATCCAGTGTAGTTGGAAACCACTAGACCAAAATCATTTCATGTGAATAATCTGTGTCACCTCCAGGTTTTGCTCACCCTGTCCCCTCTCCCTGGAATGTTCTTCTCTTGGATAATGCTGTCCCTTCCTGGCTTTCTGTGGCCCTCTCTGAGTTTTGTCTATAAGCACTTGTCCCCCATGTCAGAGCTGCCCGTTTATCTGGACCCCGGGGATCACCAGCTGCAGGGCAGCAAGACTCAGTTCCCTTTGTTCTCTGCTGTGTCCGCATGGGACACAGACCTGGACACACAGTAGGTGCTTGGTAAACACTGCATAGTGAACGAAGAAGTGAAATGATACCTGACCTCATTGGATTCCACCTTTACCCAGACTACTCGTGTGTGTCTTGATTTCTGCTGGATTTGTGACTTTTCCTTGTTCTTAAAACTCTCCTCCCGAGATTTTAAAGGTATCTGAGAAGTGTGCAATTAATTATGTAATAAAACACGTAGTAATTAGAGTGCATTACAACAGATGCACACATAAGTTGATAAGTATAAGAGACGAGGAGGGCCCAATCATGTATTCGTATACCTTGATTACTCTTTGTGAAGGTTGTTAATACATGTGAACTTTGGAGTAAGACAGACTTAATTGTCCAGTCATGTTAGTTCAACAAGTGGGTGCTGGTGTGCGGCTGAGGTCAGGCAGGTGAGAGGACTGTTGGGGTGCAGACTCTGGCACCAGATTCCCTGGGTTTCAACCCACCTGTTGCCACCTGCTATTAGAGTGGAGCTCGGCAAGGCACTTCGCATCTCTGTGACTCGGTTTCCTTATCCACCAAATAATACTTCCTCAGTGATGTTGGCTGTTTGATGATTATTAAGGTGAAGAGAAGAGAACATGGTGCTGTCCCATCCTGAGGAGCGGATGGAAAGGAGAGTGTTTCAGAATAGGTGCCAGGGTGCCCGTGGGCATACCCGCAGGAGCACGTGGAGCCTAGCAGTGGAATGAAGACAAATATGGAAGAACAAACATAATTTAATCCCTTTTAAAACGATGGTATTTCAAGGAGAGAGACAGCGGGAAGGAAAAAATGCATATGTATTTTTTAAGGCGGCATTTACTCATGTCTACTTTCCCTGTGTTTGCCCTTTACAGGAGTTTACAAGGCATGAAAAGAGTTCTTGAAAGGCAAGTTTAACCAATCTTTTGGCTAGACCTTGATGTAGACATGCTTTTATGTGACGATCTATCTCAGTTGCCTTGGCTTCTGGGATTGAGAGAAACACCTGGCAGGCTTCCAAAAGGAGTCTCAGCCTATGACACACGGACTCCATGCCCTTTACCTGGCTCCATTTTCATGGTGTTCCAGGTGTGTTAAGTGTGTCTGTTTGGCTACCTCTTAGATCAAGGAACCCCTTTATTCAATAACAGGGCTGAAGTCAGTTATGAACCAGAAAAAATAAATAAAGTGGAATGGACTCAAACACAAACCCAAATATAAAATTTTACAGAATTTGAAATTGAATATTTCTGTAAATGAAACACATTGAATCTATTTCAACATAGGAATTTTCAAAGAGAGAGAATTGTGAAAATACCCAGAGTGTGAAATTTTCCCACTTTTGTTTAGTTAGTATTGCTCTCTGGAACATATTGTGTGTATAAACAGGCATTTGCATACACTTATTAATCTTTAGGTAGTAATAAGGAAGATGTCACTTCAAAAATATTGTTCAGCCAGAAGTAAGTACAGTGCTCTCTTGTCTTTGAAGTGACTTTAAGATGATGCAAAGCCTGTTAAAGTATGTAGTTTGCTACTGGTTTTCCTCAGACTGGTACTGGAGTCACATTTCCTTAAATAGCATGGTATATGTCATAGACGTGTGATGTGAACACCTTAATAACCCTGAGGCTGTAAAATAATACTTAGAAAGACCACATCGCAAACCATGGTGTCCCAGAGAAATGAGCTATTAGTCCAATAGCGGCTGGTGGTGGTGGTTTGGATTCTTCTGTTAAAAATATAATAAAAAAAAGGAGCCAAATAAGGTAGCTCTGGTGTTCTAGAGTGGAATTATTTTTGTGGAACAGACCCACCCTGGAGACTGTCCGTTTCGCTCACATACAGGAGAGAACATAAGGAATTCGCGTGGCCATCTTGCTGACGGGTTGGAGTTGAGTGCTGAAGTTGTATAATTCAAGAATTGAAAGCCTCACTGAGCCACTGCAGATGCCAAAATAATTCATTTTTGCAGCTCAAGGATATGCACGCTCCCTTTTGAGATTTTTGTCTTTCAAAATGAGGGGGGAAAAACAGCAGACAAAGGCATTTAGAACTTGGAGCTTTTGTGGTCAGAACCCATTGTAAAAACACACTGCCCCATTGGAGGCTGATTTATGTAGATGTTGGATACACAAGTATAAAACCGAGTCCCAAAACAATATTTGTTTTTACATGAATAATCCACTCATTTTCCCTGCATGAGTTTTTCTCAACTGAAGCATTGGCCTTTCAAATTAAATAAATATAATGTTTCAAAAGAATATGGGCATGAATATTCATAAAGATCCAAACAGTGAATATAAATAAAAGCCCTTTTACGTAACATTTTCTTTTTTCATGAGGACCCTACATTTGGTTTTGTGTTTTCTTTTTTTTTTTTTTTGGATTTCTAAAATGATGTTATTCAAAGTGAATTGTCAGGACACCATTTCTTCTGCATAGTCTAACTGTCATTGAGATAGTGATCCTTCTTTCCGAATTGTTTAGTACAACAATGTTTTCCTTTACATAAATAGAAATAAGGTAGTGCTTGCTTACATCACTGCATGGACCATCAATGTATGGTCCACTAGCCATACATTCCACCTAGCATGGTGCCAAGTCCCCAGTACGGTGTTTGTCCAAACAATTGGAGGAATGCCAATAAATAAAACAAAATAAAATAAGATTATATACCGTGAAACACATAGCTAGTTCATGCACTTAAAGTATGGCTGAATATTTTTAATTGTTTCTATAGATAAGCCAGTAATTTAAAGGTTAAAAACGTACAGACATGCAAAATGTGTATTATTAGATAGTGGGAACACAAGCGATGAAGATCTCCTTATCCTGGTTCTTTAAGGGGTGGAACTATGAGAATGAAATGGCTAACACTTGAACAGAAAGAGAAAGGTAAATAAAAATCAAGACTGTGGTTAATTTTGCCCAAACGGTTTAAAAGGATCCAGTATACTGTGATATTTAATTAATTCTGTTAATGGAGTTTTCAGGGTATTCTTGTTTGAAGTAATCAATGAGATTACTGACAGTAGGAAGGCGTGGTGGTCTAATTTATAACACTGTCGATACCCAAGGCGGTACCTGTTTGTCTTTGAACACGTGACCTCATCATAAGTGCTGATTTAATGGCAGTGTGTTCTAGAATTTAAATCTGACCGTTCATGAAAGTGAAGTTAATATAATTGCAGTGGGAACGGTTAAATCTGTGATGCATTGCTCTTGGCTCTTCAGGGTCCACTTGTCAGGTGGGAGGGATGGGAAGGTCTTCACACGAAGGGGGAGCTTGTGCCATTCAGGGACACGCGGAAAGGGGGCCATTGAGAGGTGAAATGTTCAGAGACACCTTTGTAAAAATCTAAGGTCAGAAAATAGAAAACTATTTACACCTTGTGGGGGGAAAAAAAACCAAAACTATTAAAAAATCATCAAAGAGCATGTTATTTTCTCGTAATCAAGTAACTAGAAAACATAATATGTAGACATTTTCTAATAAACATTGATTTGCCTGATTGCTTCTAAATGGACTTGTATTTTCTTTCTTTGCATTTGATGAGAAAAATAAATGTTAAGGGAAAGGACTTCCTGGTGTTGGAACAAGCTGTTTTGGAAGGACAGATGGATTCCTCAAGGTTCTTTTTATTTTGAGTAATTCAAACATGCACTGAGAGACGCTCATCTCGTGTTGCTCCGTTAACCTGCAGGGATTATGGCGAAATAATGTTCTAGCTTCAGCAGAAGATCATGGCTTGTTTTCATGCTGCTTTATGACTTTGTAAAAAAAAAAAAAATACTTAACCCCTTAGCACCTGGCTTTTCCCAATTGTACAATTAGAAAATACTTTTCAATAAAGCCAGTTTGTAATGTATTTTGAGATAGAAAATTATCAGTTTTTAGGTTGGTGACTATGTACTGAAATATTTGTGGGAATGCTCCACTTTTTCTCAGTTGTTCTGTTGTTTCTGAAGACTTTACCATGCAATTCAAAGACCTTGAGAAGTCTGGCCATTTTGGTTAATGGCTGTCTTAGAAACCATGCTTACCGATTACTTGGCCAGTTGGTTAACATTTGACTGGAGCCCTATAACTACTCCCTGTTCCTCTCTAGTCCCAATGCCAGTAACTTAAGTTAGGTTTTCATCACAGTAGCATATCACTTCTGATGTCATTTGCTGTATTGGTCAGGTTTCTGCTCTGATGATGCTGGATAACAAGTAGCCCCCCACATCCAAGTGGTTTACAGCAATAACAACACATTGCATGTTTCATACTCACTGATCTGCAGGTTGGCTGAATTTGTCCGAGCTCTGTTAGCCCCACCTGGGCTCAGCAGGTAGCGGAGATCCCAGGCTTTGGGTTGGATTGAGGTCTGCTCCATGTGTCTTTAATATAGACTCAAAAAAAAAAAAAATGTGTTTCTCTGAACCATGGTTTTCTCAATGTGGAAGACCAAATCTTCAAGAGGGTGGGCAGCAACATAAACTGAGGCCTCTTAAAGCCTCAGTTCTGAACTGGCATGCTGTCACTTCAGCCTGTATTGTATGGCTCAAAGGAAGTCTCACGGCCAAGTCCTAAGTGTGTGGGGTAAGGATGGATGGCCATCTGCTGATGTCTCTGGCAAGGGCAAGGAGACAAGAGAGAGTTGTGGGCAGATACTATATTCCACTGCATCTTCTTTCTACATTAGGAAACTGTCCCTAACAGTAAAATTCAAAAATTATCTTCTGTCCTCATTTTTATTTTGTCCAAGTGACCACCATCCAAAATGAGTCTTTAAAACTCTGAATAGATACTCTGGGAAACAGGATTATAATGTGGGGACAGGGACTACATTCCCAGGCCCCAGGAATGCAATTTACATATTGTAACAATGAGGACAGTAGCCCACGTTCAGACATAGAAGTTTGGTGGAAACTTATTGGTGGAAAGGTTACAGATTTTTAACTCTAAACAATTTTTTTTAACTCTGCAGTAACTATGCGAATATGATGGGGTGAAAGGAGGTAAGGGAAATAAAAAGACAAGCTTGGAAATTGACCTTCACTCCAAGAGACTTCGAGTGTCTTCGAACAGGGACTTGTGTTACCCATCATAGCTAACAAAATGCCTTGTATACTGTAGAGTTAAAATAAACACTGGTGGGTACATGGATACATTAATGATGACTGAAGAAAGGAAGATGGCACATGGTGTTAATAGGGCACCCAGAACCAAACAGGGAATCAGGAGGAAGAGAAGAGCCAGTGGAAAGGAAACAAGGAAACCCTACCAGCCATCACCAGGCTCAAAGCAGAGCTAAAAGTTGGGGACAGACAGAGAACTGGGAAGACAGCAACCTGCCTTTGTTCCCCTAGGATATCAGGTTTTTTAAAAATCCTACTATTCTCTTTTTTCAAGCTTTTAAAAATTTATGACATACCTCCTACTTATTTTAGATTTGAAAAAAGGCACAATGAAAGTTATTGTTTTCATCGTCAATCTCTAACTCTGAATAACATTTTCAGAAGAAGAAAGAAAGCTACCCAGTGATTCATGTTTTCATTATTACTCGTTTGGAGCCCAGGCTTTCCATCAAAGAACATAATATGTATTTTTTTGCTTAATAATATAGCATTTAAAGAAATATTTTCATATTCTATAGAGTTGGTATTCTGAAAATATTCTTGGCCAAAGATAACTATAGAAAAAAAAAATCTTTTCAATCATAGAATCATCAAGGTGTCCCAGAGTTTTTATCCTGAATTATGGTCATCAAGATGTTTTGGCATAGTATAGAGTTAATTTTCAAGAATTTTTCAGTATGTTTTTCATAGTAAGAAAGGTCGGGTTCTACTTGAACTATTCAGATATTGAATAAAAGGTACAATTTGATGACTCAAGTGGATAATTTAGTTCCCTCCTCTGAAGCAAGTGCCCCCGGTCAGTTCAATGGAAATAGCAGAATGAAGTAATGACCACATGGAAGAAGGTGTGTGAAATGAACCAGACATCACATGTCATCAGTCATCGCTGGTCTGGCCCTTTCTGCTTACTTAGAAATGAAGCTGTGGCGGTCAGAATTGTGCACGCGTGCTGAGCCAAGATCACGCTCTTGAATTACGTCACTGAGCACGTGCCTTGAATCAGTCAGCGTCCCCCAGCTTCCCTGCTCCTACATTTCAAGTGTAATTGCATCTGAAGCATTTCATTCCGTCAGCAAATATATATTGAGGTCTTTTACGTGCCAGGTACTATTTATTCTCACATCCATATAGGGCCCTCGTCCCCGTGGAACCTACATGTATATGGAGCAAGACAAAAATAAAAATCAGGAAAGTAGAAAAATAAGCATTCTAATTTCAATAATGATAATAGAAAAAGAAAGTTTAAAGCAGGGTGATTAGCTAGACTGAATGGGGTGATATTTTTGATGGGGGGGGTGGTCAATGGGATTCTCTCTGGGGAAGTGGTGTTTGAGGTGTGAGCCCTGAATGGCAAGCCAGCCAAGGAAATTTGAGACAGAACACTTAGGGCCAGTGCAAAGGCCCTGAGGTGATTCCAGGAAGAGCAAGAAGGCCAGAATGGAGGGACTATGAACAGGGTGATGGGAATTGGTGAGATACAAGATTAGAGGTGATGCCAGCCGGGACCAGATCATGAGGGACCCTTATCAGCCTGCACTCCCTTCGAATTTTTTCTCAGTGTTATAGAAAGCTAATGGTGAGAGCTAAGCAGGAGGAGTGACATGCTCAGATGTAATGCTTTAAAAGATCACTTTGGTTGTCGACATAGCGTTAGCTGACACCTCCATCAGGTCCTGTGGTTATCATTTCTTTTTTGTGGTGAGAACATTTAAGATCTAGTTTCCAAGCAACTTTGAAGTTTATAATACAGTATTGGTAACTACAGTCCCCATGCTGGTCATTAAATCCCCAGAACTTATTTATCTTATAACCAGAAGTTTGTAATCCTTGACCAACATCTCCCTACTTACCCTATGCCCCAGCCCCTGGGAGCCACCCGTCTACTCTCTCTTTCAGTGAGTTTGGCTTTTTTAGATTCCACATATAAGTGATATCAGATAGTACTTGTCTTTTCTGTCTGACTTAGCATAATGCCTTTTAAGTCCATCCATGTTGCTGCAAATGGCAGGATTTCCTTCTTTCTCTTGGCTGAATAATATTCCCATGTGTGCTCTGCATGTGTGGATGCATGCGTGTGTGTGTGTGTGTGTGTGTGTGTGTGTGTGTGTGTCTTATATCTTCTTTATCCATTCATCAACTGATGGACACAAGTTGTTTCCGTACCTCGGCTGTTGTGAATAATACCACACTGAACACTGGGGGTACAGATACCTTTTAATATTCTGTTTTGATTTCCTTCATACATACCCAGAAGTGGTCATCATATTGCAGTATATAAGTGTACCAAATCAACACTTTGTATACCTTTAGCTCACACAACGTTATATGTTAACTATGTATCAGTTTAGAAAAAAGATCCTTTGGCCTTCTGCGTGGAAAATTCTTTCCAGGGCATACTACTGTAAACAGAGTGGATATTTAAGATGCTGTTGCAGGAATCCAGGGATGATCATATGATTTGGGCTGGTGGTACAGCCACCGATGGGAGAGGATAGATTGATTGAGGATGTCTTACAGGGATGGAGAGAATGTAATAGCTCCTGTTACATTACAGTAATAGCTCCTAGCTGTGGGGACTAGAAGTTTTATTGAGTGAGATGGGGAAGAGTACAAGAGTGACAAGAGTTCAAGATTGGGGAGATGAAATATCCATAATGACAGTTGCACCCACATACTCCTGGCCTGTTTGACAATCCAGCCTCTGTTAACACTGCCCTGTAAATAACATTAACAACAATTTGGCTATAGTGTCTGTGTAATCCATTATGGTCCATGAGCGTGAAATTGGGGATTAGATGTTAGAACTGAGCCAGTGGATTCAGCCTGCAGTCCCCTGTAAAGTCCTGTGAAGCCTGGGACAGCCAGTGTGATTGAAAAGAGAATGGAACCTGAGAAAGCTCCAGAAGCATCTAGAAGCATCCATGACTAGAACTGTGACTGAGTTCTACCTGAGTCAGAGATCTAGAGCTCCTGTGAAGGAGATATGAAGCTGGAGATATAGTCCATCCTTTCCCTTGATTTGTTCTGTGATTAAGCCTGTCTTTGACCTGGGAAGAGGTGGCTTCTCACTGAACATAATGCTGGTGTTAGATGCAATTTCAGTGGATTCACCAAAGACTATAACACACATGCACGTACGCACACACAAATACAACCATAACGTGTGCATGCGTATATATATGTGTGTATGCACATATAGATAGATATAGATATGAATAGACACATGGATAGAGATGTAGATAGATATATAGATATAGATGATACAGACATATATAAAGATAAAGATACAGATAGGCATAGATTCCCCCTCATTGGGAATACCTGCGGAAAGAAAGAGGAGAAAGGGAAGGCAGTTAAACTTGAAAAAAAGGGTAACCGTAAAGAAACATCTCAAAGAAGTTACTATAATATATGCAGATAGTTTAGTACTAAGAATTGGTGTGCTGAGGGTCTCCTAATTAAAAAAAAAGATGTGTTTTACACAGTTGTGATATTTGTACTCAAAAGTGTAATAGTGACTCAAAAGTAATTCTTATGTAAAGCATGATCAAGGAACAAGACAAGAAAATACTGATCTAGGTGAAAAGGTAAATATCATTTTGCATATTTTGTTTTTTTTTTTTTTTTTAAGATAAAGCACATTTCTGGCTGAATAGCTTTCTAGTTATGTTTCCAGAAACTTACGTAAATGCTCTGAATTCGTAAATGGTATACATATTCTTAAAGTCATCACTCCTTTGAGATGGAAGTAGCATCGAATAAGGAAATTTTTTATTTTGAATTTAGAACTTACCTTTCAGAAGGTTCAATCTGATAAATATATTCAAGAATTCTGTCTTTTCCTTGGGCAATTTTTACTAAATTTTGGCATTTCTAGTTGTATTCTAAAACGAAAATGAGATACAATGTTAAAAGAACTACACTTTATATTTTAGTTAGGAAGGTATAATTTCTAAGGTTTTTAGTAAAATCTATGTCTTTGAAAATTAAGCTACTACTTTAAATACTATATTTCTGATTTCTCAGAGATTTGTTGGAGAGAAAAATGATTTGAGTAGCTGTGCTTTGGGCCGTAAAATACTCTCATTATGTTCACTGGGGTGTTATTTCCCTTCACGTTATCAGCATAACAAAAATAGAAGATATTTCTCTGATGAATTTCTCATCAGGACTCTGGCGATTTACATAACTAATCCTGATTATCTTGCTGATTATGCTTTTTTTTACATTCCAGGAGAAGATGGACTAGCAAAGCCTCTTTCAGATATTAGAGTTCAGGTGCCACTTGAAAGGAAAAACCGGAAGCTCTATCTTTAAAGCTTTAAAGCTATTGGCATGTCTGGAACTCTCTTGCTTGTCACTGAACTCTGAAACAAATGTGAACCAGTCTGGAAAATGCCTGGCTTTGCACCAGAGGCCAAAGTCAAGACTGGGACTCTCATAGACCACACTAGTATCGAGTCAGAACTGTCTGTGTTTCTGTTACTCTTGTTTAGCTGTCCCTCATTTCTTCTCCTTGTTTGCGGTGATTTGCTATTTACAAAAGTGTGTGTGTATGTGTATAATTCTGTTGGAGTCATAACTTAAATAA
Organism: Rhinolophus ferrumequinum; assembly: GCF_004115265.2. Lineage (NCBI taxonomy): Eukaryota > Metazoa > Chordata > Mammalia > Chiroptera > Rhinolophidae > Rhinolophus > Rhinolophus ferrumequinum. The sequence continues at coordinate 4,672,877 of NC_046290.1, forward strand.
CCTTGATACTGGACAATTATTTTTCACCTCTGACGTGGAAATGGAACGTGGGATATGAAGTGGACAGAAAGTACTTGAGATCTAAATTCTGGTTTGAGCTGTAGTGTAAACTTGATATTGTGGGCTGAATTCATTTTCCCAACAATATGTGAAAGTCCTGACCTGTGAATGTGACCTTATTTGGAAATAGGTTTTTGTAACTAGTAAAGATGAGGTCATACTGGATGTATGATGGATCCTACATCCAGTGACTGGTATCCTTACAAGAGGGGCATTTTGGCAGAGTCACACAGACTGGAGAAGGTCACGTGATGGCACAGGCACACAGGGAGCAAGGCCATGGGAAGATGGAGACAGAGATTGGAGTGATGCGGCTATAAGACAAAGGATGCCCAGGATTGATGGAAGCAACCAGAATTTGCTAGAAGGGAGGCATGAGCAGACATTTCCTCAGAGCCATCAGAAGGAACCAACCCTCCTGACACGTTGATTTCAAATTTTTAGCCTCCAGAACTGTAAGAGAATAAATTTCTGTTTCCTTAAGCCATCAGGTGTGTGGCAATTTCTTATAGCAGCCACAAGAAACTCATACACTTGACATCAGACTCGGAAGAAGTCATGAAGTCATTGAAGCATCCTCCCTGTCCTCTGCCCTTTGCAGCCTATCTCTGAAGGGATGGTCCCTTCAGTGCATCCGTGTTCAACTGCACAATTGTGATCCTGCTTTTAAAAATTCAGCTCAGGATCTCATTACCAGAATGAGACTTCTCATCACAGGGAAGCAGCCTTGCTTTCTGCTCACCAAGGAAGAGTCATCACTTTCCAGGAAGAAGATGAGCTTTCCTCTGTAAAAGAGCTTCCTCTGTGAGAAAGCAGTGACTAAATTCCATCTTCTTCTTGACCAGTGAGTTTTCATTGTATCAGCTTGTCAAAAGTGGCCTCCTTCGGAAGAACTTGTGTTTTACAGAAGGCAGAGTGAGCACACTTTCTGTCAGCTGACATTCTGGGTGAAGGGAGAGTTGAGTGCAGGATTTGAAAAGGACCAGCCCCTCTGAGCTGAGCTCAAGATGCTAATGGCAGAGGAGTAGCCTGGGGAATCTTGGCTGCTGGATAAACATCCTAAGTCTGGGTCACCCTTTCCTTCTGTAGATTACCATTGGCTTTACGCCTGGAAGAGTCTTTTTTTATAGGGCACAAGGGCTCCTGGAGGCAGGCAAACCAGAAGGTGCCCTGAGAACAGGTGCTCTTTCCACGTTAGTCCAGTATTTGCTGTTGCCTGCCATAGACATCTGACAAATGTCTGTTCATTTGTGTTTTTGAATGTAATTAGTCTACTAAATAGATAAATGATCATTTGAAACTCAACATGGCTATGGTGAATGACAAGGCTAATTGGACCAAAGAGGCTGGCAGACTATTTTTAGAGATGCATTTAGTGACTAGATGCTAATAGAGTGAATATAACTTGGGTCATACTGGGACGTAGAATAGAGTTTTTCATGCAGACAGCAAAAATGTCTGCAGCACCTACCCTGAGTCAGGTACTGTCCTAGGCTTTGGGGTCTTGGCTGTGGAGTGAATCAAGTCCTCAAGAGGTCATTGAGCTTCTCTGTGTGGGAGTAGGAACAAATAAACCCAGAACTCTAATTGCTGTTAACAAGTAAGGCAGGTGGAGAGGACTAGAAAAGGAGAGAGAATATTCTGAGAGTGGGGAATTCCAGGCCTACAGTGAACACCCGATGCTGAAGGCATGGGGATGACCATCCTAGGAGCAGAGGATGCTTCCAGAGCATGGCAGGGAGAAGGACAGAAAGGTCATTTGGGGGAGTATTTCCTCCAGACCACGTGGTTTCTGCTTTACTCTGTGATCATAAGAGCTCTTTGAGAGAAGTGTTCAGAGCACAGGGGTAAGCCAGACGAAATGGTCATCAGAGGAAGCAACTAATTAGACCTGTGCATTCAGAATCCCAAATCTTGCAGTTATATGTTAGCTAGATTAGAGAAAGGAAAATGTTGGAGAAAGGGAGGTTAGCCAGAGTATGACTGCAGCAATTGGATAAGAGATTCCTATCATGTCATGAAGGGTCATAAGTAAGGAAATGCTGGAGTAACATTCCGTCACTATGGAATATTTTGCAACTGGTAAAAAGTAAATAGTATATTCACATCTACAGAGTTGGAAAGATGCTCAATGCATAGTTCATGGATAAAAGCAGATTGTAGAGTGATGCATATAAAACCATTCAATTTACCCTATCAATAAAAGTTTCCGTGTGTGTGCACACATGCGCACATGTGCTTGCCATCCATCAGGACCGTCTGAGGTGTGCTGCAGGACCCAAGGGCTTACCATCGTAAAGGCTTACGGCTCACTTGCATGACCACAGGACCATGTGGGTCATCCAAGGGACTCTGCTCCTCACTTGAGACCAAGGCTCAGAGAAGCTCCAATGTCATGTTCCATGACGGTCAGAGAACGAAGAGGACTTGGCAAGTTGTTCACTAGCTTTGAAAGTTTCCACCCAGAAAGGAAATATATCACTTCTGCTCACACTTCATTCATCAAAGAAAGTTGCATGGCCTGACTTACCTGGAAAAAAAAAAAAAGAAAAGAAAAGAAAAGAAAAGAAAAGAAAAGAAAATGCTGACATGCAATTGTACCACATGCCCAGAGGAAGAAAGCTAGAAAATTTGGTAGAGTCCTCATGAGTACCAGGATCATGGAGATTGAAGTGGAATGGGCAAAAACAAGGAAGGATACACACGTTGGTATCCACGTTGGGGGATGGAAAGACGGAGTGAAAGAAGGTATGGAAGCATAATTCCTAACAAATGGAAAGGTAATGAGCCAGCCTGGTGGAAATAAAGATGGAGAGACAGGCAGACAGTCGCAGTATGCTGCAGTCCTACAGTAAGAAGACTGTTTTTGAATGTGGGCCTGAAGGTGAATTGTCACAGGTGATTCTCAAAGGTTTGCACCTGGTTTGTGTGGGGGCAGAAACATCATGAGCAGTATCAAGTTGCCATGGAAGAGGAAGAGATTTAAGACCATAAAGGAGAAGCTCTTAGTTTGAAACTGGTGCAACCCAAGCAACTGCATTCGACTTTTTGGTACTTTTTACCCACATGTTCTTCAGATGTGCCAAATCCATTTTGGTTTTACATATGGCCTTATTTGAAGTTGCTTTGGAAAGCAGGCTAAGGGGAAGAAAAATGGAGCCTTCTGGGATTAATAAGAAGTGAAGAACATTCCCCTGTGGGACGTGCAACTGCACTTGACTTTCCTCCTTCCCATCCGGCCTGTGGAATGCGGCCCGGGCACCACTAGCTGAGCTCCCAAAATGCTGCCACTAAAATCCAAGACTTAATTTACTGTGGCTTGCTTGATTGACCTTTAAAAAATTCATTTTGACATCTAAAAAGGAACACTCCACAGGAGTAACAGTATTCAGGAAAGTGAACCTCTCTTCTCCATTTGGTTACCATAGGCAAGCCTCCCATCGCTTCCATTTCAAAGTTCAAACTATTTGCAGAAGTGTATCTTAATTGAAATAGTGTTAGAGTTTTAAGCTGTCCAGAATTAAGCTGTCTGAAAGTTACGATAATTACAAAGACATGTTCCAGTTTTTTATATTAGAAGAAAAATAATGTAAAATAGAGGTTTTCTTGGATTAATTGGTGGTGAATTCTGAAACCTGAAAATATTCATTTAATACCTCTTGTAAAGATTTTGCCTAAATGCTATGTGTAGAAACAATATCTTAATTGAAACTATTTCCTATAAATTTGCCGGATATAAGAGATTCTGAAGAAAACTTAATTTTCCAATAAGCCATGAATACACAAAAGGTGTTTTTTCTCATCCTTAAAAGAAACTTTTTATGTAGCTTAGTGGTTCTCACCCAGAGGTCATGTACCCCTTGGAAGACATTCGACAATGTCTGGAGACATTGTCAGTTGTCATATCTTTAAATGTGGAGTTCTCCTGGCATCTGGTGGGCGGAAGCCAGGTATGCCGCCACCCATCTCACGACACACAGAACGGTGCCCGCCGCCCAGGACTGTCCAGGCCCAAATGTCAACAGCGCGAGGCTGAGGAAGCCTGCTCATCAAGCTGTACAGACAACTACTTTTTGATTGCAGTACGTGGCACAGTTCACCATGACTCTGAAGGAGGAGAGATAAGCCTGATGTCCGCCCATAAATAACTTAATGTTCTAAAGCTCAGCTAGCCAACCCTGAGTGCTGAGTTCCAGCTTTGCATCCATACCCAAGAACTGCTCACATCATCCTACTGTCTGGAACGGTTTGGATACCAAAGCTGGAAAACCCTATGGTTTGAACTCTCTTTATCCCCTCTCTTTAAATCCACCCAGAGCCGAGTCTTTTCTGGGTCGTTCTCATGAATACACATCCTGGCTCCCAGTGGAGCAGGCAATGCAGTGTCTCTAGGTCTTTCCCGTTGTCCAGGGACTCAGGATTCCTTAAAGGAACACAGGCTGTGCTGTGAAAGTGGGCAGGCTCTTCCCTGAGCCCCTTTTGTGCAGAGAAGAGCTGTGTGGCAAAGCTCACCCAAGGCCACTTTCCCTATTTTCCCTGCCCTCAGTCCTTTTCCCACATGATTCATTACCTTTCTATGCATTTGATGATGTTCTTCTGCCTCCGCTTCTTTTGTAGTGAAAATGGCCTGTTTTATTGCCTACTAAGCCATTGTCTTTCCCATTCCAAAACTTTCTCTAAGTTGTTTCATATTGATGTTTTTGAGGTGACATTCAGATGACATATGTCGCGTCCAGCGCAACATGGGCAGTGAGAGAACGAGAAGGGGCGGCGAAGGGTTAAGAAAGAAACAGAAATCAAGGAAGTTTTGAAACAGGGGCCAAGGGTCTCCCAGCCTCACAGGGCTGCGAGCCCCAAATCAGGCCACCTTGTGGCTTTTATTGAGGCACATACAAGGAAGTAGCATTGTTTTTTCTAGGGTCTGTGAGTCTCATACACCATGCCAGAAAACTGGTTCAAACCAATCACCCTTGCCTGCCGAAAGTCCCATGATGTATAAATAATTATTGTTTGTACCTCCCCAGGGGACAAAACCTTTATGTTGAAAACTTACTGACATGGAGAACTGATGTTATCACTTCCCAAGCAGGTTGTGGGAAGGTATACCCTGGGAAGCCACAGAGGCAGAAGCTCTCCTCAGACGGGGAAGGTGGGGGTCTATGCCCACCTCTGTCAACCCCGTGACGTCTCCTGGTGGTCCCCACACGACTGTGCCTGGCTTAGGTTGTTCCTTTCTTGAGGAATCTTACCTGTCATTGCCTAGCCAGCCATCCTTTGGGGCCGAACAAGGAGATGGCATAAAGGTGAAGCAATGTCCCTGAAAGGAATAGTCTCACAGACTCTTCTTTCTTTTTAGGGGTAGGTACGAGGGAACAGACGGGCAGGCAGCTGCATGACAACAGACATAAATTAGCCATTTTAAAGAGAAGAATTTAGTGGCATTTAATACATCCACAATGCTGTGCAACTCTCACCTCCATCTAGTTCCAAAATATTTATCGTCACCCCAAAAGGAAACTCTGTTCCTATGAAGCAGTTACTTCCCATCTCCTTCTTCCCCAGCCCCTGGAAACCACCAATCTGCTTTCGGTCTCTATAAATTTACTCAATGTGGATAAGTCATGTGATAGAATCATGCACTGTGGGGTCTTTTGTCCTAGCTTTGATTATGTAGCATAAAGTTTTTGAGATTCATCCAGATTATAGCAAGTATCAGTACATCACTCCTTTTCGTGGTCAAGTAGTATTCCACTGTATGGACCAACTGCTTGCCGTTTATCTTTCATGCGATGTTGGATGTTTGTGTTTCCATCGTGTGGCTGTTGCATAATGCTGTTACGACCATGTGTGTACAAGTATTTGTTTGAGTACCTGTTTTCAGTTATTTAGGACATATGCTCAGGACTGGAATTGCTGGGTCATGCGGTTATTCTACGTTTAACTCTTTGAGAAACTGCCCAACTGTTTTCATATCACTGAACCATCTCTAAGCTGTTTTATTCTGTTTGTCACATGTCCATGCTCTTTGGATCTATCTCCTTTCACTAACTCCCCCAGACGACACCTGTCCACCCTCCCTGGGTCTCACAGATAACTTAATGGGCATTCTAAAGCTCAGCTAGCCAACCCTGCGTGCTGAGGACCAGCTTTACATCCATACCCACGAACTGCCGACGTCATCCTACTGTCCGCAACGGTGTGCATACCAAAGCTGGAAATCCCCACCTTTTGAACTAGAACAGGTTTCTCCATCACAGCAGTCAGTCCTTTATCCTAACCCGGTGAATTTGTCTAAACATGCTGTCTTGTATTGTCACAGTATTATTATTTCTTAAACGGGTGCGGTGCCTGGTGTTCTGTGCAGCCTTTAATGGGAAGGAGAGAGGAGCCCTTGGAAATGGGACTCGCTGTGACTCTTGCAACCCTTCTCCTCCGCCTGCAGGTGTCGTTCTTCCTGTTCATCGTCTTCGTGGTGTACACCATGCTGCCCTTCAACATGCGAGACGCCATCATTGCCAGCGTGCTGACCGCCTCTTCCCACACCATTGTGCTGAGTGTCTGCCTGTCTGCAACGCCGGGGGCCAAGGAGCACCTGGTCTGGCAGGTGGGTGACGTTGCACATCTTGTTGGGGCTGTGTGAGGTGCCACGCGCCTGCTCAGGGTGGGACTGCTCGAACCTGGGAGCTGCTCAGGTTCTGCTCTCTGACCATTGCTAATGGGTGGCCAGCCACACACACACACCCTTCCATCAGTGGGATCAACAGGCACTGAGCAATTAGCAACAGCGGAAACTGGAAATGGTAATTCCATTTCACTGATTGCTGGCTGGTGGTGTGATTTTCATGGTTAAAAGCTGTTCTCATTATACATTATAATTCAGCGGTCTTATTTTTAGAGTGAATAGGTTATAAATTAAATTCATAATTCCCCATCTCTCTCTACTTTGATATCCAAAAACCCCTCTTTACAGAAGACAAAAGATTTCTCCATTTTTAATCATCTGGCAGGTCCATTTATATTAAAAAATGGATATTTATTTAAAATGCTATGACAGCAAACTTGTTTTTACTAATAAGTGGTATTTCAAAGAAGCCATCCCATGTAATTAGTTAGAAGCATTTGAACAGCGATTTCATGTTCTGTTATGTGCATCTGTCAGGGGTTTCATGTTATTCCTAACAGTCTCTTTTTTACCTGTAAAGAAACGTGTTTTATTTTATTCTCTCAGAACCAAATGTAAGAAATGCAGCTCTGGTGTAAAATGCAATGGGCTGAGGGAACTAGTGACAAACAGCACTGTGGTTGGAAAGGGGATTGTGGATATGGGTCACCTGTGCCCTGTGGTGCCTGAGAAACTAGTTTGTCATGTGCTTGATGGAGTGTTTTATTTGGGAACGTGAAATGCGCCTGGAGGCTGACCCTTGGATCTGTAGTAATCTCCCTTGGCTGGAAAGCTTTCTAGGGATCCCTTTTCTTAATATCCGTCTCCTCGCTCATACGTGTAACACAACGTTCATAGAGCAGCCTGCAGGGCCTGTATCTCGTGGCACTGGCTGCCTGTGAAGGCCATGGCCCTGGTTTGGCACCATGGGCTCCAGTTTCACCCTGACTTGTTCGGAATTTACTAAGAAGCATCCTCTCCCAGGAAGCACGGGAAAGCCATGTTTGTCTCCCGTGTGTCCCCTGTGACCGAGCAGACACATACCAGGAACGTGCATATCTAGACACAGATGAAGGCCACTCAGTAACTGATCAGATGAAAGAGTGAAGGTGGGTGTTTTACTAAAAGAAGAAATCCAGGCTGGGAAGAGGTGGAAGAAATGTTCCTTTTCACATGAGCTCTGCCCAAGGTTGTGTTTCCTTTTCCTGCATTTCAGAGCCTCCCCTGAGGAGGCTCTGTTCTCCCATAAATTCCACTCTTCCACCTTCTGTTTTGCGGGGCCATTAAGCTCAGCCTGAGGGAATCTCGTGCAGGGCCAGGCAGTGGGTGTGTTTCCACCACTCGACATTATGAAATCCCTGCGGGAAAGCGGTCTCACGCAGCAACAGGCACTCAAACGTGTCTCACGGCTGTCAGCACCTTCTTGGTTTGGGGGACCCTGGGATGCATCCCTTTAACATTTTGTACCTAACTTTTGTGCACCTTCACAAATCCATAAAGTGTCTGCTGGGGCAAATGTAATAGAAAAATGTCCAGGAGATGAGGATTATAATACCTGCCTATAAGGATCAAATGGGATTTAGAAAAAGAAGTAAAACATAAGTGCTTTGCAAAAAGCCTGGCATAGTCTAGGTCATCAAGTACTGTATCGAGTTTTTTTGTTTCTTTGTTTGTTTGTTTTAAGCACTTCCATTACATTTCATTGGTAAAAGAAAAAAAAGGGGGGTGGGGGACAATGTAATCTTAAATTTTTATTTACTCAATTTCTAAAACCAGTACAGAAAAATACTTGTCAGTGGACAGCCAGAGATAAAATAATTCTGGAATAGCAAAAAGAATAAAAATTCTTCATTCCATAGTATTTTATATAAGAATAACATTGAAAGGAACAGAAGAACGTAAGATCAGTTTTCCATCCTTTCAGAAATAATTTCTCAGGGACTCCAAGAGCTAGGGAAGACAAAATATACCAGTAGATTTAACAGGGAAGGTTCCTAGGTAAACATCAAACCGAAGAAGAAAAGGGCTGGACCTATAAATATAATACTGGTTTGGATGCGAGAAAAACACTTTATTGAATTCATTTAATGAAAAGTGTATATAAGTCAGAATGCCACAGACTGGGTGGTTATATTGCTGTGGTGGACCTGATTAAAGCAAAACTGCTAAAAATAAGGTATATCGATCTAAGAGAAAGAGAAGGATTGCCCATCGGTGATGATAAATATCACAGTGGCTTCTAAACCAATAAAGGTAGAGTGCATTTTATTTAACATGAAACAAGGTTTATAATTTTTGTTTCATTTTATTTTTTGAACATTGGCAATCCATTGATAGCATGCAGTGCTTATCTATGAACCAAAATACGGACTTAATGGCAAACCCTAGTCCCCTCCCATGTTGAGTATCAGCGTTTGTCATTTTCAGGAAATTCATTTTACCAGCATTTGCCCTGAAGTAGAATTCACTCTCAGCTGGGGACACTCGTATATCACCGAATTGAGGAAATGTAGTTATTAACTGGAAATTATGGATGATATTTCCTAACACATTTGAACACAAAGTATAATTCCTAATACATTTCTTTCTTTTAATTTGAAATGATCCCAGACCTACCAATCTATTGTAAATCCAATACAGAGAAGTTTTCGCTCCTAAACCATTTCAAGGTAGGTTGCCAACTTGATGGATGTCCCATCACTCAAATGCTTTCACATTTATTTCCTACAGTACCATTCCCCTGTGTAACCAGAGCGAAACTGTCAAAATCAGGACGTTCACATTGCTCCGTTACTGCCATTCCAGTTCCTCCAGGTTTCCCGTCAATGTCCTTTGAGCAAAGGGCTCAGGGAAGAGTCATACCTTGCGCTGTGTTCTCAAGTCTCTTTCGTCTCTTCCAGTCTGGAACAATTCCTTCGTCTTCCTTTGGCCTTCATGATCATAACACCTTTGAAGTATGCAGGCCAGTTGTTTTGTAAGTGGCCTTCAGTTTGGGGTGTTTTATGTCTCCTCTCAAAGAGGCCGAGGTTACGTATCTTTGGCAGGAACCACAGACGTCATGGTGCGCCCGCATCTCATTCCATCAGGGTGCATACGTCCACTTTGTCTCGTGACTTACAGTGGTCATTGTGTTATGCTGCTGTCCATCAGGCACTTCCACTTTCAAGATGCCCTTTTCCTCTTTCTAATTAATACATATTTGTGCAGAGGTACTTTGAAGCGAGGCAAATATGCTATTTTATTTACTTATTTATAGCTACATGGTTTTGTGTTTCCCTATTCTATTCAACAGGTTATTCACTGTTTACTTTGTTGTCCATATGGCCTCAGATTTGTCCAGCGGGTCCCCTCAAACTGGCGTCACTGGCTTTTTGACATGTCCCTGTCCTTACTTCCTGGTACAACCAGATGTGTCAGGTCCATCTTGTGCTTTTCCTGCCTTGGCCTTAAACTCAGTCATCTCTCCAAGAAGCCCTGGTTCTTTTCAGTGAGGAATGGCATCTAGGAGCAGGATCTGGGCTTTGTGTCTGGTCACTGGGTTGTCACCAAGGCCAGGCCCACACACATTTACATCTGCATTTGTTTATATAGATACTGATTTATTTAACACAAGGTTTCACACTGATAGCTCTATTTTTAAGTCACCATAGGTTTCATGCCAGTTTTCTCCCTTTCCATTATGGCTGCCCTGACCAGTACTGAAGAGAATTAGCTCCCTTGATCCTTAATATACTGACTTCTTTGATGAATGCCTATGTATGGTTAGTCTCCTATCTCATATGCCACCGCCTCTATCCACACTGGTGCCTTCTCGCTTGGCTCAGTTTCCTCTCCCCTCCCCCAACCACACCTGCCTCCCTCAGCTTGAGCTCTGACACCCCTTGCATGTGAGGGTGCCCCCCACCTGGGGCTCTGATGCCCTGTCCATATGTCCATTAAGGGTGTCTTCTCCCCTAGCTGGGGCTCTGACACCCCTTGCATGTGAGAGTGTCACCCTCCCTTAGCTCAGACTCTGTCCCTGGTGCTTGACTTTCCCCCCTGTCGACACTTCTGGCACCCAGCCCAGCTTTGTCACTTTGGGGGAATTCAGGGGATGGGGGCGAGTTCTCCCACCCCCTGTGGGTGCAGATGTTTCCTTGCTGTGCTGATGGCTGAGCGCTGAGTTCTTTGAGAGGGAAAAAAAAAGGACAAGAAGGGCAGAGAAGAAGAAGGGTAGGAATGCATTTTGAACAGAGTTTATTTGTGGAAAAGAAGATTCTCTCCAGTTACTCTCTGTGATTCCCTTTGTACCGGTTTCAGCAACTTTCCTTCTAATTCTTTCCCATCTTTGTTTTGCTCACTGGGTTTCAAAGAAAAGCTTTTCTGGAATCTGGGACTATGAAGGGAATCCGGAATCCCTTAATAACAAAGGGGACAAACTAAGTATCAGGAGACTTAATGAAAGGCAGTTTTACATTGTCTGTGCTAGAATATTTTGTTTATCAGAACCTCAGCAGAAGCAGGCAAAACCCTCAGCCATCCGTGATTAACTAGAAAATGAGAAGCTTGCTTGTCTGAGCAGCATCACAGGCATTTGACAGAAAGGTCCACAAGAGCAGTCAAGAGTCTTTTCTGCTTAGGATTGTATCAAGGCAAAGGGAAACTGAGGCTCAGAAATCACAGTGAACCCTCCACCTCCTGGGGCTTCCTCCTGTCTGAGCCCTTTGGGTGGCAGTCAAGCCGCCCTTTAGACAAGATAAGGAAGCTGGCCAGGGGTCTTGCCTCCCACACCGAGGCAGTGGGGCCACGGATCAGTAGTTTGGTCCTGCCTGCAGCCTGTGCTTTGCAGTATTTGCTTCTTGTTAAACATATGTCCGGTCTGTTCTCATTTGCTGAACTTCTGTGGATCTGCATTACTGTCAGCAGGAAGCTGAACCATCCTCAAGGAATTTTCAGATATTCCTGTTTATATATCACAGTTGTATTTTTGTTTCTGAAACTGACTTAACTCTTCGTACGTTTTTATTTCCTTGGTATTTAGAACACATTCTGAGTTTTCACTTCGTACGTCTTTTATTTTCCCATGATGGAGGAAGGGATTTGAATATAGATTTCCTGAAGCAGCCAGCTCTGTGAGGATCTGTATTTATTGTAGAAGATAAGCTGAGGAGTGCTTATTGATTTCCTAACAGGATTACTCATATTTTACAGAAGTTTTATAGGATTCCTTTACATGGTAGATACTTTTAATATCTTTAAGTTGTGAAACAATTTGAAAAAATTTTAGATTAGACCTGAAATAGGAAATATAGCCTATTTTCTTTGGCAAGTGTGTAATCAGTAGTGATGCAGATTTGTTACATAACTGATTCTTTTTTGGTATAATTCAGGAACTGTATATTGGAGTCTGGAATTAAATTGCATTTAGGATCTAATCTGAGAAGCTGAAAGGAAAAACAGCAGGTTACCAGCTGCCCAGTTTCTGGCTGTGGAAGAGACTAATTGTTAGGAATTTGGACCTCTGTTCTTGCTTTGTCTTTAGAGAATAACAGGATATTAATGTTTTCCATGAGGGGGGTAAACAAGACCACATCACTGTCCATTCTGTGTAGCACCCAGTTATTGATCATGATCCATATGCTATTTTAGCAAGCTACCATTTATCTGTTCCAATGATGTCATGATTTGGAAGGAGTGGGGGTAAGCATGGAGAAGTGGTAAAAACAGGAATGTGCCTAATGAAACTAAACCCTAAAGCAAACCTCAATGCACCCCACAGTCCTGCTCTCCTTTCTCCTTCCTTATCCATCCTCCAGCCTGACAGATAAACCTTTTCTGCTCAAAATGGCAGGAACTTTGCACCATCACCCCACCAGAGAGAGTCTGGTTGGGCAAGTGAACAACAACAAACATTAGCATGTTCCTGCAGGACATCAAATCACTTCAAAAACGATCTGGAAATTTCTAGAATGAAACTATGAGCATGTTTGAGACAGAGAACTTTCCTATTGGCAATTAACTATTTTACTATAGTGTTGGACTGAGACCTAGGTTTGTTTTCCAACATTTGTGAGACTATCTGGGGGAAAGGCTAGAAGGATCAGAAATAAAGGAAAACCCTATCAGACCATGAGTTTAGTCTTGGAATTTGATGAAAGGGGCATGAAAAAGTTCTTGAAAAATAAAAGATGATGGTCCGTCAGCTGCCTCCATCCTCTTCTTGAGTCTCTCTGTTGTACTCTGTGCCCTCTGTTTGTTCAAAGCAATGGATTCCCATCAAATACGATGTATTGTTACAGATTGATTCTATCCATTTTGGTCCAGTGCAGAAAAATTCTGACGGGACATTTCAGCTCTGGAGCTCCTGTGGTTTTGCCTGAAGCCGTCAGGTCTGCATCACAGCTCAATGTCGCCTTCCGACCTGTCCAGCTTCCTTCCCTCCCCATGGGCAGTGAGCCAATGGCCACTCCAGAATAAACAGTGAACTGTGTTTTAGAATGTGCTTCCTGGAGGAAGGAGAACCAAATGGGTACATTGCATGAATTTGGACCAATTTTTAGTTTCGTCAGTGTTCTCATCTGTAAAATGGTAAGGGTAACGCCAACTGCCCACAGTTGTTGCTGGCCTTGGTGCTGATTACATGCATTCACATGTACTGAAACCTGTTATCAAGCCGGGCTGCTCCTCAGCCCTCAATGTAGACAGCAGCAGCAGTCAGGCCCTTCACTACGTGTAAGTGGCTTTACAGAAGCTAAGAGAAGTGGGACAGAAAAATACTTGGGGAGGGGTATGTTAATCATCGAAGTCCAGATGGCCTGTGGAGTTGCGTAGGGCAGGAGCTGGATGTGTAACGGCCTCAGGGTCTAGGTCTGGTGTGATTGACCATCCTGCAATATGCTCTACCCAGTCTCAAGGCAGTGAGCATAATCCTGGTGACGTACTAGAATCCCACACTCCACTAGTGAGTGGAGTTGGGGAGTTTTACTAATGCTTGAGGATCTGAGCTCCTGTAGGTTAACAATGCCTGGTTTGGGAAACTTTGAGACAGCTCATTTTTTGTCAGGAGCGAGAAGGAGAAATTAAAGAGGAGACACTTCTGGGGTCACTTGATGGCAGGACATCTTGGACTCTTGTCCCACCCTTTCTCTGGAGTGTCTTTTTCCCTGCAGAAGCCCAGAGCTGTTTCCCAGCCAACCTCATTCAGACCAGCCACGTGGTACCTTGATAGGATAGATCTGACCACCCTATGTCCCAGTTTTGTGGTCATGGAGACATGCCCCTCTACATCTCCATCTCTCTGCACCCTTCCTACCACACCCCAGCTGAGATGCTGTGTTGATTTCCTAGGACTGTAGTGACAAATTACAACTAATGTGGGTGTTTGAAACAACAGCAGTTGTTTTTAAAATTGCAAAATTTATTCTCTCACAGAAATCAAAACCAAGGTGTTGGCAGAGTGGGTTCCCTTCGGAGGCCTAGGGGGAATGTGTTCAGCCTCTCTCCTAGCTTTCAGTTGTTGCCAGCACTCCTTGGCTTGGGGCTTCAGAACTTCAGTCAGTGCCTCCATCTTCACATGACCTTCTTCTCTTTGTGTCTCCACATCTCCTCCCATCTCTCTTATAAAGACACTGGCCATTATTTTCAGAGCCCACTCTGAATCTGGGATAATCTCATAGTAACATCCTTAACTTAATTTCACCTACAGAGACCCTCCTCCCCACAAAAGGTCATATTCTCAGGTTCCCAGTGGACATAACTTTTGGGGGCTTCTATTGAACCCACTGAAGATACCAACAGCCGCAGCTGGACTATGGTGCCACCCTTCTGCCTCCATGGGTCATTGCGGTCTCGTCATGTATTCTCCCTGGTCAGAGACTCTGTGGGGCTCCCCTTCTCTTGTCTGCTCAGGTATTACTGAGCTCTGTGGTGCACAACATAGGAAGATACCTCCTTAGAAGATATCCATGGTAACACGTAGGAAAATAAAGCAAAACAGCAAGAATTTGGACTGAGGAAACATGGGGATTCACCGTTGTTTCAACAAAACTATCATCTAGAGGGGAATAAATTGTATAATTTGAAGGAAGTAACCATCTATTCCTGTTTAGAGGTTTTCCTTTTTGTTTTCTTTTTTTTTTTCTTTAAAGAATGGATCTTGAACTGTATCAAAGGACTTTTTTTTTTTTTTAAATCGTCTATGGGCAAGATTGTATGATTTCTTCCCTTTTGTATTATTGAACAGTTCTTGAGTTTCTGGGATTAACTCAGTAGGTCATGTTGTGTTTTTAACTAATTTGCTGCTTGATACCTTTAACCAATAATTTATGAAGGAATTTGTATCGGTTTTGATGCTACTGAGAGCAAACAGGCAGCACTGGCCGAGGGCCACTGGTGGTTCTGTGTTCCACTCATGTATGAGCACTTGCCACCTCAAATGTTCACGTAGGTTCCATTATATTAGGTGCCATTCCCTGTTTTCCTGTGAAAATTATTCTGCTGAGATTACTTTCTTTTCTGGAGTTTGTTTTTGTCAAAGGTATTTTCTTATAGATACATTCTCTTTCATCCAAGGTTTCAACTCTATTTCCTAGTGTTGAGAGATCTTTTTCATGGTTCCAATTATCTCTGTACTTGGATTTACTTCTCCCTGGATACTATCTTATTCTTGGGATTTGTCCTTTCTCTTAATTCCAGATTCATCTAGTTAATGTTTTGTTTATATTACTTTCTTTTTCCAAAGAACGAGTTTTGGTATATTTATATTATTTTTATTGATTTTCTGAGTTTTTATTTCATTTTTTTCTTCAATAATTTTTATATACGTATTTTTTGTTTGGCTTTTTATTTGTAGCATCTAGTGTTAGATGTTTAATCCATTTATTCTTTTTTTCTTATTCATTTATGTAAGTACTGAAGGCTATAAATTTTCCTTTAAATCCTGTCTTAGCTCAATTCATTATATGTGCTCATCATTCTTATTGTCTAGATAATTTACTGGGTTGGTTTGAATTTCTTTTTTGACACAAGAGAAACTTTTGTCATCATTATTTTATTTTTAGGTGATTTTTTTCTTTTCTGTTTTTATTATTAGCTTTTTGTTGTTGTTGTTTTTACATTAAAATTAGAGAATTGTCTATGTTCTTTCTACTTTTTAGAACTTATTGAGGTCATGTTTGGTAATCTAAGGCCAGCCCACATTTTTCTTTTGCCTTACAACAGAATTAATCTTTCTGCCTGGTTGCCCAATGGGCTCCTTTACTTTTGAAGTCCAGAAACTTTACTGGGATTTGATGTTCTATTAATACTTTGGGCTTAATTTTTTTTTTCCAGAGTACCCTTTTAATATGAACTATATGCTACCACTACTAGTAGTAGTCAGTTATCTCATCATTAGCATTAGAACTTACTGAGCACGTGTGGAGGGTAAATCTCTGTGTCAAATGACAATCAAGCAGTTCTGTTCCCCCATAGCCAGTGCAGATGCTACGAGAACCTTCATGCCATGGCATGTGACTGCTTCCAGCAATATGCCTGGTGAAGTTCTTCCATCTGGAGCCCAGACTCCTGGACATCCTGAATCCAGGAGGGCTCCCACCAACATTCACTCAGTTGTAAACCAGGGACTTGGCTTCCACACCTCTGGCTGGACCCCTCAGCTTGGAGAGGTACCTCTCCGTTTCCTTTCTGATGTCTACAGCCACCTCTATGAGGGTTCTCTACAAAGTCTTTTCTCGGCTTCTTACCACTAGGTCTGCTTGTATTCGGTAGCCCTTACACTCACTTTGGAGTCTGGAGTTTCTACTGATCTCCTAATTTTGTTGAAAATATAAATTACATGTGTAAATCTCAGGTCATTTGGTGTTCTGGATAATTTCCAGGTAAAGAAGAATTGTTATTTTTATGTGTCAAACTGGAAATATTTAGTTTTTAACCATTATTTTGGTTTCTTAAAATTGCACCTCCCGTGCCATGTCTGAGTCTCAAATTCTAGGTCAAATTATTGACCAAGAATGGGAAGGGGAAGAAGGGAAGAACAGATGAAGAGACTAAACAGAGTTTTATTAAATAGGTTGGCATATTAGTAGCACAGGTTGCCATAACAAAATTCCATAGATACGGTGGCTTAAACAAGATAAATTTATTTTCTCACAATTCTGGAGGCTGGAAGTCTGAGATCCGGCTGCCAGGATGGCCCAGTTCAGGTGAGAGCTCTCTTGCTGGGATGTAGATAGCTACCTTCTCATTGTGTCCTCACATGGTGGAGGGAGGGAGGGAAGGAGGGGAGGAGGGGGGAGGGTTGAGAGAGGGAGAGAGAGAGAGGACACATGTACATGCTGTGGTGCTTCTTCTTTTAAGGACAATGCTCCTACTGGATCAGGGCTCCACCCCCATGACCTCACTTAATTACTTAATTACTCTCTTACTCCAAATACAGTCACGTAGTCACATTGGGGGTTCGGGCTCCAACCGTTCAGCCAATAGCAGTTGGTTTATCTGATCTTCTAAAAGTGTAACAGGACTGAGTCCCAGCATTGTTTAAAGGACTCACGCTGCAGAGTCTTGGGTGCAATTCTGGAGCATTCCCACTTTCCTTTCCTCTTCCGCTTTGTTCTCACAGGAGACAGACCTGAGTAGGTCAGAAGCAGAGCGAAGGTGGTGAAGGGGTCAGTGTCCTCCGGCCACAGTGACCAGTGGGGCTCAGTGATGTGGAGAAGAAGGTTGGAGGGATGGGGTCCTTCCACCCTGTGCCCCGTGCTCCATTGCGCCTGCCCTTTATTATTGTTTTCTACTGGAATCATCACACCGTATTTCAGCATTTTATTTATCTGTATGTCCTCCTGCCATGCATTCCCTGGACCTTGAGATGAGCTGCTGAGATCTGTGACAGGGAACAGAGCTTTTCAATATTTGTATTTGTCCCAGCGCCGAAGGTACATAATGTTAAATGGATGCACGCATGAATAAACCCACGAGGGACTGAGTGAATGGGCACGCAGAAGCTTGGCCAAACACAGGGACATTGTAAGCCTCCAGGTGCCTTTGATATCACCAAGGAGGGGATAATGGATGGTCCTTCCTTGTTGCACCATCTCTGAGCGTGACAGCTGAATGTGCAGTAGGTAGGGTAGTGGGGTCCTCTGATGAGAATCAGGAAGAGGGACAACAATTCCAACACCCTTGAACCTTTATGCTATTCTCTTGGTTTCAAGATAAATCAGAGCCTCACATGAATTTGAAATCCTTTTCTGAGCTCTTCAAATGTGTAGTATTATAGAGGAATCAGAGGAAAAACACAGAGATGATCAACGAAAGAGGAGACAGGATATAGATAGAGAAGTTAAAGGCTTTAGCTTATTTGTCATGGGCAGGAAAATGGGATAAAACCGAACTGGCTCCTGTCCCGGGAGCCTGCGTTGGGGCTCTGGGAATGCAGTCGTCACGTTCCTCTCCCGAGCGCACTGGTCCTGCCCCCGGAGTCCTGCCCTCCCTGGAGCTCCTCGTAGAAGAGGCTCTGCCTTTCCTCCCAGGTCCATACTGGGTGCCTACGCTGTGTCTACTCTTTTGAATCTGAACCTGTAGAACCAAGAAGCCTACTTGGTCTGTAGGAACAAGAACAGAAGTTAAATTCTTTTGTAAAACATGTTTTGCTGAGTTGCCCAGAACTAAAAGACATGTTTCCCCCTTTCGAAGACAGCATAATGTGTAATGAAAAAAGCTTTAATTTTAGAGACGGAAAGACTTGAGCTCAATTCCCAGTTGTGCATGAATTGATTGTAAGAATTTTAGTGAGTGACTTAGGTTCTCTGACCACCTGTCCACTTACCTATTAGAGGAGACCAGTGATAGAATTCGATTCAGGATTGAGCACGTAAAATTCCAGCCGAGTGTTTGCTCCATTTTAACTATTCTGTAAATGGTAGTTGTTCGTTAGCTCGTAGCTTTCTGGATGTTTTATTTCTCTCTCTCTAGCTTATTTTTTGTTATTTTCAGTAACACACATAACTAAATTTTAAAGTTAGGAGAGAGCCTTTCCTTGAGGCATTTAAATGGGTGAAAATACTCTACATCCAGCAAACTACCCCCTGGTGATTTTTTTTTATAAGTTAATGGATGAGTCATACAAACCTTACGGGGACCAGTGTAACACTATATCAGTTAGAGCAACAGTTAAAGGCACAAAACTGTAGAAAGCCATTATGTAGTGTGCGAGGTGAGTTTAAAAAGTAGTTTTCAAAGCTAATTTCTTTAATAATAATAAGTTTAAATTGTATTATTTTTACAAATCAGGTTATGATTTTAATAAATATTGGTTTTGTAAATTTAGATAACTTATTAAATTAATGCCAATTGCAAGTTCATTAATCTATTCATAAGACATATTTTGAGTAACTGCTGCATTCCAGTAGTTTCCAAAGGGCTACCACAATGACGATAATTTAAAACAATGAACTTCATGCCCTCAAGTATCTTAGCATCTCTGAAGAGACCTGCCAGTGACACTGAGATCCAGAAATGTGCATTCATAACAATTGAGAAAGGGGTGAGGATGACTGTTCCCTGTATAATAGAACTCTCCACCTAATAATCCACTGTAGTCTAGACACCTGTACCAGCACATTCTGTGTTTGGATCATGCAGGCTGATACCGTGTCTCCCCACGGTGATACCGTGGGGAGTGATACCGTGTCTCCCCAGTCACCATGGGACAGGGCCTGTGAGTAAGACCGTGAGCCCCACAGAAAGGCTGATGCGTGATCTACAACAGGGGCCCACCGTCTTTCTGGGAAGGACCACAGAGTAAACACTTTTGGATTTTTGGGCTATCTAGTCTCAATGGCAGCTACCTAGCTCTGCAGCTGTGGTACCCAGGCTGCTAGGAACAACACTCAAGCAAATGGACGGGGCTGTATTCTAATAAAACTTTATTTACAACATCAGGCAGTGGCTAGATGTGGCCCATGTGCCTGCTCGAAGATATAACTAGAAATCTTATTTTTACCCTAACTATGCTAATTTATCCTCGCACAAAAGCCATAAATGTCTGTTACTAAAATTCTGTTAACTAAACATAGTTTGTTATTTTTTGTTATTTTTCAAAAACATAATTTGCAACTTCCAAAGCAGCCCTTTCTCTTAGAAATCAGCCTCCACTGTGTTATTCTATGAGGCTCTTCAGACCTCATTTGTGTCACATCCCTAGAGATCATGACGTTAATGTTATTTAGTTGGTTGCAGTGCCTCCACTCTGGTTGTAAAGCTTGGGGGGTTTTATTCTTATTCCATCCCTGGTTTCTGCTGCGCCCTGAGTGTGTCTGAACACCCTTCACTGGATTTTAAGCAGATGCTTTCGATTTCATGTAACAGTTACGTTTGCTGACATTGTGTAGCTGGCCAGGAAACTCAGGCCCACACACCACTCATTTTTCAGCTTGTGGGGTACTGCTAAATGCTCCCCCAAAGAGCCTCCGGAGGGCAGAGTGAAAATGTTCCAGGATCTGCTGATTGTCACTTCTCAAGGCGCTTCTCCTGGCTGGGGCTGCTTTCGGAAGATAGACAGCTGTTGCTGAAATAAAACTGCACATTTTACTAAAGGACTGTGGATGTGTAATGCTCCCCCTGGTCTCTTGCCTCTCTTCCCTTCCTTTTATTCAGTCCAAATTGAGGGAGGGATCAAGGGAAGATTAGAACCTTCTTAGGAGAAGAGGCACATAAGGATTCTCATCCGGCCCTTTGGGGTCTTCCCAGCAATCTGCATTTCAGCTGTCAGGTTTTGCTGTCTTTGCTGAGAATTTCCCCTGATGTATTGCACATCCGATTGCCTGGTTATAGTCAACCGTCCTGACCAGTGTGCATGATACAGTTACATAAACATCAGTTATTTGATCCTTTTCCATGTGCAGTTGTTTTGTTTCTTTGTTCATAAATAACCACCAAGTGATTCTCAGAAATTTCAGCTTCTGACACAGTCCACTCTCATGAAGTCTAAAAGGACCATTAAGATATTTTGTTTATAATGTCTGAAAAGGTAGCCTGCAGAGTTGTCATGGTCTGCCCAAAGCTGGCATCTAAAAATAAAATTTGAGCTGACTGGCAGACTGAGAAGTTACCAGATTAGCAGATGGTGTGAAATGCAAGACTTGTAAAATGAAAACATATTCAGGAAAAGACAAAACGCTTTCCCATTTATTGAAGGCCTGATGAGAACACATGACCTTGCTAGACACAGTGGGGTGTTGGAGACAGAGGCTGTCTGTCTTTGTGTGAGCAGGCACTTGGTAAGATCCTGCATGAGATCTTGAGGAAAAGACAGAAAAATGTGGCCAGAAAAGCAGTGCCACCTGGAGGGTCCATCCCCGACGGAGCAGGCAGAAGCAGTGTGCCCACCCAGCGACTCACACATAAGGTGAGACGACGTTCTCAGGTGCACCTTGCAGTCACCCTGCCTCTACCTGTCCTACATGTTAAATCATAGGTTTGCTCGGTGATAGACGTGATGCTGACAGCATCCCAGCAGCAGTTTTGATGACAGGAACCTGAGGAGATCCTGAATTTGATGGAAATAGAATAAAGACCCGAAAGTGATTTTGTCCAGTTAGAACATGTGACAAATCACTTAAGATTAGAATTATTTTGAATGGATGAAAGTCAAACGGTGCACTCCATCGAACAAGAAGGGAAAAGTGTGATGGAACAGGATTTCTCATGGGACAGCATCCTAAGGATTTTAGTTGGCTGCCATTTGTGTGTGATTTATTTAGACTAAAACAGAATTATCAGTTCTGCCCAGCAAGACCCTGTGCTGTGTGTCCCCATGAAACAAAACAAAGTGATGATGTCAACAGAAACGCCTCTACTGTCCTGTGTTTTATTAAGAAATGCGTTTCCAGAAAAAGCGTTGATAATAACTAATGGATGGACATTTACGCATTAATTGGCAGTGAGTTAATTAACAGCTGCTTGTCAAGCACTTAGTACTTCTTAACTAAGGGACACTTAGTTAAGCACCCCACAGCTGTCCCTACTGCAGAGAGGGGCCTGAGGCGGGGAGTCACAGCAGGTGGCTCACAGTTGCCCAGCTTGCAGGAGGCGGGTGTAGGATTCCAGCCCAGGCAGTCTGACTGCAAAGCCCACCCCTGTTAAACATTGTGGAATTCTTTGGGTACCCTCCCCCAACCCCGCTGTTGTGAAGCATTAAATAGAAGACTCAGCTTTTCCAGAAATTACAGAATGAAAGTAGAATTTTTTAAGATTTTCTTGACTTTAATGGCGGACTGAGAAGGAATTAAGTTTTTGACACAAGATCCATAGCTAGATATGCTGGATTATAATGTAAAGGAAAGACACTCAAAGTATTATAGAAAGACGGGTTCTTTTCAAGGCCTAAGGTGGAACCATTTCTGTTTTTGGTGCTTGATTATGCGTGTGAAGCAGGACTATGTGTAATAGTCACCCTTCATGACAGGGACAGTGAGAAGACAGCGACAGGAACACAGGAAAGAGTACTGACCTGGGAATCTGAGGATGGACATGCGACTCCTGCCTTTCTCTGCCCTCTCCTTACAGATGCCCTAATCTGTAAAATTAGGGGTTTAGAGAAAATGATTCTGGGTTTCTCCCAGTTCTGTCCATTCATGGTGATGTAAAAAAAAGTGCACAGAACTGATGTAAAAACAGTTCTGTAAAATAATGGAAGGGGGAAAGAGCCTGGTCCACTGAGAAGTAAAGATGGTTTCTGGTGGTTGTGTGGTTATGAATGGTGGTACCCAGGCATTCATTATGAAGCTGTGCTGAGACAATTCAGTTAGAGAAGTACTCACGGTGGCGTACCCACTGAAACGGCATCAAAACACTTTCTTTCCCCAGACCAGGCAAAAACCACCTGGAGTTCTCGTTCTCCTTGCTCGCTGTCTCTCTCTCTCTCTCTCTCTCTCTCTCTCTCTCTCTCTCTCTCTCTCTCTCTCTCTCTCTGTGTGTTTTGTTTTTGTTTTTGTTTTTAATGAAAAAGAAGAAGAAGGAAAACAAAAAACCTCAAGAACTACGATCAGTTTACCCTGAACGACCCTTGGAAAATCAGAAAACTGTTATGTGAAATGAATGTGACAAGCTGAAGCAAAGGACGGATGTGCAAGAAGCATCTGATGCCACACAGGCCCCCAGTTTTAAGGACCACCCTGTGGTGCCCCCATGAAACTGTTCTGAGCTGTTCTTCCAGTGGCAGTGGCCACATAGTGACCATATGGCATTCAGCAATTTATTTGTTACCACCATGCCACGTTAGACCCCGATTCAATAACGAAACTGGGGAACAGAACTAGCACGATTCTTTTAATTCTAAGATACTGCACCATGTGAAAAAACCCAAACCCCTCCAGTTATTCTAAGATTGTTGGTTAGCCCAGAGAGAAGTGTGTCAGTTTTATTGATCTTTTCAAAGAACCAGATTTTCTTTTCTTGATTTTCTCTATCATTTTCCTGATTTTAATTTCATTAATTCCTGCTCTAATTTTATTATCTCCTTCCTTCTGCTTGCTTTATGTATTATTTGCTTTTCTTCCTCTACTTTCCCAAGATGAAAGCTTATGCTACAAGTATGAGATTTCTTTTCTAAAATGTGTAATTAACGTGGTCAGTTTCCCTCTAAACTCTGCTTTTGCTGTATCTCACAAATTTTATTGGTGGAATTTTTATTTTCATTTTGTTCAGAATATTTTAAAATGTCCCTTGAGACTTCGTTTTTTAACTGATCTGTCTAGAAGTGTATTGTTTAATTTATACGTATTCGAGTGATCTTCTAGCTCCTTTCCTGCTAGTGATTTTCAGTTCTTCTATGTCCTGAGTACATACTTTGTATGATTTCTGTTCTTCCAGATTTGTTAAGGTTGTTTTTGTGGCCCACGATGGGATCTATCATGGTGAAGGTTCCTTGTAGTTTTGAGAAGAGTCTGTATTCTGCTGTTGTGAGATGGAGTGTTCTATAAATGTCAACCAGGTCAATTTGATGGATCATGCTGTTCAGGTCTTTATACCCTTACTGATTTTCTGCCTACTTGATCTATCAGTTAGTGAGCGAAGGATATGAAGTCACCAACTATAAGAATGGATTTGTCTGTTCTTTCAGTCTATCAGTTTTTGCCTCAGGTATTTTGACTCACTGTTGTTAGTAGATACATACGCATTTAAGATTATTATGTATTCTTGCAGAATTACACAATATCACTCTTTATTCTTGATGAACTTTCTTGTTCTGAAGTCTGCCTTATTGGAATTAATATGGCTATGACAGCTTTCTTTTGATTAGTATTAACAGGTGTTTCAGTCAGTGAACCAATACAGAACCAGTAGCAGAAATATAACACACACACACACACACACACGCCAAAAAAATGTATACACACATTTTAAGAAAGGAAAAAACTATTAAAATTGTAATACTCAATATATACCAATAACAAAAGATGAATACAAGTCACGTTTGACTTCTTCAATTACAAGAGGTGCTCAAAGTTGTTACCATCAGCGTCTAGACACTTCTGATTATGGTGAACCCCTGCTTGAGCATAGATAATATCTCTTAAAATGTGTATACATTTTTTTGACTCCCCCGGTATATATGTTTATATATAGTGTTTACACCAACACAGTTGCACACATATGAAACCAACTGAGGTTTCCAGAGCACGTGCCATATTAGTTCCCTGTTTTCAAAACCAACTGAGAGATCTACTCATGACTCAGAGAGACAGAGATAAAAATATCTCCACTGGACTTGAGATATTTTTATGGACACGTGCGCTCGCTGGCACTTCGCTTCCCCTCTTCCGTGCCCCTCTTGTGTTTGGCCCCCTCCCTTGACAAACAGCCTGACCGTTAGAACCCACGCTCCCTGTGGTGGGAAGACTGCCTGACGTGAGCAGACAGTAATAGCTTCCGGTGGCTGCTGTGCAAAATTACCACAAATTTGGTGGCTTACAGCAACACAGATTTAATCTCGTACAATGCTGGGGGCCAGAAGTATGAAATCCATGTCACTGGGTGAAGCCAGGGCGGTTCCTTCTCAAGGCTCTGGAGAGAATCCCTTTCCTTGACTTTTACAGAAGGCTCCCATATGCCTGCCTCATTCCAACCTCTTGTTTCCATCATCACAGCTCCTATTTCATCTCTGATCCTTCTGCCTCCGTCCTATGAAAACCCTGGTTTAGTTGGGCCCACCAGGACCATTCAGGATCACTTTCCCATCTCAGGAGCCTTACCTTGATCTCACCGACCAAGTCCCTTTTGCCATGTGAGGTGGCATTCGTGACTCTGAGGGTTGAGATGTGGCCATCTTTGGCCCTGGCTCAGCCCTCCACATGAGGATCAGGGTGTCTGGGGAAAGGCAGTATCCAGTGCACCACTCAGACCCATCCCTTCTCCAGCTTCACCCATCACATCGCTGTCTTCTGCGAGGAGAGGTGAGTAAAGCGAGGGAGGACAGAGGGGGAGCATTTCCAGGGAGGTCCCTCCACATGAAGACATGAGAGTGAGGAGACATGCAAAAATGAAAAGTCAGTGAAAACCAGGTTATACCTGGGTGTTCCTGCCTGAGGCAGATTCCCAAGGGGAAATACAAGTAAGCCGCGAGTGTCCCAAGCACATGTACCCAGCCAGGCCCAGCCTTTTGGCCACCAGTCCATCCGGGCACTTCTCCTCTCTGCTCTGTCTCACAAGGACTGACCCACCAGGAGGGTATCCTGGGCTCTGTGGTTTGCTGGCTTCCAGCTGAGGTCAGGCCACCCAGGCACTGGCAGGAGTTCGGGAGACTTAGGACGGGAGAACCAATAGTACATCTTCCTTCCTTTTTATCCTCAAAGTTGCTCAACTCTGTGGTGCCCACTCCTTGTGGAGAGGCCCGGTTTGGTTCTGCCCAATAACCTCTAGGCTCTGCTAACATCGCCTGAATCCCCTTCCCTCCAGCCTGGGGTCCAGAGAAGGGGTGGTGGGCTTCCCTGTCTCTAATGTCTGGATTGTCTTACCCCTGCTTCCCTTACTTTGCCTCTCAATTCTTCCATTTCTGGGTAAGTATACTCGGTGTGTATAGTAGTTACCCACAGCTGCATGACAAACTCCCCCAAACTTGTGCTCAAAACAACATTTATTTCCTGTGTCACAGTTTCTGTGGGTCAGGAACCCAGGCCCAGCTCAGCTGGGCCCTCTGACGCTGGGTACATCCCAAGGCTGGGTTGAGGTATTGGCTGGGATAAAAACATCCTAAGGCTGTTGAGGATGGACCCTGGCTCACTCACATGGCTTTCGTGGGATTCAGTTCCCCATGAACTGTTGGTCTGAGGGTCTCAGTTTCTTATGAGCTATTGGCGGCTAGCCTCACTCTGTTCCTTGCTACTTGGCCCTCTCCATAGGGCAGCTCGTGACATGGCCTCTAGCTTCTGCAGGGCAAGCAAGGGACAGGCAACAGAGTATCAGCAAGAGAGAAATTAAGAGCAGGACAACGTCACAGTCTTTGTAATCTCATCTGACACTTCACTTTGGCACATTCTGGTCATTTAAGCAGGCCACTGGGTCCAAGGGGAGAGGGGAACACAGGGTGCGAACACCAGCTGGAGGGGAAGTTTGGGGCATCTAGGAAGCTGGCACTGCAGACAGATGCCTCACTGTAAGGGTCCTTCCACACCCCACTTACAGTGTTTCTCTGAACCATAGCTACCAAGTTCAGTGTTCACCAACATGATGCCTTCCTGGAAGTCTCACCTCCACATGGAAAAGAAAATACCTTATTAGAGAGCTTGTTCACTACTGCTGGATTGGTGTGCTGGCTACTTAAAAATCACGGCAAATTTAGCCTCCCTGTTCATGAAAAAGCTGCTTGTGGGAGGATGTGTATGCCTGTGAAATAGAGGAATAAAGGCCCATTCCATGCCGGAGGCGCTCAGAAGTTCTAGGATATACGTCCTGATCCATCCCACCCAAACCCAGCAGTCACAGAAATCGGAGTGTAGAAAAGGGATGCATTTCTACTACGTTTATTTTAAATTATCCAAGAGTCTGCACTTGGAGAACTTGGCTTGTCCTTTAGAAGGGAGGTTGCTTCTCCCAGAAGGTCATGTTCATGATGACATGACATCATAATCCTTCATCCCAGAAAGGGTGGGTTCTGCTCCCGCTGATAAGTATCCTTCTTGCTCATTCCTTCTTCTTTGCAATCGCATTTTAGCAGTAATCCCACCTTCTTTCTGTGTGGGTCAGTCCCAGTAACAGAAGACCTGGAGGTTGGGTGTGTCATCAGAGCTGTAGAGTGGTCTCAAAGGAGGTTTGTGCCCTGAGTCTTTTCAGAAGGGATCATTGCAAAAGCCTGAGGACATTTCTACATTCAAATGATCAGTTTCCAGGACCACTGTCAGAAATTCACTTTTTCTGTCTTAGGAAGTAATCCTTTAAGGACAACCTTCCTCCCTCCTCTCACTGCTACGCTTCACCTATAAAATAATAACTCCATAGTACCCCCCACCCCCTTAGTAGGTGTGAAATGCCTTAAACGCACACTCCAGGTGAGCTTACAATTTCCGGTACTGATCTGTGTGGTGTTCCCTACACAAAACAGAGCAGACATCCAGTTCCTCTGACATTTTCTCATAGTTCTTTATTCTTTCAGTGCCGTGCCCGGAGTTGGCCTTGCATGAATGATAATTCATGAATAAATATGACAGTAATAGAGAGAATGATTGACATAGCATTTATTTGGGGCTTACTGTGTTTAACATATTCATTTTACTTAATCCCAGGTATTTAACATGTTTCATTTTGCTTAATCCCAGTAATTATATTCCTCCCCGCTTTTTCCGGGTGTGAAAACTGAGCCTTGGAGAGAAGAGGGGACTTGCCCATAGCCAGACAGCATGTCTGTGGCAGAGCTGGGATGCCAACCCAAGTAGGCTGACTGCGGCTCCTTTGCCCACAGGCAACACTGCCCCTTCTCTCATCCCCATGCAATCAGGCTCCACACCCGGGTCACTGCAGAATATATCTAGCAGCTCCCCACTTACTTCCTTCCCTTAATCTCTTCACCACTTGGGAGTGATCTTGTAAAATCAGGCTGCATCACACATGCGTTGTGTTTAAAATGCATACCCACTAGTCTGAAATCAAAACTCCATTGCGAAGGCCTCAGTTGTCCTGAGCCCTGCGGTGTTTCCTGCATGCCTTTCCTTCACTCACCATCCGTTTTCAGTTCACAGAATGCACCACACCTGTCCACCTGGAGTGTCGCTGGCTCCTTCTTGTCTCTCAGGTCTCAGCTTGAATTGTCACCTCCTTGGAGAAACCTGACTCCTCCACACCTAGTAGTCCCCCATTGTTTCTTTTCCCCTTCCCTTTATGCATCCGCTGTAAAGGACGTCACATAATTTCAAGCACATATTTTCTCTTTTGTTTGTTCAGTGTCTGTTACTTATTGAACCTTAAGCGCCATGAGCTTATGAGCCTGGGATCTGCATTCAGCATGTGCTGTTTCTGCACCCATCCAAATGCTAGAACCCCACCCTGCTGCTACTCACGAAGAAACTACGTGTTAGTAGGATGTTTCCTCAGGAGAAGGGCTGGCACGCCACACCTGGAATAGAGGCTCCTGGCTTCCTTATTATACTCATTCTCTCATCAAATGTCTCTGTGACAGAGACTCGGGATGGGAACTATTCTGTGTCCTCAACGAACTTGAATATAGTGGACAAGATGGGCAGATACTCAGATAAATACGGTAGTGTGATTTCTGGGCTGGTGGAATTGAGCATGGGGGCTGCTGGCCCCAGTGGGGAGGCCCTAACTAAGTCTGGGCGGTTCTAGAAGGTTTACTGAAGCAGATCTTTGTCTGGATCCACATCTTTCCTGTGTGCATAGGGAGAGCCAGGCTGCAAGGTGCCTCTGCTTCTGCAGCATAAGCAGAAAGGGTACTTTCCAGGAATTTCTAACAAGCCTCCAAAACTAGGCAGCTTCTGAGCTTGTCTGCCTTATTCTGTCTGGTCCCTCTTATTGTCAGTTGCATACCTGGCGTCCCTCCTCTTGACCAGGTGGATCTTAAGCTGGCCCTCTTATACTAACACACAGTATTTTGTACTGAGCAGGTGTGTCAACTGGTGCTGACCTGCTTCCTACTCTCAGTTGCTTTACTTTTTGAAAATACAGTCACTCTTCCCCTTGCCCTCACCACATCTGACCTCCTACTGGAGGAGCACAGGCAGGGGTCCTTATTGAAAGGCCTTTCACCCATGCTCACTGTTGTCACTGGTGAAGGTCACAGACAAGGTTAAAGAATTCCCTTGTGCTCTGAAACGCATGCTCTTTGTTATGGCGTTGGCCCCTCTAAGGTGCTCCATCTTTATAAATTCCAAGGAAGGACATTTCTTTAAGTCTCAGATTCTCCTTCTGGGATCCATGCACTGATTTGACTGGCATATGCTCATCTTGTGGCTGAACCTGGCAGCAAGCAGCAGGCTTTGTGAAACTCTTCTTTTTCTTGCAGGACCAGTTAAAGAAATGCATCATCTCAAAGTAATATTTCTAAATTAGACAGTCTTGCCTAGAATGTTCAAATAATAGCAATTCAAGTTTTTCTAAATCAATCATTTCTTCACAGATTGATTTTCTGTTATCTATTTAAAGTAATCATAATGAATCTACTTTGTAAAATCTATGTATTGTATTTTATAAAATACACACACACACACACACACACACACACACACACACACACAGAGGGTGCCAAACAAATATATACACATTTTAAGAAAGGAAAAAACTGTATTAAAATTATGCTGATGGGAACCACTTTGAGCACCTCTTGTAATTGCAGAAGTCAAATGTGACTTGTATTCATCTTGTTATTGGCATATACTGAGTATTACAATTTCAGTACAAGGTTTTCCTTTCTTAACATGGGTCTACATTTTTTGGCACCCTCTATACACGTATATCTCAAAATATAAAAGGCACTAATTAAAAATGGAGTGAAAAAATTAAATCCCTCATACAAATAATTCTTGCAAGAATGAGGATTTGTGGATTTGGTTTTCCCCGGCTGGCCGAGTAGTGACACCACGACGTGTGCCCTGGTGCTGAGTGTCTGTTTGCATAAACTGCTTCTCTTTCAGTCTTGCATCAGTGGCTCCTAATTATCCTGGCCCTTCAAGAGCAAGCTATTAGCTCCTTAGCTTTTGCCAGAAACTTTAATACTTCTTAATAGCCGTGGACCCGTAATCTTTCTTCAGGCTCAAGCACTTTCATCACTGAAATATGTTGAAAGTACTGTGAAGAGTGTATGCTCAGATGACAGCCCCTAAAGAATCTTCTTGGCAACGTGCCTAAAACTCCAAAGCCATTTTTGTTTTGCATATAAATGAACTTTGTGAAATTAAACATGAACAGGTGGCCACAATATTTACTTGTCCACCTTTGTTGTTTCCCTGGGAGGACAGGCTGTGCGCCGATCGCACTGGTGTGCCGGGAAAGCCTGGGCTGCCTCTGCAGTCAGCCCCCACCATTACAGGTGGTGATTCTGGAGGCGAGGAGAACGGTACTGACAGAGTCAGAAAGGCATTCAGAGAGCCAGCAGTGTTACATAACAGCTTTTGGCTCTGCCCTGTTGGGATTGTTTTAGAACTCCTACAAAGGACCGCAGATGCCGTGGACCTGGTGTCTGAATCAGGCTAGGCGAGGGCCTGCAGGACATTTGACCCTGTCCACAAGGTCCACAAAGACTTTCAGTCCCTGCCGACCCATCTGCCTCCTCCCCTGGGCCATTCCCACGGAGGCTACCCAGGCAGGACGGCTGTTTATTATTGGCAGTGCAGCCACAGCACGCTGATTGGAGTTCTCTGTACATACTCTTCCCTTCAGAGCCCAGGCTGAGGGGGCGTTCCCACCTAGAGCATTGCTGGGGCACAGTAAATGGAAGTGAGAGAGGGTAGTCATGTATGAGTACGTGAAGCGTCTGCTCGGACATGCTGGTGTCACTTTCCCTGATCAGTTTTTGACCAAACTTGATGTGAGTTGAAAAGAGACATAGAATTCCCTTAACAGGAGGGACATCACAGGTCACATGACCAAGTGGAACAGAATGGAAAGGAGTTTCCCATAGATGGTGCAGTAAATATCTGGAAAAAACAGTATAATTTACTATACCGAGGACTCTCGTACCTATAGGTTTCTGGAATTTTCTGGGCTTTCTTTTTTTAATTTATTTTGTATTAAATTTATTCAGGTAACATTAGTTAATAACATTATGTAAATTCCAGCTGTACAATTTTATAGTACAACATCTGTATATCTCATTGTATGTTCACCACCTAGTCTCCTGTCGCCATATATTTGACCCCCTTTACCTTCTTTGCTTTCTACGAACAAATCCCTTCATAGGCAAATGCTCACCTGCTGCTGGATCTTTGCTCCGTCACCTTGAAATCTGAAGAGTTGTTTGCACGTGATTATGACTCTTTGGGCCAAATTGTGATAGTCTTGATTATTCAGTGACCAACAGCCACTTCACATTTTTAGGGCTTTACCAAGTAACCTGGCTGTCTTGCCTTCCCATTTCTCATTGTGTGGGAAAGTGAGATGGATCCCTGGCAGGAAACCGGGGAACCTGTGGATAGCTCCTGGTGTGCAGAGACACCTCTCTCTCCGACTAATACCTACAGTATCCTGGACAGAACCAAACTTTCAGTTTGGTCCCTGCTTCTTGGACCCAACTCCTGCTTCACAAACTCTACCTGGACCACCTCCACCTTTCTTTTCTTCACAGCTTCCCTCTTTGGACCTCAGAATGCCCTCATCCAGTGGTCAGCTCATCGGCTGCTGTGTCTCTCTACTTGTTTTCCTGGGACTCTATAAACTTTGTGCAAGTAGAACCCTTGAACTCCTGCCTTGACACTCCAGAGTTCCAAAAGTGAGAATGTGGATTAAAAAATCCCAATGACTCGCCCTAAAATTCTCTCTCTCGAACTTTGCCCTTGAATGACAACAAAGAACTTTCTGACAATTAAAACTATAACCCAAACCTTCTTCGTGTCTGTGAAATTGACTAAGAAATGATTTTTTCAAGGTTCAGAAATAATATGTCCCATTCTCTTATAGAATACCTTTACACTTATTAGTGAGAAAGTTAACCACTAACAGTATACTGGATCCCCAAATCTCTCTCCCCAGGAGTGTCATTCAATGAGAAACACGATGCCTGTATAAGTATGACTGTGGAAAATGAGCCTCTGACCCTTGTTCTGTAGAAGGTCTCAGTGGACTCCACACTAGTGACAGTGACGTGAAACTTGCATGAATATGAACGACTTAGAATTGACCTTCCTACTTCAGGCATCCTCTCTCAATTAGCTGATAACTACGCCTCCTGATCGGACCCAGTGATATGTCTCCATCCCTGTCAGCCATGAACTCCATCTCCTCACCCTCTGCTATCCTGGAGGAGGGTTGTCACCCCGTAACTGGCACCGCCGTGTCTTGTCTCCCAGTATCTAGGATCAGTTCACTCCCCTGCATCGCACCTTGGTGGCCCCTGTCACTTACAGGAGACAGTATGTGTTCCACATGCCATCACAAGCCTGACGTCATCCCCCGCCATTCCACTCACACTCAATGTCTCCGCCACACTAATCTGCTTCAAAAGCCCCCAGCCCCCCTGCTCCCTGGACCCCCAGGAACTTTAGGTTGATACTCCGTGGCGCTCTCTTTTTTTCTGTCCCTCCCTTTTCTCTCTGCCCACAAAATTTTTATTCATCTTTTATGAATAATCTCAAGAGTCACCTGCTTTGAGAATTACTTCTTGACCCCTCACAGAGTTAAGTGTTTCTTTATTTTTTTTAATCCAAAGATATAATCAAATTCAAAATTGAAAAGTTTGTCTTCAAGGATCAGTGTTCATTATACCACGTTTCACTCCATCAGTGGCTCTACAAATACTGTTTGGGAATGGGGGAAGCAAAGACAGGAGAACTTGTCTGAGTTCATGGCAGTGGGGATTCATAGACTGTGTAATTACATTCAGAGTTCCTTTAATCCTCCTGACAGTTGTACAAAATCAGTATTATTCTCCCATTTTGAATTTTGGCAAACAGGTTCAGAGAGTTGAAATGACCTGGCCAGATTTCATTGACAGGAATGTCCAAGTCCGTTTTCTTAGTTTGCCTCGTACTGGCTTTCAGGAGGTCCAGGCTTCCCTCTAGAGACCCAGAAAGTGTTTGGAGACAATAATGTCGATGATTTTCTTTTAAGAATACACGAATAAGTGTGCTTATTCATGTTATCTGTTATTCTTCAAAATATTCATTTAAGAAAGCCTACCATGTGCCAGACATTAGTAATCTCCCACAGGTTTAATGATTATCAAGAGTTGCCGACACTAGTGTCTGAACACAAGTAGTGATGGTGTTTTTATCAACTCCAGAAAATCATATTTTTGGTTGAACTTATTTCAAGAAATGGAGGGAACAGAAAATTTCTGTTGATACTACTAAGTATATATCTTTGAGTGTCCAGTATGTAATTATTAGGTACCTGGTTGAAAAAGAGTTAGGGAGGTCTACAGATGTCATAATTACATTTGACAGCCAGTTGATGAGTACACTGTGTTCAAAATTATGACAGCTATTTTTTTCTTATTTTTCTAGTTCAAGTCTATGAGAGCTGTATTATTTATATTTGGTATGCACTTACTTAAATATGTTAACTGAAATGATGAAATTAGTACAAAGTTGTACCATTTAATTAAAATGTTACTATCAATGGCTTAATGAGAATCCTGTAATATTTTAATAGAGCTATTTTAATAGATTTTAATAGATCATTGATTGGAAGGAGCAATGCATTTGTCATAATTGCTCCTATGAGGAGAGTGTTCCAAGAGGCTGTTGCTGAAGTATTGGTATAAACCACTTCAGATAAACTAACTTGTTAAGACAGAGAAAAACAAACTTTTCTCCTTAATCAATATTTTAATTACCCTGTTTTTAAAAATCCCTCTGGAACTGAGAGTCTGGATTCCAAGTCTTTCCTCAGTGAGTGAACAGCAGTATTTCGATGGTTGGCAGGCTTTCTTCCAATGTCTTTGCACGTGCCAGGACTGAAGAGTGCAAGTCTTTATTTCGTTGAGTCTTTATTTGTTGTAAACTGTTCCTTTTTTCTTTCAAAGGGAATAAAATCACCCAAATATCATTTTTAAGAATGTTAGCAGAAGTTGGACATGCTATGTCTCATGTGCTTGGAAGCCTTAAAATATAACACAATTTAGTCTCCTAAGAAATATTTCTTGAGCATAACGCATTTTATAAATATTCTGCAGTAGTTCCTCCAGTCCCCAGAAATCCCTTTTGGATCTGGTCATTCAAATCTGGTGGTAGAAAGATGCGTTCCTTCATAGGTTCTCTTTTATAATATTTTATCATTTATTATTTTGAACCATAACATATTGGCCTTCTTATTAACTTTTGGGAAATCACAGAAGTTAAAAAAATTTTAAAGTAAGTTATATATTTTTCCTTTCAGGAGCCCAGTTATACAGAAGATTTAGATCCAGTGTACAGTATTTTAAACTATTTAAATTAAAATAAATAATGTATTTATTTATTTTTTAATGGGATGAAATCTTTCCCTCCCTCCCCCTTCAGCCTTCCCCTGAAGAACAGGGCCAGCGCAGGGCTGGGCAAGCCTCAGGCCTTTCACCGCCCCACTCAGCCACTTCCAGGGGTGACCCTCGCTTAGGACCTAGTTTGAAGGCCAAGGAAGATCAACATGACCAAGGGCCCTGTCACAAGATGAGCACCCCATAAGCTGTGCTCCCCTGAGATTGAATGTTATTGAGGTAAACC
This sequence comes from Rhinolophus ferrumequinum, assembly GCF_004115265.2. Taxonomy (NCBI): domain Eukaryota; kingdom Metazoa; phylum Chordata; class Mammalia; order Chiroptera; family Rhinolophidae; genus Rhinolophus; species Rhinolophus ferrumequinum. The sequence continues at coordinate 4,707,437 of NC_046290.1, forward strand.
ACACATACAATGCTTGCAGCATCTCCAGTGTACATTTCCAAGCGCTTTGACAAATCTCTGCTCCCATGTAGACACCAGAATAGTGAAGACATAACATTGGCCCCCTGGGTGAGTTTCAGAGATTGTGGACCATGACTGAAATGCAGTAGGGTTCTCTCATCATCATCGTTTAATGGCATGTTCTTCGGGTTTAAGTGTCTATTTAAGTGTCAGCCCGGGTTAGGAAATTCTAGGTTTTATTATGAGGCTTTCCATAAAGGAAAATGCAAGAAAAGGAAGGAAAATTGGTCAGACTACAACGCAGCAGCTCATCTGACCTTTCACCTCCCTCTGGTCTAAAAATAAAACAGCTGGGTTGGGCCTGGACGCATCATTCCAAGAGGCATTGTGACGAGCCTCAGACAAGCAGTGCGTCCCTCCAAATAGCTGAAGCCGGCACGGTGAGCATGAAATCAGAACCTAAGAGTACAGAGTGGGCGGGGCCAGAGCTCGGGGAGGCGGGGCCTCCACCGCACGCAGATACCTCTTGTTAGAAGGATGCAAGGCCGAGCTTTCTCAGTGCATGGCAGCCCGGGACCCAGTACCAAGCCCTGGTTCAGAGCACTGGTACTGAGGGTATTCACCCAGCGCGCACAGACGTAGAAGCAGGAGAGTGATCCTCCATTTCCGTCTCAGATTACAACGGGAAATATCAAACATGACAAGGTGTGACAGACAGGTGCTGAGTTCTTGCCAGAGTTACTATGACAATCCCACGGTGGCATAACCTATTTAAGAAACATGGAGGGCCTAAGTGAAAACCAGCCGTTCAAGCATTATGTGTCTGTGAAAAAGCAAGGCATCAGATTAAAAAAGGTCAGGCTGAAATAAGTAAATAAATGTGAAGTTGCTTAGTATTACTTATTTCAGTGCTGAAAGGAGCTATATGCCAAGGCTATTTATAGAAAAGAAAATGATTAATCAAATTTCAAATGTGCTTAATTTACACTTTTCTTCTTTGGAATTAAAAAGAAATAAATAAAGGGATTTGCCTTGCTTTTTAAACGAAAGCGTTAATTAGTCTGAGCGCTTCTGTCCTTCGTGAGAGGACACCAGTGTTCCAATGGCATTTTGTAGCGCGAACATACTTTTGCACTTAACTATAATGAAGACAATATGCTGTTCTTAATAAAGAAGCGGTTATTTGGGGATGCGAGGTACATGTTTGATAATAATTACAATCACCAAATGTTTACTTGCTGTAAATAAGGATCTGGTGGGGTTTGGCTCACACATGTGCGTTTCCATACTGTGGTTCTTTTGAAAAAAATCTATGCACAAAGCTCTCCGTAAGCCCACAGAGACTTCAGACTGATCCCTTAAGGCCAAAAAGTATGTCATCTGGGTAGCCGGACCAACTTCTTTAATCATCAGTTTTTGAAAGTTCCAGAAAAGTGGGTCTTGGTTCAAACCCACCCTTGTTTAGCTACTTAAGGCTTCCTTCCTGTATCGGACTCCAGCTAAACATTCAGGTCTAGAGCCGAGGTTTGTAATAGATTCTATAGGGTCTCAGAAATGTTCAGAAATTCTATGAAATATTTTTGTTTATATTAAAACAAAATAACAGTTTTCATTAGATATTCAAAGAGGTCAGTGACTATCCCCAAAGTGTGAAGAAATGGCACTGTGACTGAAAACCGTCATGCTGTTTCTTTCCGACCTGGTCCTCTCTCAGCTTCTCAGGTGTCAATCTGAGTTTCGCCCCAGCCCCAAGGTGCTGTGGTGGAAGGAAGTGGGCTTTTATAATCAATTCATCCTCGGATCACAAATAGGCCACCTTGTGGGTACGTGGGCATGCACTGTATTTCTCCGTGTGCCTTTCTGTACTTGAACTGTTGTTAAAAAGACATCTTTGAAATCTTGTGTCCAACTCATTGTTCTGTGACAGCCCTGTTCAATCTTCCTGTAGCTTTGGAGGGGTCTTTTCTTTGAAAGTCCATTGTGTGGGGAGAGACATGTGTTTTGGACGCAGTTACTGCCTTTCATCAACCAACAAATGTTTGTTGACAGCCTACCACATATTTAAATGGTTGTTTTCAAGTACCTTTTCTATTAAAAGTTATGAAAATTTAAGTAGCACTTCATATTCAGCTTGCTTGTATTTTGAGGATAAGAGTGCATTTCTGGCAAATTGTTCAGACCTTTTGCTTTTAAATTGGTAAAAGTTGGCTCAGTATGTAGTTCCAATTACCTACATTCAAATAGAATGCATACACTTTATTTGGTACCTGTTCGTATGCTATGGATATTTATTTAAAATAATTTTATATGTGCATAGACAAAAGACATTTTCAATTTAAATATGTAGGAAGTTAATTTAAAAGATGTTCTTAAAGTAGGAGGATTAGATATTTTCTAAGCATGTATAATTTATTTTAGAAATATTGCATTTCTATCACTTTAGCCAGCATTTATATCTTGTGAATATATGTGGCTGTACGATTTTCATATATCTTTTCACAGTGGGACTTAGTTAAAAATTCTAATTAAATTCAGGAGAATCATGATCTCCCTACTTTTACACACATGCGTGCACGCGCGCACACATACACACAGACAGACATACACAGTTCTTGCATAATAAAATCAGCAACACAATTCAAATGAATGGAACAAATTTTTGGATTCTTATTCTCACAGTTTAAAACTATGCTGTCCACAAGCCACATGTGGCTATTCAGAATTAAATTTAAACTAAGTATGATAAAAATTCAGTTTCCCTGCCAGTTGAGTCACATTTCATGGGCTTTAAACAACCATTTGTGGCCAGTGGTTACCGTACTCAGATAAAGAACACTGTTTAGCCAGTGTCCTAAAGCTGTGCATTTAGATAATTTGTAACATTTCAGTATTATAAATAATGCTAAAATGAACAACTGTATACATAAAATTCTGCACACATCTGTGGTATTTTCTTAAGGTAATTCATGCATCATTCAATGCATATCCATAGGCAAGCTATTATATGCCTAGAACTGTCCAACAGAAATAAATAAAATAGTTAAAAATCCCTAGCATCATGGAACTTATGTTCTAGAAAACAAACAATTAACAAGATAAACATGAATAGAGGAAGGATTGAATGAATTAATAAATAGGTGAGTACATTTGCATCAAAATCATTTTAATATGTGCGTATTACTTGAGTCATTATTATGGTCGTAAACGTGCTTCAGTGTGTCAAGCCTTAACTTTAGCCCTAATTTTTGCCTGTGATAACTTTTGTCATACAGAAGGTTTTAGCATGCTGTGCTTCAGTTTTTTGTTTTTTTTCCAGTGTGATTGGGATATAATGGACATACGGCACTGTGTGCGTTCACGGTGTACAGCATCGTGATTTGACTTACATATATCGTGAAATGATTACCACAATAAGTTTAGTTAACAGCTGTCATCATATATAGATATGGAAAAAAAAGAAAAACATATATATCTTTCCCTTGTGATGAGAGCTCTTAGGATTTACTCTCTTAACAACTTTCCTATATACGATATAGCAGTGTAAACTGTGGAAGTTTGTACCTTTGATCGCCTTCTTTCAGGTCCCTCTTCCCCAACCCCCGCCTTTGGTAACCACGAATCTGATCTCTTTTTCTATGAGTTTTTTATTTATTTATTTTTCAGGTCCCACATGTAAGTGAGAGCATCCAGTATTTGTCTTTCTCTGACTTATTTCACTTATCATAGTGAAATTCTGTCCATATTGTCTCAAATAGTAGGATTTCTTTCTTTTTATGGATGAATAATATTCTGTATATATATATATACCATATAGCTTTGTGCATATATCATCATCTTTATGCATTCATCCGTCGATGGACACTTAGGTTATTTCCATGTCTTGGTGATTGTAAATAATGCTATAAATGCAGGGTGCAGATATCTCTTTGACTTAGTGTTTTTATTTCCTTCGGATAAATACCCAGAAGAAGAATTGCTGGGTCATATGGTAATTCTATTTTAATTTTCTGAGGCACCTCCATACTGTTTTCCATTGTGGCTGTACCAAGTTTTATTCCCACCAACAGTTGTGCTTTAATTTTTAAATCTTTTCCTTTATGTCTCGTGCGTTTGTGAGAACTTTAGACCCCCAAAGCACTAGCTGAAAAAGAGAAGATTGGTCATTTTAGAACACTGAAATTTAAATTTTCAGTTGTGCAAAGACACCATTTGAAAAGTGAAGAAATACTCAGGACAAACAGATGTTTGTAATGAATATGCCTGATAAAATTTCTCTCTTCTATAAATCATGAAGTACCTATATTCCATCTTTATCTCTTTTCCATCCTGAAGTAACTGCCTGGGTTTCTTACTGTGGCATTCATCTTTGTGTACACGTGTGACATTCAGATGTCATTTTGAACATTTTCTTTTTTGAATGTACGGCCTTCAGACTTCTGCATGAGCCCCCATTGAAGGTATTCAAGTATGTTTCTTATGTGGAGCAGTGATGGGGAACAAGTCTGAATTCATTAATGTTTTTCTAATAGTTAGCTCTTCTCATTGGTTTCATTCTTTGCCTTTAAAAATATATGAGCATTTTGTTCCCATTACTGATTTTTTGTTCCCTTTGATTTTTAACAGTACAGAAAGAAAGGTCAGATCCTGATTAAGCATGGCCTAAAAACAACTCGGCCTCCTTCTGAAACCAAGTTATTATTTTTTTTCCTCCTCAATGACTTGTAACAGGCATATTGACATATAAGATAATGTGAATTTTTTAAGTGTAAAGGCAAATGATAACTATGTCTCTTTGCAGAAGTGGTAGAATGTATGACAATTTAATGCCCAGATTTACTTAACCTTTATACATGGTTAATGTGGCATCGTGGGGAATGGCCACAGGTTCCAGATAGTCTGTGTGTTTACATTTGGCAGTCACATGGCACTGTGCTGGGCACTCATTCTCTTTCGGGAAGAAATGTACATGTTGTTCCCATGGTCCCATAACAGCCACCTTTTTTATGCCTTGCTCTCTTCCCTCCTACCCCACTCAGTATTTGCTTTCTCCAAAGTGTCAGTTTCGATTAAGCCTGCGCTGATTTTGATTCTTTGCAATACCAAGTCTTCGCACCCAAGGATATTATACTGCACAATTAATAATGTATTTGTGTGCTGTTTTCCCTGAAGATCAGTAAAATCCTATAGATTTACTTATATAGGCCTTGTACATTTCTTGTTAATTTCTGAGTATTTCATATATGTTTTTAACACTGTGAAAAGTTAAAAATTTTTTTTTAAATTTTACATTCTAACTAATTATTCCTGATATATAGGGAAGGACTCTCAGGCTTAATATTTGCAGCTTCTAACAGGACAACTAATTGAACACTCTTAATATTCCTATTTTTGTCCTATTTTTTTCCACGTGGGTGATCATGTCTGTGAATAATGATAATTTATGATTCCATTATGATTTATAATAATTTCAGTATTTATATCTGTTACCTTATTTGTTTCTTCAATAAAGTTCAACTGCTGGAAAGGCACTAAATAAAATTGGGTAGAGCAAGACTCTTATGTCATCTGATTTTAGTGGATGAGCCTGTCTGGCTTCCTTCAGCAGTGTCCGCGTGACATTTTATTTACTGTGTTTAGTGCCACTGTTGTGCTCAGTGCTGAGCAAAAAATGTGTTTGTCTTTTCTATTTCATTTAAAGAGTTTTATAAGTAATTCCTTTGGATCATTTCTATATAAAACACTGAGAGAGAGAGAGAGGACTTTAAGTAGTGGATAAACAGACTGATGATGTTGATGAAAAGATGTTTCAGAGTAGCAAAGCCAGTGAGCTTAAAAGCTAAGAACCCCAAGTCTTTAAATTTTTATGAACTGCTTCCCTTTTATTGCATTCTCAGTATAATTATGAACTGTTTTTTCTACTGATCCTAGGACTCTATTAATAAGTCATTAGGTTTTCTTTTTTGTATTTTCCAGGACTGCACTTATAGGACAATCTCAGATACTCAGTTCAGCTAAGAAACATGACAAAGCATTCGCATTTACTGCATCTCCTTTTATTTTTATTTCATCTTTTGAAATTCTGAGTTTCGGATTTAATCAGCTTGTATTGCTATCCTGCAGATTGTTTTAAATTTATCCTATTGGTCCTGCTCTCTTTCCTGACATTTTGGGGACAGATTTAACCTTTGATCTCACCGAATTTGAAATCTATTAATAAAAGATGTGATCTGTGATATTTGTTTTTTAAAAAGTAAAGTTAAAAGGAATTAGCAAATCGTATCACTTAAATAGGAACCGATATGACCTAGCGAATATTTATGAATGCCATTCTGGTAATGTCCTCTGTATTTATGGCTGACAGAAACCTTCGTGCCCCAGAAAAGAGGGCCCTGCTTTTACCCTCAGCATCCCTGAGTCCAGAGGGGGGCTGCCTGTGCCCCTTTTGGGCTCAAGACACTTTCCCATGTGGATGTGCTCTAAAGTCACACATTTTTGAAATGTCCTGTTTGTGTCTTAAAATAAAAATGCGCAGACTGCTCATGTTGCCGTCCTGTTGAGAGTATATTCCTAGCTGTCTAAATGTGTGGAGGCTTTTAAGACCGTAAATATGAAATAGAATGGCTCTTATATGACTTTATATGATCCAGACAAAAAGTAACGTGTCCCCTGTGAGCATGCGTCCTGGGTCAGAGTGACAAGCACAGCGCAAGCACCTGGAAAATGAGAACAGGGAGCTTTACGGCGTTTTAGGGAATCGATGCTGCCTTGGGTAGAGCCTGCTCTTCATTACATGAAGTCTTACAACTGATTGCACATAACTCTCTCCCTGTTCTAAGGCCATGGCCAGTGGGGACCACTTGTCTTGTCACCTTTGTGTCTCCAAGGCACCTTACCTTTTGTTCACCGTCAGTGGGGGCTGGTTGAGTGAATAATCCAATAGTCTGGGTATTGTCACTAACTGATTTAAGCAAAGACTCCTCTTGCTTTTAGCATAAGTACCATCCCAAGCACAAGTATAGAAATGGTTCCGACTAATTCTGAGCACTATGACGCTTGTGGTGATGTTCCTATTTGATTTGAAAATGAATTTAATTAAATAGATTTTTTTCAAAGATTAATTCTATAGAAGATAGTCTTTGCAGGCATATTTAAAATGTTCTTTCTCTCAGTGAACACAGCAGTTTCGTTGCTTACTCAACAGTTTTCCCCAGAAATGGCTGCATAAGGGTATCTGTTGACCTGGTGCCATTTCTTCCCGAGCCGAGAACCACCCTAACAATGCAGCATAAGGATGCATTGACAGACCAGCTGAAGGAGGTAACAGATTTAAGATTCAGTTCTTATTGTAACGGGGAAGATCTTAAAATATGAGTAATGTACCTGTAGAGAAAGTCAAAGAATTCACCAGAATTTAAGCGACAGCTCTAAGGGTCATGTTCCCACTGGGTTTCCAGTATGCTCGACACTGTTTGAATTCCTCTTTGTACACAACCCATTTATTCCTCATGGCCTGGGAGGCACAGAGAGGGTGAGTGATTTGCCCAAGGCCACCTAGCTGGGCGTCCACCCTGGGTGGGGTCTTCCTAATGGGGTCTTCATGGTGGCATCCAGTGGTCTCTGCAGATGTGAGTCATTCTCTGATCACCGTCATTGTTTCTCCACTGGGATGGACTGCTTTCTGTCCCCTGAATTGGTCACTGAGCCTCGGTGCTGCCGAGGGCCTGGCTCTGAGGGCAGTTACATTATAAGTCACTGAGTTGACTCTACACTCTGCTGCTACCCAACAAAGCTCAAACACACCCCACTGGAGATCACCCCAAGGAACATGGGACGTCCTTTCTGTTCTTGAAGATTTACAAAAACAAAACCTGAATGTATGCAGGGCTATTATCAAGAGACATTCAAGAAGTGCTACCTGAGGGTTCAGTGAGGACGGATTCAAGACAGTGCAGTACAGAGGGAGGGTCTGCCGGGATTTTAGGAGGGCGAATTTCCTAGCAGGCATTCAGATGTGAAAACCGCCTTATTTCTTCCAGGGAACAAAGCGAAATGCTGAAGCAGGGGGAAGTGCACCTGCTCCTAATAAGGTCAGGCACTCAGAGAGGGGAATAAACACACACACAGGGGCTGCATTGCCCCACATGCCAGCCGGTGGGCCGACCCCCTGCTGGACCAAGGAGAAGTTCTGCCTCTCCTCCTGCCTCATTCCTTTATGGCTGCTCTTTTGACTTTCACAAGTTAATTGTGCATTCACTTGATATTATTCAAGAGCCTTTCAAAGCACACATAAATGAAACGTGGGGCGACTCATTAAGACTTTTATCAAAAGGGCTTTCATTTTCATTTCAAAGCTAGAGAAATAAATGTAGAATTAAGGAGTTTTCATCAGGCTTATCTTTCTCATGTGCTAACCTCAGAACTTATGGACTCCCTTGGTTACGGTCCATTCTTTATGGCACCCAGTTTATTTCATATGAATAGGGAGATAAATAATGCCTGATAAAAACTACTTTAAGCCATTTATTTTCCCTAAGCTCAGTTTTTCACAAGTTTTGAAAAGAGAATCTTGTTCAAAATATGAAAGATGTTCACATAGTTGTTTGGGCTACCCAAAAAAAAAAAAAAAAAAAAAAAAAAAAAAGATTGCAGGTCATCAGTCTGCCCTAGCATGAGTATAAGGGTCACCTAGGTATATAACAACACAGACCAGAGTCTCCTAAATGATTTGACACACCCGCCTCTACTAGGATACTTCCCACAGGAAAAGGGTCCTGTGAGGATAGAAATGATCCAGAGTGTTTTTTGGCAAGGAAGGCCGTAAGACCTGACTGCTTTCCATTGACTTGACCTTCCCTTTTGAGGAAACGCATCTTCAACCCACATCCCTTGGTGATGGTATTTTCCCACTCGCAATGGTCCACTGTTTCAGAAAGACGATGTGCACACTGAGCCTTCCTAGGAATGAGCCTTCCTAGGAATGAGCCTGCCTGGCACTGGGAGACCACACTAACCGACCAAAAGCTTGGTCATCAATGCATCATTCAGATTGGCTTGTGACCAAAAGGAGAACTGTGGATGGAAAAAGGAGTTCTGTGGAAAGTACCCTCACAGGGTGCTCTGGTCATTGATTCCTAACTGGGCAGGTCATGGTGGGTAGTCACACCCAAGGCCAGTAACTTCTTTAGTAAAAGGTTTTAAAGCCAGCCCTGCCCTGTTTCCTGTGCATTTAGATTAATACAACCTTGAAATGCTAAAAATAATCCTCTTTTCTAGATGCCTGAAAACCACCCTCAAGAGAGCACACAGTCTTGTTAACTGTCTTACACCTTGCTTTCTCCCACCTTCATGTGTCTTCCTTATGTTCCTTCCCTAATTCCAAATGTATAAAAGAAACTGCAAAATTAGCCTTCTCAAAAGCATTTGAGATCTTGCTCCCTGACATATGCATATGTCATCAGTTTGGATCAAATAAACTCTTAAAAATAAAAATGCTCTACAAGTTAAGAAAAGAAAGAGGGAAAGGATCTTGCATGCCTATGCGTGGCTGCATACTGCCTGCTCCCTCGGAAAGCCCATTACCAGTGATGATTGACAGCTCTGGGAACGCCTGCTGCACCCAGGCCTGACTGCACCCAGTCCCAAATGTATTTGACCATGGAAACTTTTCCATACAACACCCGTTAACACCCCCACTTCACAGGAATGCATTGAGAAACCTAACTGAGCTTTCTCCAAATGAGAGCAAAAAAAAAAAAATCTCGAAAGTTCTTATGTTTTTATTCATGAACAAAAAGGTACACTGCAAAGAGGAGTTCCCTCCTGGAGTAAAGGAAGCATACGCACAAGAGTACATGAGTGAAGAAGAACTGGGGTTCAGCAAGGAGTGAGCCCCACAGGGTGAACACTTTTGACGGCAGCTGCAGAGTCACTCAAGAGGCTGTGTCCCCACCAACAGTAAGAGAAAGCAGTGCTGTTCTAAGGACTCACTGAACATGCCAAATTCCATTTTCTTCCCCTAAGTGATTTTGCCCAAATGAACCCCACTTTGCAGATGTAAAATCTGTAGTACCAAAGCCTTGGTGTGTCAGAGGAAGGAGCTGGATCAGGGCCGCTCTCCCTGGTCGGGAGCTAAATGTTTCACACTGAGGACCTCAGGTTCCTCCAGGCCACAATGGGGGACTTGGTCACTGCATGACCTAATATTCTAGAATTTTGGAGGTGACATTGCATAGTATCGATATTTGGAAGTTTCCAAGTACTCTAATATTTTGAGTCTTGGAAAAAAAATATTAAAATGGTTAAGTCCGCAGAAACTTTTCCTTAGAGTTTAGAATTTCAAGAATGTCTTGACCAGGCTCAGTCATTTTTTGGTAAAAAATATATCTTTAAGTAATTTTGAATAGATTACATGGACAGTTCTGTCACTTAGCTAATATTTAAATTTGTGGGGTTATTTTCAATCTGTGTACACCTGTGGCCATAGCACTTTCCTAGGGGTCATCATGGCATCCGGGTAATTTTTTCTCTACTTTTTGGAGAACAATTCAGATACATTTGCTATGTGTCTGAGGGTTTGCATTGTTCATTTCCATTGCTGAAGCATTTGACTTTTGAAAGTTTTGCTACTGGGCTGTCTTTGGGGTTATAGGGTGGTTAGTTGTTGCTGCTTGCATCTCTCTGAATTACTCTAGTACAACAAACAGGATTGTTTTATGAAACTCTGCCCTGATTTCTGTTGTTTCAAACACACCAGATTTATCTGCAGTGGATTTTGGCATTTCCTTATTTTTTTTTCCTAACGGAATGGGAAACTGAAACCTCAGGAATTTGTGTCCTGTTTACTTTAATTACCAACGCAACTGACATATTTTTCAAGGATTGTTCACTTCTTTATGGTCCATATTGTGTGAATTTGGAACGTCTTGCCTTTCAGGGATATGGTTTGGTTAATGGGTTTAGTTCTTTAGGCAGTGTAGCTAGTCAGCCTCACAGGTCATTTTTATTTCTCGTGTTTCCTAATTCTTCCTTTAATCTTATTTTTGTTGGGTTTTGTTGTACAAAAGTAGCTAATGTTCATATAATTGTTTTCATTTCTAAATTTAGTCAATACATATTTTCCTACTGGTAAGTACCTATCAAATGTAACTCACTATGTCAGACCACGGAAAGACAAAGAAAAGTCTGACCTGGACCTGCCTCTCAAAAAACCCTGGATATGTAAGTTTCTGTCAAAGGAAGGACTGCCTTCTCTCCTTTCATCCCCTTTGCCCCTTTTAATTGATTCTGTTCCTTTAAGAGAAAGTGAAATTCTGGATTTTGTTTTTAATATTTTGTGGTCTAGTTTTTTAAAATGTTTTATTTCTTGTCCATTTGGCACTCAATGTAGTACATGACGAGAGCTCAAAATCAGAGTTTTCCTTTTATTAATATGCATTTCTCCCAGCACCATTTAGTTCATAAGCAGTTCATCTCCACTTTGTCAAAGCGGACTTACTGTATATTCACTGTCCTACCTAAGTTAGGCGCTGATCTTTAAATCCTCAGTGTCTTGGTTCTGATGCAGTTTCATAACTCTTCATTAACTCTTCATTAAGTCCACAGTAAGACAAATCCAAAGGAAAGTTACAGGACTGTAGGTCGTGTTATCCTTATGGCTCGTACGATACTTAGCATGCGCAGATCCCTTTGTTTTTTTTTTGTTTTTTTTAAGTCATTTCTCTCAGGTTATAGAAATTATGTCATTTGAGTGCCTGGTCTCACTTCCAGAGATGGTCTATAGTTTGATGGTAGAATTCCTCATTAGGATTGAAAAGAGATTTCAAGATCAGTGGTGTGATGTCACCGTGGTTTTTGCTACTTATGGTGGGAATTTATCACCAGAAAAGCCGGTGTTTGATGCTGCTGCCAGAGCTGGAAGTATTTCTTTATTGGAGTGAAATAGGGGACTTTAGAATTTTCTTAATTAAACCAGAACATTCACTGTCTCTCTTCACAGTACAGTTCATCATGTAGGCAAACTTCTCCTTAATTCTATTCAACTGACAGCTGTTTTAGAAAATGTCGTATATCTTCTAGCTTCCTTTTGTGTGCGTGAAGAATGTGTTTTTCTTATTTTTTCAGCTATGATTTCATGACTAAGTTAACATCTGTAGACTTCCCCTTCTTTCAAGTTAAATGGGGTAATAAAACCTGCTATGTCTCTTCATGGGCTGTTGTCAGATAATCATTACGATAGAGCTTTGAGTGTGATGTGTTACTAAAACACAAGTATTCTTGCGTTGACATGGGTCTACATGATAGTTATAGGTCAGAGTGCATCATGCAGAGGCCTTGTGGTCTTGTGGAGGGGTAGACATGGGAACAAGCAAGCCCAGGGCAGTGGTGAGTGCCAGGCAGCCAAAGGGAGGTCCTCAACATCTAGAGTGGGCGAGGGAGACTTCAGAGAAGAGAGTACCACAGAACTGAGTCTGGAAGGCTGAGGCAACCACACACACACCAGTGCAGAGATCTAAGAGTCCAGGTATGTTCAGGGAACCTACACCTGTGACAAGTGGTCCACCGGGCTCAGGGGAGTGGGCAAAATCTTAGAGATGATGCTTGAGAGGGACTCAGACCATATCACTAAAAACATAGATAATCTATAACAAATAATCTGGCCTCCATAGGGGAGAAGTAGTTTTAAACAATGGAGGGACATTACCCAAAAGTCCTGGAAAACACACCTAAGCATCTGGCATCCAAATGCATCACAACTCCCGCCCTAGTGTGTAACGAGGTTTCTTCAGTTTCCAGGCTACTCCACTTAGCTGACTCTAATATTTCTCCTTTTCTTGGTCACCAAGTCACTTGGTATAGAGGACATTTGAAGCTTTGTTTGTCATATCCCATTTCTTTATGTATCTTTTCATCTAACCGTTCCGCTGAGATGCTGTCTGTAAGTGGCTTTGGTTTCCTAGGCACCAAGCCCACAGTTGTAATCATGAACTGCTCAGATTTAAGAAGAAAAGGAAGATTGGTTGTCTGCCTTTGGAGAAGCAAGGAATATTGGTGCTAATGTCCCAAGAGAGATTATTGAGAACAAAGTCTCCATTGAATTTAGTCTTATTGTTTTAGTTTTCTATTCACAGAAGTACAGGAAAGTTTATTCTGCTTTAAAGATGAAAAATTTTCAGTAGGCAAAAATTAATAGAACCATTGATAATTTTGGAAGTGGAAAGAGTCTTGGATATTTTCTAAATCAATGTCATTAATTTTATAAAAGATGAAACAAATTAAATGACTTGCTTAAGGTCACACAACCTTTTTATCCTTATACATGTAGCCATCTGGCTTCTGCTTGAACATTTCATTTAAACTTTTCCCTAAGGTCAAATTCCAAACCAGGTTGAAATGGTAATTCATTGAAAGGCTGTGACCACAAAGTCTGGCAGCCATATATTTTTCAGGGACAGAATGAAAACAGAGAAACATAGATCAAAACTGGTTGGTTTCTTTGACTTTTTGACCAGAACAACTGAACTTGTGGGTTAAATATCCTCATAAGAAACTTAAGTGGAACAGCTAAAATATTTTAGTGTTCTGTAATTTTGTTGTAATAAATATTACAAAAAAAATGACCAAAAAAAAGTTTAACATTTCTCTGCTGTAGCATTGATGTAACTAACCTCTGCAGTTTAGACTTCTGTGAGACTAAGAAACAGAATAGAGGATCCCTCCTACTTCAGTACGTCATGAACATGGGAAGCAATGCCTTGTGAGGTTTGGAACATGAGCAGAAGCAATTGAAGGTGAGCAAAATGAGGCTGATATGTACAGGAAATGCAGAAGAAAAACAAAATAGAGAATCGACAAGAAACTATGCAAGCTAAGGAGAAGCCAAGGCATTAAATAAAATGCTTGCTATTGCAAGTAGCAAATTAAGCCACAAAGGGGTATATAATATGTTTAGCCCCAATACTACAGAATGTCACCTCTTCTAGAATATGGCTTCTGGAAAGTTTCTTTTAAATATTAGTACAAGGTGTGATCAAACAATATGGTGAATGTTTAAATAAAAAAATTATTACAGTAAAACACATTGCCATTAATTCTCCCCTTCACTTCAAACACACTGATCCAATCATTCTTGCCACTTTCAAAAGCAGTTCTGGAAGTCCTCTTTCCTGAGTGTCTTTAGTTGTGCTGTTATGGCTGCCTTGATGTCCTGAATCACTTTGACTTTGGGGAACAGCCACAAGTCACACGGTGCCAGATCCAGTGAATAAGGTGGATGAAGACACCTCATAATGTTTTTATGTGACAGAAATTGCCATACCAGAAGTGATGTGTGACACAGAGCCTTTCTGTTGTGATCATAAAATATGGTGACTGCTGTTGCTGAGTGCCATCCAACAGAAAGGCAGGGATCTCCAAAACGGGAAGCGGCGTGTTGAACCTTAGTCACAGTGTGTGACAAGTTACAACTTGTTCGGTGCAGTGAGTCGGGTGTGAGCTATGGTTGAGAGAAGGTGTGTTTGAAAGTGTGCCATAAATCATCCTCCATCATGATAAGGCTCTGTGTCACATATCGCTATTGGTATATGGAGATTTCTGTCAAATAACAACATTACGGTGTGTCCTCATCCACCTTATTCATTGGACCTGGCACCGTGCAACTTCTGGCTCTTCCCAAAGTCAAAATGATTCAGGACCTCGAAGCACCCATGACAACACAACTAAAGACACTCATGAAAGAGAACTTCCAGAGCTGCTTCAGAAAGTAGCAAGAATGATCGGATAAGTGTGTTTGAAGTGAAGGGGAGTATTTTGAGGGGGATTAATGGCAACGTGTCTTTTACTGTAATAATTTTTTTTTAATTTAAGCATTCACCGTTTTGTTTGATCAGATCTCGTATATTGGTTGTAATTCAAATAATGTATTATTTCCACCCAGTTTCATGGGAATAAAACTGTGTTGCTATTTATTGTATGTTTAAAAATTGTGACATAGGAGGGCAACAGACACCTGTCTTTGAGTGTTGTAAATGTTCTTTCATTATTAAGCTCTCATCCATCAATCTTACAAGGTCCCAGAACATTCTCCTTGTTCATGCATTAATTGCTCATTCTACCAAAACAATTCTTAGGTAAGATGTCCCTAGAGATTTATTATAAAAGTTAAAAAGAAATAACTTGTACTTTGGAAGATATATACAATATGAATCATTTTCTTTAATGGATCTGAAACTTAGGTTCTATCTTTGGAGAGTAATTTTGCTCAGCGTTTTCTTTACTACAGTTAAATGGATGGCTCTTTTTTATTGTTGCTTTTTTTAACCAGAAGAGAACAAAATACAATTCTTTTTTTCCCATTGATCTCTAAATTTTCTGGGAAACACATAGTTTGTGGGAGCTCTGTGAAGTGGTCATTTGACTGAATGAACCATTGGTTCCCAGCTTACTCGAGAGCACACAATGTGAAGAAAGCGTATTTCTCATAATTAGTAAACGTGAACATTGTAAATTACCCTTTTAGGGCTGTGTCACTGCCAGTCTTTCTCTGTAAAAGTCTATCCACAAAAGTCGTCCTGGAGATTCTCCTGGAACTGAGGCCCAATGCCAGTCTCCATGACACCAGTGTCCAGAACTGGGGACTCTGAGAAGCAAGGTGAGCTTGAAAGAAAGTTGAGAGGAGATAGCCCTTTCAGAGAAAAATTTAGGATGGCTCTCTTTTAAACAAGAAAATGAGCAAATTGAGATGACTTGGGCAAAAGAGGAAGCAGGATTTGGAGGATTTTTGACAAAAAGTCCTTTCTTTTAAAAATATATAAGTATATTAGGAGTTAGAAAAGTAACATTAAACTAAAATCACAAATGTAACTCTGAAATTAAAGATATTAATAGTAGTTTAACTTTGAATTAAAACATTGTACTATTGTTTAAAAATCTCCTTTCATTCTGCATTGTGTTATCAATTTCTTTCCTAAGCTTTCTGTCATTATATTTATTTCAAGTGTATTCGCCCTTATTTCCTGAAGGTTACTTATAATATCCATTCTAAAGTCTTTGATAATTCTAATATCTGTGACGTATTGGTATTAGTGTGTGCTGATTTTACTTTTAGTTGTGAAGTGAGATTTTTCTGGCCCTTCGTGTGCTGAGGAATTTTGGATCGATTCTTGGACATTTCGAGTATTATATTATGGGATCCTGGGTCTTGTTTAAATCCTAAGGAGATTGTAGATTGTTGATTTCTTTTTCAGCAAGCAACTGAACAGGTTAGTTATAGGCTGCAGGTTCTTAGAATTTTATTTAGTTTGTTCTCGTGTATTAAGGATTGTATTCATCTTTGTTATGGGCTGAATCATGTCCCTCCAGAATTCATATGTTGAAGTTCTAACTCCCAGTGACGCAGGATGAGACTGAATTTGGACATAAAGTCTTTACAGAGATAATTGAGGTTGAATGAGGTCATATGGGTGTTCCCTAATCCAATATGACTGGTGTTCTCATATAAGAAGAGGGTATTAGGACACAGACACACGCAGATGGAAAACCATGTGAAGACCCAGAAGAAGGCCATCTACAGGCCAAAGAGACTTCAGAAGAAACCAACCCTCTGACACCTTCATGTCAGACATCCGGCTCCAGAACTGAGAAAATACATTTCTGTTGTTCAAGCCACGCCGTCTGCGGTAGTTAATGTAACAGCCCTAGGAAATGAATACACTTTGGCTTCATATTGTTTTGACCATTATTTGATGAAATGAGCCTTGTTTTCTTTAAAATCTACCTTAGGAAATTAGTGACATAACATTACAATAATGATATAAAATAAACATACACACTCATATTCACATAAGATACCAGGAGGTATTGAATATGTTTTCTGGGGAGGATCACTGGAGGGATTTTCATGAGGATTGTGCTAATGGTGGTGACAGATAATCACCCCTTTCCATATTGTAGAGGAAATGGATGATTGGTTCTAAAAGGGGAAAGACATATTTAACTACATGATTTTTAAATGTCTTTACATGAAAGTTATCTTAAGCAATAATATGCGTTATACAAGAAAACTGAGAAAAACATTTCATTTACAGCATTTGTCATACAGAGTTGATTCCTTAATGGATAAAGAAATGTTTTCAAATGAATTAAAAAAATCTGTAATAGGACAGGGAAGGTGGACACATAGATTATGGGTGTGGAGCAATTCTCTCTCTCTCTCTCTCTCTCTCTCTCTCTCTCATGCACACACACACACACATGTACAAAAGAGCCAACAGATATGAATATCATATTCACAGTGGATAAAGCACCTGTAAGCAGTATGGCAAAGCTTTCAAGTACATGTAAAACCGAGGGTTGGTGAGAACCTGTGCCAATGGACTTTCTCCTACCCCACCTGTGACTTTTTAATCAGATCCCATATTTGAGGGGTAATCTGGTAAAACATAGTAATGATCTTCACGGGTAGAATGCCCTTTGATCCGTCAATGATGCTTGTCACTATGGATCCTAAAAGCATATCAGTGAAGGAGTACTCATCACAGTATATTTTATAATGGCAAAACATGGAAAGAATGAAATATCTGACAATAGAGGATGGGTTAAATAAATTTTGTTACATTCAAATAAAATAAAGACATTGATGATTAATAATATGGGAAAATATTTATATTATTATATGAAAAGAGGTTTCAAAATTAAAGGAATATAACAATTCCAATTTTGTAATAAAAAACACCTGCATATGACTGCAAACCATTGGAAGGATGCACATCAAAATACTGAAATGGATTATTTTGAATGAAAAGTATTTAGATTGTAGGTGATTTTTAATATTTTCTTTTGGATTACCTCTTTTCCACGCTTTAAAAATAAATATGTGATACTGTTTTTAATAATTCAGTATAACTTATTGAAATATAAGAAAATTCTTCAGAAACAGTAATAATGTGGTTGCTTTGATTTACAAATGTGATGATGTAGAATTGCTGAAATAGTAAGTGTTTTTGCATTCATTTTGTAGCAGTGAATGTCTTGCCCTTATTTGTTGATTTATCTGAAAATTATTGTTTATTTTAAATATCCCTAAAATTTAGGACTTCAGAGTCAGATTAATTGATATTCTGTTACTATGCATACCTTTGATTAAAGTCATTTATTTTATACTTACTCTTTTGGAATGAGACTAACATACCCAATTATGGATCAGTTAAGAAAATTAAATTTTAACTGTATTTTTACAATTAAATATGTACCATAGACCATCTTTACCAAAATGTTCTATTTTAAAACCGATGGTAAAAAAAATTATAATGTACTATAAATATTCATATGTATTGGAGAAGAAAACTCATATTTTTGTTTTTTAAAGATTTTTATTAAAATATAGCTAACGTGCAATATTATATTAGTTTTCGGGATACACCATAATTATTCAACATTTTATACCTAAAGAAGTGATCACCATGAAAGTACAGCAACCATCTGACACTATACCCTGCTATCACAATATTATTGACTATATTCCCCGTGCTGTACATTACATTCCTGTGACTTATTTGTTTTATACCTGGAAATTTGCACCTTTTATTCCCCTTCACCTTTTTTACCCCCTTTTTAAAATTTTCAATTGCAGTGACATTCAATATTATTTTGTATTAATTTCAGGTGTACAGCATAGTGGTTAGACGTTAATATAATTTAAGAAGTGATCCCCTGACTAGTCTAGTACCCCTGGCACTATACATAGTTATTACCATATTATTGACTATGTTCCCTATGCTTTACTTTACTTTACATCCCCAAGTCTGTTTTGTAACAAGACTTGTTACAACAGTCTTGCTTGAAGGCATTCACCCTGGGCTCAGGCCTCAGAGGCATGGTGATTCGGCGGGCATCAGAGACATATGCGAAGAGACCGAAGTGTATGGCTATGCGGTGAGGACTGGAAGGACAATCACCATTGTCCATGTGAGGAATCTGTAACAGATTTTTACAGATCTCTGTGTAACAGACTTGTGCTTCTTAATCCTTTCCCCTTTTTCATCCACCCCCAAACCCCACTCCCATCTGGCAACCATCAAAATGTTCTCTGAATCTATTTTGTTCATTTAGTTTGTTCTTTAGATTACCATATAAGTGAAATCATATTACATCTGTCTTTCTCTGTCTGATATACTTCACTCAGCACAATACCCTCCAGGTCCACCCATTCCATTACAGATGGCAAGAACCCATTCCCTTCCCTGGCTGAGCAATATTCCATTGTATATATGTACCACCTTCTCTTTATCCAGTCATCCATCAGCAGACACCTAGGCTGCCTCCACATCTTGGCCTGTTGCCACCTGCCGGCTCCTGTAAGGTCCGGCCGCTGATAAAGCCTTGTGTGGTACGTGAGTTGAGCGAGTCACCACAATAGGACGAGTGTGTACCATGTTAATATAGACGCTGGTTTGGTGTCAGTGCTCAGCAAAAGTCTTAGAGCACACTGAGGCCAGCTGCTGCCTGCCTTGGACCCGCACATCCCTGAGAATTGTCTAAGAAAGAGTTAAATGCTCGTGGGGTTGGCTGCTCATTGAGAAAGTGCTTCTGGTGTGGGGCTAGTTGGGTTAGGCAGGGTCCCAAGGTGGAGCAAGCAGAGCTCACCAGGCCAATCAGATTCAGATTTGGCCTGTGGGGGCGGGCTCAACACAGAAAAGATGGCGTCCGGCTGCATGGGAGGAAGATTCCTCACGTGGACAATGGTGATTGTCCTTCCAGTCCTCACCACACAGCCATGCACTTCAGTCTCTTCGCATATGTCTCTGATGCCCACCGAGTCACCATGCCTACTCCTGAGCCCAGGGTGAATGCCTGCGAGCGAGTCCGTGTATGGGCCGTTTACGGGGGTGTCTGGGTTTCCCGTAGCCTTCCATCCCACCCTGATGGTCAGAATCCCCACTGGTTTTCACCGCCAGATATTGTGGTGGCTCCTCTTCCCGGCACTGATACTCTGGGCTGGGAAGCCCAGTGTGGGACTGGGACCCCTCACTCCTCCAGAGTGAACCCCTACTGCTGAGATATGTCTCCCAGTTCTCATCTGCAACATGGAAGTTTGGGGCCGGCCTGTTTCGCATCTCCACCCCTCCTACCAGTCTAGACATGGCTTCTTCTTTATATCCTTAGTTATAAAACTCCTGTTCAGTCAGACTTCAGATGGTTCTCCAGGGTGATTGTTCCATAACTGAGTTGTAACTTTAATGTGGTCACAGAAAAGGCAAGCACTGCGTTTATCTACTCCGCCATCTTGGATCCTTCCTTAAAACTAACATTTTTAAAATGAATTAACTCCAACATAATATTTTTGTTTTTCAAGAATTAAGCAATATTGAGCCTACTCATGAGGGTGTGTGCATGTATCTGTGTGTGCGTGCCTGGCTGTTTTTGGCACTCAGATCTATTCTCTTTCTGTTTGTAAAAGCAATAAGGAAGCATTATTTGGACTATAATATGTTGGAATTGACCGTCTGGATATATGGTGTTCTGGGGTTAGACTTCTTTACCAAAAGTCTGCCAGTCTGAGCGGCCTCTGCCTGCCCTCCTCCAGCCCCCACTGAAGTGGAGCCCAAAACGTTTTCTTTCTGGCTCATTGTGCTGCACACAGGCCCTCCCAGGAGGCGGGTGGCACTAACAGAGCTGTCACAGGGCTGCCGCAGATGGTTGTGTGCTAAATCTGCAGCCTCAGTGTCTGCCTCCTTGGGGGACAGATGAGATGGCTGGAAACTGTGCTCATGTCACTCCAGGGATTCTCCTTGTGGGTTAGTGGGCAGACACATGCCCATTAATGACAGGTGGCAAAGTCTTCCCCTTCCCTCTCTTGCATCTGCTTTCGCAGGTTTGCATTTGGAATCAACCGGACAGAGAGACATGTGACATGGTTTAGGTGAAACAGGGTCACAAAATATACGAAATCCTCTCCTGTTGTCTTCCATAAAAGCCTGCAATAGAATCCAAGAATTCCAACGGTTCTTCGTTAAATAAGAATAATAGTTACCATTTTCGAATTTGCTGTGTGCTGGACAGTGTACAAAGCAATATTATTCAACATATTATTTTGTTTTAAAGGCACGTAAGTGCAGTGGTCCTACTTTACAGAACATTAAAGTGAGACTGAGATAGTTTAAGTAACTTGCTAAAGGTCATGCAGTTTGTAAATGAAGACAGCAATTAAACCATTTTACACACACACACACACACACACACACACTCACACACTCAAACACTCAAACACTCTCTCCAACCCCAACATCATTGTTAGGGCTTTCTTAACTAGGGGATTTATTTTAAGCACCTCCCCAAGCATTAAACAGATTTTGTTTGACGAGTAGAGCTAGCAAACCTCTTTAAAGTTTGCAGACTATTTTTGGGAAATTTCATGTACAAGCGTGGTTTACCTGATTAGATTTACCTTTGCTGAAAATGCAACTTTTTAATGCCACGCCACTTCTCCGTGTATGTCTTCATTAAGAAGTTCCCACATCTCAGGATGCCTAATTTCTTTCTCATTAATTTGAATCGAAAATTATTCTTTTTTCCTTGAGTTCATGACAGGGATGTTGTTATTCTCTCTTATTTTCATAGACTGTCTCTTATTCCCAACACTAGTGAGGCTGTGCTCGCCAGAAAAATGGAACCATTGATGTGTTGCTGGGTAGCCAGGGAAATCCAATCTGTATAGGTCACATGTTAGGGCAGAGACCTGTGGGATTAAAATGATTATATTACATTAAAGTAATAAGCATTTTCTATTTTAATTTAATGTCAGATCTATGCTTAAAAAAACAACATAGTCTTTAAAGCATGTGTGTGAGGCCATCTGTGTTCTGTAGATTACAATACACTGGATTCATCCTGTATTTGGAATATTTCAATACAATTTTATGTTCTATCAAAATTTACAATTAATATGTGCATGGGTAATTTCGATATGCATGTAGCTGGGATAGAGGCTTTTTCTGAAAGAAAAGTGTGATTTCACTCGAGGAGTACAGTGAGATGATGAATTTGGCACATTGCAGACGGTGTCAACATGTGTGGAAAGTGTTAACTCCTGGCTCCCTCATGTGTCAAATAACACCTCAGAAACCTCTCAGAAGACTGTCCCCCAGATTATAAGGACCCTCTAGGTGTGCTGTTTTCCCCTTGACTTATACTTTCTAATAACCAACAGTATTAAGATAATAAAGTGATAATAATAAATAAGTTAAAACAAACTTAGGAAATTTAAAGGGCATAGTTTGCCTGCAAAACAGGATGAAAAGGGAAGTTTTAAGAATTTGTTACCTGACTCCAATGGACCAGAAAAAGGAAAAGTGTTTGGTTAAACACTTAAATTTTGATTGCTGACGAGAGTAGGAAAGTCAGTCCCTGGAGCCGTTTGGAGAGAAAGAGGACAGGAGAAGTAGCTGTTAGGGCTGGGGCACTGGGGCAGGCAGGAACACACCTGTAAGTGTCTCTTGAAGGAACCTTCCCCAGTTTGCAGGAAAGATGTCACGCTCTCAGCATCCTTCCTCAGCTATCTCAAAAATAAGCAAACAAAAACCTGAGGGCTCCTTGCTGGGTACCTCCTGTGATCCTGGCTCGTTAATTTATATGTACACAATGTGCACTGATCAAATCCATATGAAACGAGAATGCTTCTGATGTGGGTTTCACTTGCCATCTTGTTCACTTTGAGAATTCCCAGAGAGAGATGGCCGTGTGAAGTGTTAACCTGGGCAGTGATACAGTGCCAGTGCCACACTGAAAGAGAAGTCTAGAATTAGCTCCCGGCACTTTTTTATTTACAGAATTGTGTAAAGACAGCCTGAGGTTTCCCTACCCTAACACTGCGCTCTTTATTCTCACCTTTTCCGTATGCCGAAATATTTTCATGTGTTCCTACTTGCTGCTTGCGTATTTTTGAAAGAGAAATTATTCTCTTTAGCAAGTTCTCCCTTTTTTGTTGTTTTGCTTTTCTCTTGTGGTGGTGGTGGCATTTTTGGAATAAATGTGTTGTTCATTTTTCTAGTTTCTCTGAAGTAGCTGTTTGAGAACTGTGCATGTATCATTTTCAGAGCAGTGCTCTGTAGTGTGAGTGAGCAGTCTTAGTGCTGGGGACTCTCCTCCACGTCCAGCTTTCATATTTGGACAGTCAGTGTCCAGCCCTCCTGTCCGCCCCTCCCCACTCCCCCATCCCTTCCACTCCTTGGTGCTCCCTGCAGAGTGGAGCTCCTCAGAAACATATACCGTGCTTCCCCGAAAATAAGACCTAGCCAGGCCATCAGCTCTAATGCATTCTTTGGAGCAAAAATTAATACAGGACCCAGTATTATATTATATTATATTATACCCAGTCTTATATTATATTAAAATAAGACCAGGTCTTATATTAATTTTTGCTCCAAAAGACACATTAGAGCTGATGGTCCGGCTGGATCTTATTTTTGGGGAAACAGGGTAGTGAAAGGTGGTATGTACACCATTCTGAGTCCACACCCGGTCTTCTCTGGTAGACTGGGTGGAGGGGTGGGATAAAGGCACACAGGGGCAAGTAAGGACTACTTGTAAGTAGCCCAGATGTATTTCCTATCGAAACGATAGGAACAGGGCACCTCTGTTCAGTATTTTACTGCAGGTCACAAGCGTGAGATGAGGCAGTAAAAAGAAATAAAAGGTATAAAACATAGAAAGGAACAAGTAAAACTGTGTCTCTTCACAGAGAACTAATTATTTACAGTGACAATCCCAAGGAATCAATTAAACAAATAAGAAATCTAATAGGCAGATATACCCAGGTTGAAGACTACAAAGCCAATATACAAATATCAATTCTATTTTTGTATAACTGACAGGAAAAAAATGGAAAAAGAAAAGTAAAAATATAATTCCATTTTGAGTTATGTCAAAAAACATGTAATGAATTTCAGAAAAGACAAGCGCAACCTCTAAATATAAAATTACACTGTTGCCGAAAGACATTTTTAAAAGATGAATGTAATTGGAGCAGTATGCTGTGTTCATGGCTTGAGGACCTCAAAATTGTTAAAATGTAAATTTTCTGTTGTGTACATTCAGTTGTTGTGTACATTCAGCTACTCCCAAGTGTAAATCCAGCAGGCTTTTTGTGGAAATGCATAAGTGGATTATAAAATTTATAGTGAGATGCAAAAGACTTAGAATAGTCAAAATCATCTTACAAAAGTAGAACAGAGCTAAAGTACTTACTTGGGTTAGCTTTCCTATTCAAGACAGTGCGATATTATGTGAAGATCACCCCATCGACCGATGGAACAGCATAGTGAGCTCCAGACGACTTAACTCACGCCGTCATCTGATTTGGGGCAGAGATGCTAAAGTCTTCTCAGGGTAAATGAGGCTTTCCAACATGGTGTGGAAATGATGGGATACACGTACAAAAACACCCCAAAACGCTTTGTCTCTGCCTCTCACAATATGAACAAATTAAACCCAGATAAATCATTCAATTGTAGCTAACGACAAAAGCTAAAACTGTAAAGCTTCTAAATGCAAACGTGAAAGGACATCTCTGCTAGGGCTAACATAGAGAAGTTTCTTATGCAGGACCCAGAAAATAATAACCTTCAAACCCCAAATGTTCACATCAAAAACACTGTCTAGAACATGAATAAGTAAACCAAAGATAGGGAAACATCTTGCAAACATGGGTCTTACAAACAACTTTTATCTGGAATATATAAAGAACTCCTACAGTTCAATAATATAAAGGAAAACAACCTAATTAAAATTAAACAGAGGGCGAAAGATCTGAACAGACATTTATTTCACAAAGGATGATATATGAAAAGGGCCTCAAATTCATCAGTCAACAGGGAAATGCAAATTAAGGCCAAAATGGTATAACACCACCAGCAAACCAAAATGGTTCAATTTGAAAGAATGATAACACCACTTATTGGCAAGATTGTCGTGTGTACCCAGCATCTACGTACTGCTCCCTATCAGCATGTTGTCTAACGCTGGTTCTTCTGGGATGAAAAAATATTACTCATTTTGCTCTTTTCTAAACACCCATCTTATTTCCCAGTAGCTGTAGCATAGCACAGTAATCGTACAGGTAGGCCTTATGTATAAGCGAGGAAATGCAGGCCGCATTACGAAAGAAAAATACTGCACTCAGTTCTGTGTTAAGCAAGAATAAGCTTGCCCCCAAGTTCAGCCGGCATAGTTTATATTTTTTTCCTATGTCTAGACTGATAGATTTGATTATGGCTATATTTTGAAAGAAAATAATCCACTGATTTTATTTATCTCATTTCTTTTTTGTGGCAAAGCAGCATTGTTAGTTTGGACAAATCTGTACCAAGTTGATAGATGAAGTTTCAGGGTTGAGAAAAAATGTTCCATTAAATTATTGATGTGGAAATTCAAATCAGCATTGTAATTTTGAAAGCAGCCAGCTTTTAAGGTCTCAGATGAATTTACAGGCCTGTCCGTTTTGTCAGCTTCTCTCCAACTCATCCAGCCTTATCCTCGCCATCTCCCTTCCCAGGGTCTCCTCAGCACCGGCGTATGTGTGTATCAGGCAATTCTAAGTCAATTCCCAAATTCTGACAAATGTGACAAAGAAAATGCACAGTGAATTAAATTTTGTCACATTTGCTACAGGGCTTGCTTTCGGCATAGGAGACAAACTAATCTAATAAGTAAGTGATAAGGACCTGGAGTGTTGCAGTTCCCAAGAGATATACGGAGGTAGCTAAGTGGCTGTCTTTAATTTTCCAGACTATCTACATGTAAGACTGTCAGAGAAAGGAAAGGCCTGCAGCCAAGTAGCCTTGTAAGTCTGCAGACTGTGGTGGGTGATTTATTACACTGCTCATGTGAATGAAGAGACATCTTGAAATGATGGCTGTGGGCAAGTGAAGGTAAAAATGAAGTGAGCTTGTATGTGTGTGGATGTGGAGAATTTTTACCTATGTCTGTGTCTCTAGGACTAGATCTCTGTAGATTGATATGATATGATATGATATGATATGATATGATATATATGACACGACATGACATTACCCAGAGTTATATAATCAATGACTGGTAGAGTCCAGACCCAAACCCTTGACCTGCTGAGGCCCAGTGCCCTGTCTTTCAGCTGCAGTGGTATGTCATTCAATGACTCACTTCATCTCATCCCTTGGGATTCAGCTCATCTGCTCCAGGAAGTCTCAGCAGGCCTGCTTCCTGCCAGGCCAGTGTCTTTCCTCCTGCATGATCACCTAGTAAACGGCCTGTTAAGTCCCCTTTGGCAGCCATGGGCAGTGACTTGAATTGGAGCTCTCCATTTGACTTCTTCTCTGCCATGTTGTGAAGTACTGAAATGGCACCGTTTTATAATTTAAGAATTTTAGTCTCAGTTTTATTTTCATTTAACTTCAAGTTGAAAGCATTGACATTTATTATGAATGTGATACATGTACGTAGTAAAAAAAATAAAAGCCTAAGCACAGGAAAAAGGGAAGTCTCCCTTCCCCCAGCCCAATCCCCTTTACCAGAGTGCCACTGCTAATGGGGTCCCTGTACCTCCCAGGAAATGGGTGGAATTCACCTGAGAATTCCCAGAGTCTCACAGAGGGCCAGGTGCCTGGAATAGGGGAGCTGACAAAAAACCTGTCTGGATGATTTCCTAGGTGAGGCCTCTCCTCTTAAATTAAGAATAGAAATAGAATCAATACTCAGAATGATAGCAATTGATTTAAGTATATGATCCTATTACATGCTATGAACAAGCAAGGGAGAGATATGGAGAAGAAAGAGCAATTAAAGGGACTATAAATGTAGGGCCATAGAGGAGGCGATAAAAACATTTAGAGGAAGGACCAGTTAGGGGTGGAGCTTCATGGTGTCCAGGACTGTTATTGCTCCTCCCACCCTCCCACTAAAGGGGCCATGACAGGTCAGCAGTTTTATTAAATTATCATAGCAGTACTTGTCAATACAATTAGTCATGGAATGAAAAAATGTTACAAATATTAGAGAAGAATGGGAAATGTGTTGTTGTTGTTATTATTATTATTATTATTATTATTATTATGTTATCTGTTATTGTTATTGCAAATATTGCATTGTTACCAGAAAAACCCAAGAGAACCAAGAAAAGTGAGTAGAAGCAATGTAAGAAGCCAATAAGTGTTTCTTTATTTTAGTAATATTCAACTAGGAAAATGTAATAGAAGACAGAACTCTATTGTCAATATTTTAAAGTGTACAATTTTTCTGAATAAATTAAAAAGAAAAGTGAGATGTAGGAGAAAACTAAAATTCTTTCCTGAGAGACATAAAAGCTCCAAATAAATGGAGAATGGGGGCACATATGTTATTGCGTGAAAATAGTAAATACTGTAACAAGGTCAGTCCTTACTAAATTCATTTATGTTAGTAAACTCAATTAATATACCAATGGACCTTTTTGGTAATCATGTTAGTCTGCCTGGCTATCATAACAAAATACCATTAAGTAGGTGGCTTAAATGATAGAAATGTATTTTTTCACAGTTGTAGAGACTAGAAGTCTGAGTTCAGGATGCTACCATGTTTCCCCGAAAATAAGATTTCGCTGGACAATCAACCCTCGTGTCTTTTGGAGCAAAAATTAACATAAGACCTGGCATTATATTGCATTGTATTATATTATATTATATTTATTATATTGTACTATATTATACCTGCTCTTATATTCTAGTAAAATAAGTTTGGGTATTATATTATATTATACCTGGTCTTATATTCTAGTAAAATAAGACTGGGTATTATATTATATTATATTATATTATATTATATTATACCTGGTCTTATATTATAATAAAATAAGACCGGTCCTTATATTAATTTTTGCTCCAAAAGACGCATTAGAACTGATTGTCCGGCTGGGTCTTATTTTCGGGGAAACATGGTAGCATGGTTGGAGGCTGGTGCTGCTTGCTGTGTCATCACGTGGCCTTTCTTGCGTGCTGGGAGAGAGGAAGATAAGCTCGTAGGCATTTCTTCTTAAAAGGGCACTAATCCATCAAACCGGGAGGCCACCATCTTGACCTCATCTCATCACCTCCCAAAAGTCACCTAGTCACCTCCCAAAGCTCCACCTCCAGGAACCAGCACATTGGGGGTCAGGGCATTACATCACCCTATGAATTGAGGAGGGGGAATAAACTTTCATCCCAGAACAGTAATTTGATTAAATAATTATGATTTTATTGGAAAAATAGACAATAAATAATACCTCGTAAATTTTGCCTTCCAACTGTGGTTTTAGACTCAATAGACAGACGAGTAGAATATTACCATGGTTGCCACACTTTTTCTGTAAATGGCAGACAGTATTTATTTTTGGCTTTGAGAGCCAAAGTATCCATCTTGATTGTAGCACAAAAGTGGCCATAGATATTATGTAAACAAATGAGCGTGGCATGTTCCAATGAACATTTATTTATTATACAGTGAAATCTGACATTTACATAATTTTCATGTGTCATGAACTATTACACTGCGTGTTTTGTTTCCCAATCATTTAAAAATGTAAAAATTATTCTTAGCTCAATAGCTATACAAAAACCAGCTGTAGACCAGATTTGGTCTGTGGGCCATAGTTTTCCAACCCCTTGAATAGAAAAAAAAAAAGAGCAAAAAAACAGACACTAAGGCACATAAGGAATTGATATGTCACAAAGGAAGTATCACCAACCAGTGAAGAAGATAAAGGCTTTTTAGTAAATAGTGTAAGAAATTGGTTTCATAACTGAGGGAAATATCATATTAGACCTTCACCATCCAGCAATAACTAAAATAAATTCCAAATGCGGAGTTAAGTGTAAAAAATAAAAATTAATAGTAAGTGTAAAAAAAATAAAAATTAATAAGTGATTATCTAATTTTGTAGTGAGGAAGTCCTTTCTAAATCTAAAATGGGCTCTCCATGGGCCTTAAATTCTGCCCCATTTTCCTTGGTGTTCCTTCTCGATTGTCCTCTGGAAGCTAGAGTATCTGAGAAAGGTTCCCATCTTGCTCTTCCAGGAGACTGTCATGAGTTTTCATGGGGTGACATATGATGCTCAGCACTGGGAGCTCATAGTACTTCTCATCACTTACATGGAGGAAGTACCATGGAAGCCATTCTCCCCAAAAGTACGTTAAAACCATCAAATGAAGTGAAACACATGCTAAGCAAGGTTAAATGGGTCCTTTCACAATTGATTCCAAAGGTTCCTTGGTCATATAATGGTTCCCTCCTTACCTGCGCGTATGGGTGGCAGGCACAGGTGGCTCAAACACTGTGTGGCTTGACCTGGCTGTTCTAGGTGCTGAGATCCCATGTCCAAATGAATATTTAGACTCCATCTACTAAAATCAAAATCACAGCTGATGGGAGCTACTGGAAATGAGATAAAAGGAAATGAGTCATTTTGGGAGTCACTGTATTTTGACTGAGTACAAAGGATAAAAAGAGTAATGATGCAAAAAGAGGTATAAGAAAGCTAAATTTGGGGCAATTGTAAAAGATGATAGAATAGTAGCGATTATTAATTGATATTGGATATCTTTTAGTTCTGTCATTTCATTTCCTTTATTCAGAAAATGATAGAAGCTATTCTTGACAGATGTACCAGAGGACAGAATAAATCGCAGACATGGTGCTGCAAAATTAGATTGTATTTAAACTTTGGCTGTCTTTTTAAAAATTCTGTTTTTAAAAATAGTTGTACAGTCCTGTAAGTCTTTCCAGAATCCTTATGTTCTCTTTATCCAATGGCATATTGACAAGATTGGGAATTTTGTGTTTGTTTGGATTTGGGGGAAAAAATAACTTGTTCATTTGAGACCACATAAAGGAAGCAAGATTTTTCTCTCTGAAGATAGATTAATAGTTTAATGAAGTGTTGACTGCCTTTCATCGTCAGAAAAGGTGAAGTATTATCCAAAATGATTTTCCAGCATGATGATGATATTGTTCAATAATGCCACTGAAAAGAATGAACGTTGTAGCGTGGAAAGTCAGCCCATAGTAACCTGCAGTATCAATGGGGTTTATTTTTATAATAATATAGTTGGAAAAGAGTTCAGTGTGTTTTTGTTTCTGGGCATTCAAAAAGTTAGTTTTAATTGTTTTAGTTAATTTATCTTGATTATTTATATATTCAGTACTCTTATGTTATTAGGTTTATTTCTGTAAGTTCTTATTTTGATTTTTTTCATATTTTAACTTTGTAACACAAATAGTGTTCAAACGGAAAAAAAGTCGTTATTATTTAAATCTGTGATCTTTTTTAATTTTAAAGGGAATTCAAAGCAAAAGGGATTATTGTTGTTTTGTTGCAATCTTTAAAATTATAATAGGAGATAAATTTTGAAATGATTTTTTTTTCTAGCTTTGGAAGATGCTCATGTTTAGTGGCCATTTGGATTTTCTTGTCTTTGAAGTAGCTTTTTAAATCTCTTTCTCTGTAGGATTATTTGTCTTTTATTGTTTCAGTCTATAAGAGTTATATTTATAACAGGAATATTAAGCTACTTTATTTTTAACGTGTGTTGCATGGATATTTACCCAAGCTTATCATTTGTCCTTGTTTATAGTAGCTTTTAAGTTCTCATTTAAAATTTTAAGTACTTAAACGTGGCCCTTTCCCTTTATTGCCACTAGGTTTCAGTCTTGTTTAGAAAGGCTTTCCTCAGTGCCAGTATTTAGTAAAGGGTCTCCTAAATATTTATTAATATATTTTGTTTTTTAATTCAAATATAATCTATATGGAGATAATTTTTTAAATTTTATTAGATTTATTGGGGTGACATTGGTTAATAAAATTATATAGGTTTCAAGTAGACAGTTCTATAACACATCATCTGCATTTTGCGTTCTGTGTTCACCACGTAGAGTCAGTTCTCCTTCTATCACCATACATTTGACCCCCTTTACCCTCTTCTACCACCCCCACCCTTTAGCCTCTGGTAACCACTAAGCTGTTGCCTGTGTCTAAGAGTTTGTGTTTGTCTTGCTTGTTTACTGCTTTCAGTTTTATATACCATATATGGGTGAAGTCATATGGTTCTTGGCTTTTTCTCTCTGACTTGTTTCGCTTAGCATGATAATCTCAGGATTTGTCTATGTTGGTGCACATGACAATATTTCATCTTATGGCTGAGTAATATTCCATTGTATAAATGTACCACATCTTCTTTGTCCAATATCCATAAAGACACATGTACCCCTATGTTCATTGCATTATTCATGGTGGCCAAGAAATGAATACAACCAGAGTGTCCTTCGATAGATGATTGGATAAAGAAGTGGAAATCATTTTTAAATATTATGAGAAAAGACTCTGGCAGTATCTTCCAAATGGAAGTTGATATTTTGGATAAATAAATAAATAAATAAGATTCAGTAGTAAAAACTATTTATTAGTAATTGGTAAATTAATTGAAGAATAGGGTCAAATAGAATGTTTCAGCACCTATATGAGAGTAACACATAATTGTTTTGAAAAACAGAAAATGAAATCTGAGGGAATGGAGGAGCCAGGGCCCCCAAGACTAAAGAATTCTAGAAGCATCCATCATTTCCCCACTTACCATGCAGACAGCACACAATCCCAAACCTTTGTTCATCTTTTCCTGGAACTGGAAAAAAATGATGGTGAAACTTATAACGGATAAAAAAATCTTGAGAACTTCCAAAACAACTGTAAGTAAAATAGTAAGGGAGAACTTTCCCAACCTGGTTTTATAACTTTCTGTGAGTCAGAGTTGGAATTGCACAGAAACCCAACAGATCAGTGCCCACGTAAATGAAGAGATAAACTGAGGCAAGCTCAAAGTTTTCTAAAAGATGAGTTTATTTGGGAATAGCAATTCTGGGTATGCAAACTGTAGTAAGCTGCAGGCGTGTCTGCTGCGGGTTCAGGGTAGGCTGTATTTATGGGCAGGAATGTAAAGAGGGGACATTTCAGTGCAAGTCTGTTCAAACCCAAAACAAACAGAAACCAGCTTTGAAAATCCCTGGAGCTGACAAAACTAGTCCAGTCATACCAACAAAGCTCAATTCAGCTTATTTTGCGAGATCAGCCTGACCTGGGTCATTTCTTGTTCGTGTCTCTGGAAACCGTAAGCAAAACTTCCCAAGGTTGATATAAGCCAACCCCTGGCCGCTCCTTGTCATTAAAGAACATTCCAGTATTATCAGTTTTCTGCAAATCAGGCATTCATGGGAAAGCAATGTGTGAGTCCTTAAGTTTTGCTTTTCTGAGGGCACATGTGTCCGATTTTCCATTTTATATCCTCTGGTTCCATTTTAGATGGAAATTCTTCCACATCGACAAACTGAATAGAGATTTCTACAATCAATACAAAATAGAGAAAGAACCTGAAGCAGGGAAATTTGGGAAGTACATTTAAATAAAAATTCTGGGCTTCATTAGGGACCAGGCAATTTCAAGAAAATCTTACTTGAATTATGTAGAACACTAATCACACCCCCACACTAAGGTGCCTCTATAGAGTAGTGGTAAACTGGAACTTATTTCCTTTACTAAGGTGAACTTAATGGTAAAGATACTTCCTTCTGGCAATTTGTGATTCACCATATTCTATAAGATAGAACGCGTAGCTTGATGTTTTATGTTACTTACTCACATTTCGTAGTTAGATATTCTTGGCCCCAAGCCTTTTGTATCTGGCGGACAAAGTACAGGTTGATTGGAATTCCTTCTGGGTAGGTTTGGGGACCAGCAGTAGCTCTGAGCATTAGGGAAATAAGCATTGCACTGGTTTATTCTATCCTAGGGCAGCATACATCTTGGCCCTGACTGTTACTTATAAAATCAAAAGCTTGTTATTCACACAGAAAGGAGGGTTGATTTTATCAGCAATGTCTACCAGCAATTAGAATTAAGCCTCCCTTTTCATAGCATGTGAGAATCGTCTGTGTTTGTAGGACAAGGTTAACCAGTGACAGAGCTGACCAGGGTTCCGGGAGGGGTAGGGTGGGGATCGCCTTACATGGACCATGGACCTCACCAATCTCAGTGGAGACCAAGAGGCAGTGCCCGGGAACCTCAGGCAGAGAGACAGATGCTCTGGGACTGAAGGGTTAAAAGCATGCCGGTTTCTGGAAACCCAGGATGCCTACATCTGCTTCAGTGCAGAAGTTCCTAGAGAAGATGCAAAATTTGCACGAAAAACTGAGGTGCATCAGTGAAATATGTGAGTGAGTGTCCAAAATACTCATTGAGAAGTACTGTCCATCCATAAGGTTGACATTTTTGACATAAGTGTGCCAATATAAGTTATTTGTCCCAGTAAAATACTGTGACAAATATTCCACAGCTAATGCTCTTCCCATCTGCAACCCCTCCCGAACATTTGTGGAATATTATCAAAAATTACTTTTCATGTGTAAAATTTTTTTAGTATTGAGCACTTTGGTATTCAGCCAAAAGCTTTCTTAACTCATGAGCTTAGTGAAAATTAATTTCAGTATAACCTGTGAAACCTGCTCATGAGCAGGGACTGTGACTCAGGAACGTACACTTGTCTTACAGGGGTTTTGATAGAATAGGTTGTTGGCTCGACCTTGGCCAGGACCACCCTCTCGCACATACAGAAGACAGGGGTTATTAGAGAACCAGGTGTGTCTTTCTTCAATAACCCTGATGAGCATATTCTCTTCTCCCTTCATCCCCAAGACTTTGAAGATGAAGGGGAGGAGAGAAAAAGAAAGGATGGCATGACTAAAGAAAAAGTAGTAACAAAGCATTCTGGTTATGGAATATTGACCCAAGCAAATACACATCCATTCAAAATATTCTATCAACATGGATGAATTAAATGCCTCCAGGCACTTTTCCTAGAAGTTGAGGAAAGCAGTGAACACAAATGATGATTTAAAAAAACACAAAAAAAACTACCCTCGTGACATTTGTATTCTAATTGAAGGAAGATGAGACAATAAGCCAATACTTAAAAATATGGCAGTGTGTAAAAATCATATGGAAAAAAATAAAGCAGAAAAAGAGGTTATGCATTGCTGGTGGAGGGGCTATTAATTGGAATAAGCTGGACACAGAGGCTTTGCTGATAAAGGATCATTTGAGTGAGATCAAAGAATGTGCACAGGGAGCAAGGAAGCCTGGGTGTGGGAGCAGAGCGTGGCGAGGACAGATGGGAGCGGTGGCATGGGTGGACCACGTACGCTGGGAAGCAATGTTAAGGGCATTGGCTTTTGCTTTGAGTTGATTGGAGAAACCACCGGAGCATCATCAGCAAACAAGCAACATGGTCAGTTAGAGGTGGTGGCTCCTGTGCTGAGAAGAGCCAAGTGAAAATGAGGGCCAGCCTTGAGCTGGGTTTAGAGGTCACTGCCGAGGTGAGAGGAGACGGGGGCTTGGACCTGGGCGTCAGTGATGGAAGTGGTGCGAGGTGGCTGTCATGGTATATATGCTGAGGGTTGACCGGTCTTGATATTCCATCCATCAGATGTGGGGAATGAGAGCCAGAAACACCACGCAGTAGTCAAGGTTTGGGGGACATTGGGCAGACAGGTGCCTGGCCACCCTCTGGAAGTAAAGTGGAGAACCTCAAAGGCCAGGAGGGAAGAGCCTGAGGAGGGTGGAGCCCTGGAGCCTTTCTTGTTTCTATCATGATCATCAGTGTTTTGCTCCAATGTCCCGACCTTTGTCTGTAAGCAGCCAGCAACTCCTGTGTGTGATCATCTCTCCCAGCATTTCCTGCCTTCGCATCTGCAGTATGTAATTAATTATTAACTTAATTAATGAGTTTATACATCCGCTGTCCTTGTCCCCAGCCAGAATTTAATGTGCACGAGGACATTTTTCTATCTTGTCCTCAATAAAATGTTTGATGCATAAATGACCCAATGAGCAAGACTTCACCAGGAAGGTGGGATTTTGTGTATTTGGGAAGCATTCACCCCAAAAACTATTTTAAATTTTAAAGGATACAATCAAAGCTCTTAGACAAAGAGCTGGCCCCTTTTTACCCTCTTCCATCAATATTATGAACCTTATTTCATAGAAGGAAGAAAGATGGTGTCTAAGGAAGAGTGGAGCCTCAGGGCCAGTTTCTTGGGACAGAATCCAGAGCCTGCTAAATGTTACCTGTCTGTGCCCTAACTGCTTCTCTAAGCCACTTATTTGACATATTGTTATATCATTCTAACTGGATTTCCCTTTTTTTCTCCCTCCATTTTAATCTGTTTTCTTTGTCCTTCAAGGCAGAGTGGTTTACAAGGAGATAGTGGTTTTGTTCATTATCTAATTCTAATTGTCCCCTTATACTGAGCACATTGCAGCAGGCACCCCAATACGTGCTCACACCCAGGGCCACCTCATGGAGAGAAAGTCGGAGGAAATGATGAATAATAGTGTTGTTATTGAAGAGTGGTCAATGTTCTTGTTAGTTTTCTGTCTTACCCAGCACATTCCTTAATGACCATTGTAATTTTCAATCCTTTATTATTCGGTATTTATATGTTAATATTTTAAGGAGCCATTTCCCATAAGTCTTTACTTCTGTTGTTTATGTTAATCTCTTCAGCCTCAGGAATACTTAAGAGCATTTCAGATGGCTTTTTCCAAATGCACGTGAAGTGTTTTTTTTTTTTTGTTTCTGGCTTTGTTAAAAATGGTGTGAACCCTCAAGGAAAGAACAATCTGTTATTCCTTTTCCTTTCACATATCTTCTTGTTGGAGATAAAAACTCCTCTCTGATGTTCAAAAACAAAAGTGTAAGTGTTTGACATCTCCTGAGCGCTGGGTGTCTGCAAATTACAAACAACTTCAATACGAGCAAATTATGTAGACATGCCAAAAATTTTATGTGGTGATGTCTTAAAAATAAGCCTTTGTCAGTGTTCTCAGAGTCTGGTAACCATACTCTCTCCAGAGAGCCTCCTCAGCAGGATGCTTCTGCAAGGACCTCAGCCCTGCTAGGGAAGTCCCCTCTCCTACAGGCCAGGGGCAAACCCTGCTGCTATACGGTTTGAGTGAGAGAGAGCTCCAGAAAATTCTCAAAGTGTTATCCTGCCCTCATCTATTCCTTTACGTACTGAGGAATTGATATACTCGTATTTTTCCTCCGTTCCTGCCTTTCATGGTTGGCAAGCTGTATTTCATAGTGGCTTTTGCAAGAAAGTACAAAGTGATTTTTTAAATGTGCATGTCTCAGCTGGATAACCCGAGGCACAAAATAACAGCCTTGCCAGTGGATTCATTTCCATGATAATCAAATGTCCCATCATTTCATTTAGCCCATTGTGGGGCGTCTGAACCTAAGTCAACACGCAAGTCCAAGTTCATGCTAGTGTAGCTTCCTTGTTCCCTCACTGATGACACAGCTGGTGTTGATACAGTGATCCAGTTACCCGAGTGGTTAGTTGACTGAAGTGTCTTCTAGTTGCGTGAGAACATGTGAACAACTGCAAAAAACCTAAAATGTTTTCCTAAAAATTCGTTCTGCAATTCCCTCATCTGTGGCAGATAAGTGGGCTGGCTAAGCTGGTGAGCTCTACAGTCAGACCTCCTGGGTTCTGGGGGTCCAATTTCCATCTGGAAAATGAGGCATGAAAGCGATTAAATGAATCAATAAATAGCTTGTAGTTGAAACAATGGTTGGCCTAATGTGAGTGCTGTGGATACCTCAGCTGGCGTTTCAGCTGCTGCTGTTAATAATAATAATTATTATTGTTGTTATTAACTAGTGTTCACAGAATTAATTGTCCTGTATCGGGAGTTTATGGCCTCTTCTGAGTCGGTGCATTGGAGACATTCTTTTTTTCCTTAAATCAGTTTTCACTTTATATCAAACAGCCATTAAGTTGGGCTACATACAAATGACACAGCAGTTACACCAGTTTCACATGGGCAAGGGGAGTGAGTAAAGGTAAACCATGTGAAGGAGGAAAAGCAGCTCCAGGAGCCATTTTGGGGGCTCCCCTAAGGGCCGAGCCCAAAAGACTTGTTTTGGATCTGATTTCTATGTTGATCTATTTCTTTCACCATCTGAAAGGCCAGGAAACAACATTAAGCTTTTGCTGTCCCTCCACTCTGTCAGTTGCTATTTCTGGTGTCTGCCTGAAGGCAGCGGAGAAGCGCGGGGCCAGGGTGAGGCTGGGGCTGTGGTTTGGGCGGGATTCAAAGCAAATGTTCCGGCAGCTTCTGGCGGAAGCTGCACAGAGCCCTCTTTGAGAAGTCGGTGCCCCCGGGCTGCGGCCTCGGAGGCCTCTTCC
This sequence comes from Rhinolophus ferrumequinum, assembly GCF_004115265.2. Taxonomy (NCBI): domain Eukaryota; kingdom Metazoa; phylum Chordata; class Mammalia; order Chiroptera; family Rhinolophidae; genus Rhinolophus; species Rhinolophus ferrumequinum. Next base: position 4,744,716 of record NC_046290.1, read on the forward strand.
AATAGGGAGCTTTCAAAGCTGCAGTGAGGAGCTTCTGGACCGTCACGGGTCCCAGTCCTGCTCCCCGCTGCCCCCTGCGCTCAGACCTCACAAGTCCAGACTCATTTTCCTTCAGGAAGGGATGAAACATGCAATGGATGCATGGAGCGGGGATAGCACATTCATTCATTCACCCTCATTCATTCATTCACCGACTATGTGTGGAATGTTTTCTGTGTGCTTTGCCTTGTGCTTTACTGTGGGGGCCGGGGGGGGGGGGGGGCGCGGAGGGGGAAGTCCCTGCTGTTATGCCAACGCCTAATGCAGGAGCATCCTCAGAAGTAGGCACTCCTCCCCCAGGACCAGCCCTGCAGCGGGTTCAGCTGAAGCTAGGCACTCTGCAGGGGTGGGAGAGAGGAGGGGGAGGGCGCCTAGCCAGGCCAGGACTGCGATGGGAGCAGAAATGCCTTCCTCTTTCACTGCTGCCTGGGCAGTGTCCTGGGTCACTAAAGTGTTGACCAGGCCAAACATTAGAAAGGGGAAGGGAGGGAGCAGAAGCACGGAGAAGGAGACTACGCAGCAGAGACTAAGAGCAAAACGAGGGGCCAGAATGAGGGGGTGGCCTCACCTCAAAAAGCCAGGTAGCTCCACAGTGGGGCGTGAGTGTAAATGGGCTTCTGGAGAGAGGCTGAGGCCCAGCCTCCAGGCCATCCTGTGCTGTTCTCCGAAGCCGGGACTTGATCTTGTAACCACACTCCTGACGATGCTGATGAACTGGTCTGTGTGGGATGGAGTCAGAGCATCTGCGCAAGCTTCTCCAGGGAGCTCCAGGCACAGCCACATTTGGGACTCACTTATCTTTCAAGAAACTTGGCAGAGATGAACGAGAGGAGGCAATGGGTAGAAACTAGAGAAATGCAAGTACTCTCTTTATGTTGGTGTCAGTGAGAGGGGGACAAAGAGATGCTGGCTGCAGTGGGGCCTTGGACGGAGTCCAGGGGAGGGTTTGGGATCAAGGGGGAGAGTGGTCCTTGCACTGCAAAGGGACACCTCGGACTGGAGAAACCCATGCAGATATGGGTGTGGACGGAACTGGAGATCCAAGGTCATACATTGGGGGAGTGAAGGAGGGACTCAGTGATTTTCCTTGAACGGGAAAGCAAAACTGTCTTTGGGAGCATGAAGGCAAAGCCTGAGTAGGAAGTTGATGAAAGTGGCAGAGCTTTGAGACAGTCGTGGAGGGAGACGAAAGCAGGAGCGAGGCTGTATTTAGACGGCCGTCTGATGGTGCCAAGTGCATGTCGAGATCAAAGCCCTTGAGTTTGCAGCGGTTCTATCTGATATCCATGGGAATTGCGTGGTTGGCATAAGGGTGAATAAGATAGACGGTGTCGCCCAGTGATTCATGACTGGCTGGACACAGCGGCTGTGGTTGTGAGGAGACTGGCAAGGAAGAAGTTCAGTCATCTGTGGTAAGTTCTCGGCTATCTAGAGATGTGATGCCGGCAAGTGTGCTGATAGTAGCAGAAAAGTCAGGGCTAGGAGTGAGGCTGCTGCGATGAGTTCAAGGTGAAGCTGTAGGAAGCTGGAAGGGAAGAAGGGATAGGCAGTGAGTTTGAGATTTCTGAGGTGGATGGGTTCACATGATCAGAAAGTTCAAGGTTATGGCCAGTGGTCCGAGGTCAAACGGCCAAGAATCACTGGATGGGTCGTGTCCATGAATATTGAAGTATCTTAGAGTCACATGCAAGCCTCTAAGGCCAACCCCGAAGCCTTCAGCGACTGATGAGGGAATTGAAACCCAGGACAGCTGCCCGCCCCCACCTTTCCCAAGGGGAAGGATGAAGCCACATGATCAAAGCCTTTGCATAGAACCCCATACAGGAAGCCCCTTCACCAATCCCTCCGCTTCTGATATAGTTTATTTTTCTTTTGACAGTGCTTTTTGTAAGCCAGTTTAATATTAAGTTATGACTCGCTCAATTTTAAACTAATACCATAATGAATTAAGTTAAAAGAAAACTGTAGAGAAAATTCAGAAAAGGGGACTCCATCACCCTTACGTATACATTAGGCCTCTGTGCTGAGCAAAACTCAGTAAAAGGGACAGTCAAGATGTCTGGCTCTAAGCTTCATATAGGAACATAACATATGCACAGACTCTGGAAGTTCACTCATCCCAATCTCTCACCTTCAGTTATATTAATGTTTAAAACAAAGCCCCATAAGACAGGCTCAGGTATGAGCTTGAGAATAAGGAACTTCTTTGACAGCACAGCCTTCGGCTGAGGGAAAAGTATTCGAAGGGGCAAGGCAATCAGTGCCATGACCCGACTGAGGAAGCTCACAGCAGTCACCCTTGTTTCTCCCAGACCGTCACGTGTCCCTTCACTCTGTCCAGGCTCCTCCTCTCTCCTTGCCTTCCTCCTCTAGGTTCCCGGCCTGCTGCAGTCCCTCATCTCTTTCCTCAGCAGTGACGTACATGGGGTGTCCGTTTCTCAATGCTGCTGTAACACCTTTCTACAAACTCGATGACCTACAGCAGACTTGATTTGTACTCTCACAGTTCATGAGGCCAGAGCAAGGTGTCCTCAGGGCTATACTCCCTCCAAAAGCTCTAGGAGGGATCCTTCCTCTTTTTGTCGCACACCCCCAGCTTCTGGAGGCCCCAGCTGTCCGTTGGCTGTGGCCGCATGGCTCCAATCCCTGCCTCCATCTTCACATGTCCTCCCATGGCTTCTCTCCTTGTAAGGACACTTGTCATTGGATTTAGGGCTTACCCTAATCCAGCAGGCTCCCATCTCTGATCCTTAACCTAATTACATCTGCAAAGATGTAATTCTTTCCAAGTAGAGGAACATTCACAGGTTCCAGGTGGACATATCTTTTCGTTTTATTCCCTAAGAGGAGAGCACCATTCTACCCAGTAACATCAAAAACACAGTACCTGAGCAAAATCTGCTTTGGCATCTTCTTTGTGTGAGTTTATTAGTCTCATAACTCTATGGTTACCTCCTTGGGGGAAAGAACGTGTCTTCTGTTTCTGCTGCTCTCTCTTCACCCCGCCAGCTGGTCCCTCCAGGGTGTCTTCCCAGGTGGGCTGGATTCATCTCCTTTCCACTTGTAGACTTTCGCGTGGAGTGACCTCGCTCCCACCTTTTGATACTTAGCTCAAGGCCGACCTTCAAAAAGCCCCTTATGTTGCTCCGATACATTACCCAGTCCACCTCTGTAACTTTAACCTCTCTTGATGTTATTGTCTCCATAAAGAGGTTAATTTTTCTCAGCTTGGTCTGAATTCCTTCTCTTACGGGTTTGTGGCCTATTTAAGGTACGTTCCACACATAGCTTTTGTGTGCGTTCATTCATTTGCTTCATACCAATACTCTCAGAAAACTATACGTAACTGAAGCGTATGCCACAACACAGGGAGGGCTGTGTTTGCTGACTCCATCGGGGATCCCAGGCAGATGAGTCACCCTGACATATGGCTGCAAGAAACAGAAAGGAAAAAAGGAAAAACCAGACTAAGAGGCTTAGACAAATGGGAATGGATTTGCCTCAAATCAAAAGAAATCCAAAGGTAGAAAGAAGGCTAATGACCTTGGTCCAGCAGATGAATGAAATCAGGACTGATGCTGCCAGGAACCCATTGGCTTTTCTCTCACAGGTACATGGAGGCTGCTGCAGATCCAGCTATTTCATCTACATCCAGAGCAAGGACAATGAGTAGGAAAGGGGATATTCCCCATGAATTGCATCTGCTCCTTTTTATTAGGACATTTAAGCTGACACCGACATTCTTCCTCTTCTGACTCCAACTTCACTCTCATCTGCTTCTACTCCCAGTTACGTGAGAACTTGGAAAGCAGATGTGTGAAATTCCGTCCCGCATAGTGGGAGGTGCCACAGGAGAAGGGTCTTGACAGCCGGTCCACAGTGTTTGTCCACCTTAAAGTGCTTGTGTAACCCAGCCTGTCCTGGATCCTACAGGTTCCCACCCCTCCATCTAATATTGTCACCTTGTGTGATGTCAGAATTGATAAGAACAGCTATTCATTCAGTAGGTGGTGATAAACTCCAAAGGACAGAAATTACCAGACTGCAGGACATTTTCTATTCAAAGATGCAGGTGAACGCTGTCTTGAAAGTAGTGCCGTGGCCACCTTCACCACTGGAAAGCTCCAGTGCCATTGTTTTGAAGCTCCTTTTAAACTTGGGGAAGTCTTATTTAGACGGGGAACACGCAGTGTTTGTTTTGTTATCATGGGTTCCGGTACAGCCCCTGCAACAGTGTTCTCCCTTGGGTCTGTATCCTGTGGTGATATGGGGGTGAAAATGAAGGAGAAACCTGAAAACAAATTATGCAGATTACAGTTTCTGTGCATTAGTTAATCAATCAATAAGCAAAATTTAAGAAAGTGAATATATTGTTTATTGATATAATTTAATAAAATCTAATATTATTATTATTTATGAAGCAGATAGTTTTGCATTTAAATCTAAATTTGGTCAGTGGTCAGTTCAGTGCAACATTTTTTTATTAGTGAAGGCTGTACCTGGGGGCAATCCCACAGGCTCCGAAGTGTAATCCCATGATTTTATTCCAAACTGAATCATATTTGCTCATCCAAATGCCGTCAGACTTGGGATGTTGATTTGTTGGAACAAAGGTACAAGAGAATGAGATATAACTTCAGAATGTTCATCTGTTAGCTACTTTTAACTTCTGTTTTCCATTTGCCCTAGAAACTACTGAGTGTTTGCTATTTGCTTTCAAAGTCAAGTGTATGTGTACACTATAAGTCAGAGCCCCTTCACTCTGAAAACGTGTTTAAGTATATTCCTTTGAAGATACAGGAGAACCTGTCGTCCCTTCCCTAGAATTGGTGTCACCCTCTGTACATATTATCTTCCATCCCCACCCCTGGCCTTAGCTCCCCTGTTATTGCTGATCCTCCGAAATTCCATTTCCCTGTTCAGATGTGAGTGTCTGAGGTTGACGTTGGCCCATCTCTTATTCATCTCATTCCACCTCTTTCCCCCACCATGCCCGACCACTCAGCTCGGCTTTATCCGAGTGAATTTTCCTCTCCTCTCCCTCCTGCAGTGTTGCCCTCCCCCTCAACCAGTGGGGAGCCCTCCTAAATGAGGGGGAGGAAGGCTTTCCTTGGGTTTAAATGATTACACCACACCTCATGTTTTTAGTTGCACAGGCAAAGCCCGCCGCCCCTGGGGGATGCCCATCCCCTTAGCGTCCTCCATTATTCAATCCACTATTAAGCTCAGCTCTTTTCTGCTTTTCACTACCCGAATTGTTTCTTTGTTGTGGGAGGATTCAAGTTTACTCATCTACTTTTCATCTGATGTGAGTTTCTCCAATGGTAGTACGCAACGTATTCACTTGGGGAGATTTATGTTAAAAAAAATAGTAGCCTGCAGACTCTCCAGGAATGGGCTCCAGGCACATATCTTTTTAAAGTGCAAGGTGATTCTAATGCCCAGGCTGTTAGAACGACCTCTGGCGTTAGTTCACCTGTTATTGTAGATTCTCTGTGCAGTGAGCTCTTGTGAGGAAAAGACTTTGATGAGCCTTATCTTACTTTCCAATTGCTAAAAATGAATCAGAGAATGCATTTGTATGGCACTTACAACTGACAGCATGCTTTGAAAGATAAGTCTTTGCTTCCCTAAATAGAGCACAATTTGTGCGTGAAATTTGCATTTGTATGTGTTGATTCATTATAATTGAAAATGGTGTCAAAAGTCATGTGCCACATTGGCTGTAATTTATGTACATTACCAATGGGAAAGATACACACAGGTCATGAAGGGTACACTTCAATTGATGGCTGGCGGAGTTATACATACATTGGTCTTAATTTGAAGAGTGATGTAATCAGACAGAAGATGTGTCTACTGGGGAAGCCTGTCCACACAGGTAATGTCTGTCCACCTGGGAGCGTTCATTCTACAGGGTGTGGCCCTCAGTCAGGAGAGCTCTGACATGTGATCTTGTTAGTGATCCAAACTTTACAGACTTGGGATGCAGACTTGCTCTAACATGAGTGAAAAATAATATTTAAACCCAGAATGCTAATTGATTAATTTATCATGAGGAATAGACTATCTGGTAGACTAGATAGCTGGATGAAACTACCTCTTACCTTCTCTCTCTGAAGCAAGAAGCCACCATATCTTAAGGTCACGTGTGAGCATGGAGACAGCACAGGTGAAGTGAGGATTAAATATTCAAGGCAGTGTTTCTTGCCCTAGCTCTATTATTACTCTCCGAAGGAGCCTTTTTAGGTAGTTTTTCCCTAACTGAACCCCCATGAAATTTTATTGCATATCTATTTATGTGATTTATGAACATCTATGTTTTATTCATTTAGTACTTTTTGTTGTTGTATATTTTGCTTGTTTGTTTGTTTGTTTATTTGTTTTGCTTTCCCCAAGAACCAGTGTTTGCCCTCTTGGGGATGAGATGGCCCCCACAGAGAATGCACGATTTAGGCATCCATTTCCAAAGGCCTAAAGTATTCACCTCCACTAGAGGAATGCACCAGCCAGGTGGGCCAGGTGAGCGGAGGCTTTGAGCCTGGAGAGATGGGCAGGCTGGGGGACCCCAAAGGGGAAGAAGAGTGGTGTGGGAGGTAGAGCAGGAAGGGAAGTGGACGATGCAGACGGGGGCCAGATTGATACAGAGTTCAACATAGGGTAGGTGTGTGAGACATTAAAATGGAAAAGCCATCTCTTCTTTGTCCAGACTTCATGAGGAGGATCTGGCTGGGGGTCTTCCGTGAGAATTGGGGCTGTTTAGATGGTATTGAAGAAGCCAGGTGTACAGTTGACCATGCGAGGGAAACATTGGGCGAGTTAAAGGCAAGGGGACCTACAGAGAGCTCTGGAGAGTGCAGCATTTGCGTCAGAGGAGGTGGAGTCATCCGGAGGGCATACCCCAGGAGGCAGCGCCCAGGTTGCTGGGAGAGGCAGGAGAAAGTGACCAACTGCTGCAGAGGATGCTACCCAGGAGTCATGGAAGTGAGAGCACAAAGAAGTTGATGGGTTTGGCAAAGTTGATGGTGACCAGTGACCTTGACTAGAGTAGTTTTGGTGGCATCACAGGGTTGCTACATAGTGTGAAGTGAGATGTGGAGAGTAAGGGGTTGAAGTAGAAAGAGCTTCAGTAGACAAACCTTTGAGTTTGGCTGTAAGGGAAACAAGACATGGGGAAGAAGGAAGCGAGTGTGTGTTACAGGAAGGTACCACTAGTTAGGAGCAGGCTTGCTGGCTGCGGGGACTGATTCAGACAGTGGGCCATTGATGGCATAGAAGTTGTGGGAATGAACTAGAGCCTGGAATCCCTGCTTCTCAGGCACAGCTGATAATCAAGGTCATGGTTCAGGTCCGTGTGGTTTTCTTATGCATGGAGTTTAACAAGTGTTCTTGCAAAGGCTGGAATGTGGTTGTTAGATTTCCAGGACACAAAGTCCTTTCTAAAGGTGTGTTCTAAAGTCAGACTCTCTCCTCCTTTCCGAGATTCCTTCCCTGTGGTTCTGATGCCAGGCCCATTTCCCCATCTTCATTTGTCAGTGCGGTGATTGCCTGGTGAAATCTTTGATGAGTGTAACTGTTCCCTGCAGTAAGCCCAGTAGTTCAAGTTCTCTGATCAGAGAAACACAACTCTCTGGACATCCTGACCATGGGAAGTTCTCCATCCTGCCTCTTCTCCTCTCTACTGTAAAGATCAATTCTCACACAACCCTTTCTGTCTGTTTAACATTCAATAAGCTTTTCTGCTGCTTCTGTTAATTTCATATCCCAAATAGCCTTGTTAAATGAAAAGGATATTAAAATGTTCCTCAAATAATTAAAATAAATTGTGAGATAGTAAATATTGCTCTAATTGGTTAATGCCTGATTTATAAATGATACAAAATAAAAGGAACTTCATTAATTGCCAACTAGGTTTTCCACGCTTTATTATGGTCTTTAAAAGTGAACACCTCCGGATTGCTCCTCTAATAACTTTACTCTTGATTTTTTTTTTTAAAGTAGGAAGGTTTATTATGTAATATGTCCACTGGAAAATGGAAGTAGGTATTTTTAACTTTTTATACATATTCGTCAGAATTCTAATAGCTTTGGATGGATTTCTGTTTCATTCCTGGCTTGAAATACTTCTTCATACCATCAGGAAGCGTGTTAATTCATCACAGAAATACATTTAGACTTGGAATCACTAGAGTTTTAAAATACAATTACGATGTTCACAAATGAGGCTGGGGTTTTATCTCTTCTTTAGAAGCTGAAAAAATGTGTGCGAAGCCCACCATCTGGAAACCTTTGTAAATTGTCATTCCATGAGACTTCTTACCTCTTTTGTATATGCCATTATTATTATTTTTGGGGGTGGTGGTGGTGGTGAGACCTGGACTGAAACTGGCCTTATGGGGTATGTTAGATTGCTGTATCTTGTCTCCCAGGGAGACAGGTGGGCTTGGGGAGGAAGTGACTCTTGATAATTATACATGGAAGATTTTGACCCAGAAGTTAAACCCATAGCTGCTCTGAGCTGTATCTTCTAAAAATTCACATTTGTACTTTTAGGTCGGGTTTATTTAGCAGAAACAAACACTTCTGTGTAAACTGCAAGCAAGTTTCATGTATTTTGGGTCCAATTAAATATAATTTCTTAGAGTTTACAAAGGAGAAAATAGGTAGCTTGCACATTAAAATTTTAGTAACAGTTTTTATTCTCTTTAATTGATTAATATATTGATTTATTTTGTTGAAACAGTACTTCATGAGTTATGTGGTTTCCAGGCTGTGTGCCAGGGCACCCCTGGGGTACCTCATGATGTAAATTTTTCAGGGAAACGCAGCAGCCAGCACTCAACATCTGCTAGACGCCATGCAAACCACAAACTCAAAGTAGTTCATGGTCTCCACATTAGATGACACTGCATTCCTTTTGTTATAAAGCTGGGTTTGGGGCAGTTGTTACAAAAAGCAGTACAATGCAGAAATCAAGACTGAACAGGAAACGTGAGTGGTAGTGTCGTATCAGCATCCAAGGTTTGTGAAGTTGTGCAGTGCTCAACGAGCACATGGCTACTGAGGGCCCATCGTTAGTCATGGGTTATTAAAGAACGAATTAAAGACATATTTTATTTCAACACATGTATTGGCTTTTTTCCCCAACAACTGCTAAGCTGGTAGGGCAGAATACTTACGTCGTTTGGACCACGCCACTTAATTAACAAGACTCTTGGGTGTTCCCTTTGGCCTAGAAGTGCTATGAAAAAAATAATGAGACACTCAGGGCTGTGAACCAAGAAAATCTGGGAACCTCTGCATTAGTGGTTTCATTCTTTGCAAGTAAAATTTTATAAAAATGTTGAGAGACGCAGGGTATTAGCTGTCTACCTTTAACCACAAGCATCCCTGTGTCTCATCTGGACAGCTTGCTAATGAGGACTCTTAATTCCAGGCTATTTTTGATAATATCCTGAGAGTCCAGCTGCTACAAAGCAAATCTCCCCCCCAACCCCCTTCCCGTCCTGAAAAGCCCACTTTACATCACGTTTGTTCCCTTGCATTGTTGACTTCTGTTGTTGGCTCATTTTATTGCATTCATTCCAATGAAGTTGATTTCTTAGGGGAGGGGTACAGAATGTAGTTGATCATAAATGAACACTCAGTACAGGTTTGTTAAGTGAAAGGATTTAATGAAGGTCTCATCTCAGTTCAGATTAAGCCATCATCAGTGGTATGTAGCATTTCTGCAAAGAAACTACCAGCCCCAGATTTCTAAGAAAGACAGGTTTTAACCTGTCAGTGGATTCTCTGGTAATTTATAAATAATCTGTCTTTAAAACTCAATGTCATGTTGTTACAGACTGAATGGTGCCACCCCCCAAAAAAAACCTTACATGATGAAGCCCAAGTCTCCAGGGCCTCAGAATGTCACTGTGTTTGGAGACAGGGTGTTTGAAGAACACCCAGCTTGCAGGCCCTAATGCAAGCTGACCAGTGTGCTTATAAGAAAAAGAGATTAGAACACTCAGAGAGACACCAGGGGCACACAAGCTTGTGTAGAGGGAAGACCACGTGAGGACACAGTGAGAAATGGCCACCTGCAAGTTAAGGAGAAAGGTCGCAGAGAAACCCACTCTGCTGTCACCGTGACCTTGGACTTCCAGCCTCCAGTACTGTGAGGAAACAAATATCTCTTATTTAAGCTGCCAGTGTGTGGTACTTTGTTATGGCAGCCTGAGCTCATTAATACATGTGTTTAGCAAAGCCCATTTCTTTAGATTACGGTCACTGAACGATGCCGACTGGAAAAAGCTACTGCGGTCCTGGTCATTTGGAGACCATGCGCGATGCCTCTTGGTGATGTGGGCCAGACTGATATTTTCTGCTTGAAACTGGCTAGAAGTCAGAGTCTGATGTCAATGGATTTAAAAACTTGTCTTGAATTCTTACAGAACACAGTCTACGGATTGGAATGGAATTTGGATGGGGTGGGAAGGGCACCGTTCAGTCCATAACAGCATGATACTGGGTTTTAAAGATAGATTATTTATAAATTGCTAGAAAATCTACTTGAGTGCTAAAACCAGCTTTCTTAGAAATTTGGGGCTGGTAGTTCTTTTGCAGAAATGCCTGCCACATACTGCTAATGATGGTTTAATATGAACCTAGACCAGACATTCATTAAAATTCATCATTTGCAGTAGGACAGGAAAGAAGGTGGTGAAGGGAACCCAGAGAACACTCTGGGGAGATCCACTTAAGTGCATTTCAGCCTTTTATTCTACGAAAAGGCAAGCTGCTGCCAAGCATGGCCTCCCATAATTAGTGTCATTAATGAAAGATCTGAAGTTTAGTTTGGAGCAGGAAATTCTTTTGTTTTCCTTTCACAAAAGGTTGCAGTTATGCATCCAAGAAGTTATTTATCGTTTTTAATCACATGTGACTCTGTGGAGCATTTTTGCCCTGACGGAAAAGGAAAAGGGAGTTCCAATTCAGAGTAGATCGTGTGAATCACAGCACTCTTCGTTCTTCTCCTGCACGTGGAGTCCATGACAATTCTGCAATCCGTTGGCTTCTCTAAGAATGCACTTGGAATATCATGTTTAAGTTCACGCCCGAGATTGGCCATGCTATCTCCGTGTTGTTATTGCTCTGCCCTTCAGCACACTTGTCCCTCTGTTATCATGTTACATTTGTTGTCTACCTTTAGGGCCGGTTCCCTTATAGGTGTGCTCTTATTTGGTCATAAACATCAGGGTACGCTGTGCCTGGTTTGTTTAATTCTAAGTTTGTCTTCTATTGTGTAGATTATACATGAGGTTACAAGTAGGTCACAATGCAAGTTGCAAATGGGACAGCATTGCACATGTACCCATAAAAGGCACGCCGCCCTTGTATGCTACGTTAATTAAAGAGAAATAGCTATGACACCTGTGTACCAAGAAGTGGCATATCATGTCATCTCAAACTAAGCTGCACTGGTTGGAGTGTCTGACAGCCTTGGTCATGTTTGTTAACTGAATCTGAACACCTGTTGGCTTTTAAACTTCTAAATGAGTGGATGTAGACCAATGGTGGCACCTATAAAGTGGTGATGAATAAAGAGAATTACGTACAGTGTTTAAATGAAGCTAAATTTCATTGATTCAGATTAGAGAAATGATCTGTCTAAAGTAAGTAAAAGTCTAAACTAAAGTGTGTTAAAGTTTCTTTTATTTTTTTCTCTTTTAAGTCCGCTGAAATCACCAGAATTAGGCAAATTTGAGTTACCATGAGTATATAATTACATGTTTATAAAGTTTTTGAAAAACGCTGACAGGCAACACTTAACTGTGTCCTCCTGTTGTGCATCTGTCATTACTGTGGGAGGGATGATTTCGGAAGCTACAGAGACCGGCATTTAATGGGCCCCTTGGATGATGCAGGACCACTTGGTCCCATGGGTCTCTGAAATAAGCAGAGTGGACCTCTTTGGGATAATTAACCCTCACAAAGAGCAAGGAAACAATGGCTACTTTCGGGTTGTAGTAGAGATGTAAAGTTCAGTTAATCATTGGTTAGTAGACTGGCAAAATCTGAGGTAATCATCCACAATCACTGTGTCAGGAGACAGTGTTGGGACCTGACAGACTCTAGCTGTAACAAAAGTACTTTGTAATCCCAGGTGCACTCAGAACTGGGCATGGAGCTCTGCTGAAATAGAAGGGAGTGGGGATAGAAATGTCTGATAGCATTGCTTTGGAGAAGTGGCTGCAGAATAGGTCAACAATAAAAAGGAAATGGCTGGCCCCATTTGGATGAAAGAGAAGCGGGATGTGAGTTATGGTTATAGTGGTTCCTTTATAACTTATCTTAAAGGGCTAAGAAATCTCCCATCGAGAATGGTAAGGCTTGATATGGCTCTTTTAAGGTATTTCATCATAAAACTTGATTAGAGTGTTCCTTTGTTCATCTTTGTAACTTTCCACATAGCTCACTTAGTAAGTCTTCCCTCTTCCCATGGTGCAGAAGAGCTAAGCACTGAAACCCAAGATTGTTCGTTGTGCTTGGAAGTCAAAGATAGAATGGACAAGAAAATAGTGTGATGGTATCCTCCTTTGCAGAAAGTAGAGTGAGCTGTAAATCTCCATGGAGGGAGACGTATGTGGTCTTCCACGGAGTTCTCAATATTGGAAGCTTTGTGTTTTCTTTCTTTTCTGTTATTCTATTAATCAAGCCAAACTTTCCCCCATCAGTTTCACATTTGCAGTCACTGAGCTGAGAAGTAAAGTTTGGGTGTCTGCATGGTTAATTCAGCTTCCCCTTCTTCTGGAGAAGCTGTGTTGTCACTGACTTAATTTGTGGGAGGAACTTCCTGTCAAGATCTTAAGTGTCTTCTAGGCTGGTCTCTCCCAGTTGGCTTGTAATGAGCTGGCGGGAGTGCTTCAGAGAGGAGCAAATGGCTCTCAGACCTCCCCGCTTCGGTTGTATCTGGCTGTTATGCTGGACTTAAGCCCATCTATGTATGAGATTCTTTAGTTCTTCAGCCCAAATATAGCTGGAAAAGTAACATGATGTAGGCTATTCAGAAAGATTTGATACTAACAGCTCTAATATTAAAGAGAATAATGAAAATAATAGTAATCATAACCAACAGTACTGTCTATTTCTAATGGCCATTTCCACAGGAAATCACATTGCATTTGAATCCTAATTTTCAATTCCAGTGTTTCACCCAAAGCCCTAATAACACTCATGGCTGAGGTGGTTGGTCTCTCAATTTTCTTTATAACTTTTTTAGTCTGCTCAGGTTGCCATAACAAAACACGGCAGACTGTGTAGCTTAAACAATAGACGTTTAGTTCTCGCAATTCTGGAGTCTCGCAGTTCTGAACTCCAAGGTCAAGGTGGTTTGCTGATTCAGTTCCTGGAGAGAGCTCTCGTCCTGGCTTGCAGATGGCCTCTTCTTGGGACGAGAAAGAGGGAGGGAGGGAGAGAGTGAGCGCACGCTCTCTGCTCTCTGTCCTTTATAGGGACACTTAATCCCATTGTGGGCGCCGGCCCTCGTGACCTCATCTAAACTGAGTTGTCCCCCCAAGTCCCCACCTTTTAAAGCCATTGTGCTGGGAATTAAGGCCACGACATATGAACTTTGTGGGGGCGTAAACATTCAGTCGTTAACACTTTCTTTCTAATTTCACTCCTCATTTGGAGAGATTTTAAAATAAATAGAAGAAGATTCTAACACATGACCTCAGGACCACTGGATGCTGTTAGCCACAGTGCAGTGTTTCTGGTGTGCACTAACCCACTAATAAAAAGCAGAAAGCCTGAGGTCAGGGCATGCGGCAAATGTAATTCTCAGGGTGTTGAAAGACACACTGAGGCGACGGGATCACGGTGCTTGACAGCCGTGTTTGAGAGCTCAGCTAAGGAGAACTCTGCCTGATTGCTGTCTCCCCCAAGCAAGATCACGGCGCTATTTAAGCCAGATTTGATGCTTATGAGATGTAGCGCGTTTACTGAATATTCATTTGCAGCTCTCTTCATCAAGTTCCTGTATTCCCTTTCATTTTCCTTTGACTCATAATTGGTGTTTTTGCATATTTATGATCTGCTTTGTTTTAAGCTGATGACCTGTTTCAAGAGCTATGTTATCTCCTCCCCTTCAGCCCTGGGTGGTTAATTCATAGAGAAATCACATCCCTAAGTGATGGTGTTCTCATCCTTACTCAGGGCGGTGCCTTCCCCGCAGCTTGCGTGTCAGCCACCTGCTATCCCCCGAGCACGTTGTACTTCGCAGCCCTAACATAAGACTAAGAATGGGAACATGGAACTCCTTAAAATGCACAACATCTCGGAATCACGAGGGACCTGAGTGGCCACCTAACCCACGTGACAACTGCTCAAATGTCCGAAGTCAGTGAACTCGCGCACTTAAATGCTCCCTTCCCGGGTGAAATCACCTCAGACCATGCGCCCTTGGTCACGTGACCCGGTCGGGAGCCTCTCAGTCTGCTCTGGACATGCACAGACGTGCACATCACCAGTTAAATGCCAGGCACAGGTGGTTCCCCAAACGTGGCCACTCAAAATAACTTTACATGAGGGACTCTCTGTATAGCATAAGACACAAATGCTTTATATAGCTAAATAACGCTAGCTTCTTGCAAAGTAACACATGTCTCTTTAGATTTTCTTTAGAAATACCTTCCCCGCACCCTAGTAGAAGGTTAGATCCCACTGGAGGAGCCTGACCAGGCCCATGTGACGGGGCAATGTGGACAGTACAGGGATAATCCTCAGAGCCTAGCCTGGCTGGGGCCGTGGCCTCCAGTCTCTTAATCTTTTAGACCTTTGTTTCCTTGCCTATAAAATAAAATAATAAAATATATCCATCCTCTCGCTTATTGCACTTTCTGGACACTTGCAAGGATGAAAAGATGCAAGGCACGTTTGGAAGAGTAATGGTGATCGCTGGTAGATGCGACCTGCCCAGCAGCCTGGGATTTGCTAGTCATGTATCTCCTGAGAATCACTAATGAGTGTTGGTAAATTGCCCCCCATGTAGTATATAAAAGGAAGACGGAGTGGCAGGGCTGACCAGGCTTCTGTGATGTAGGTGTAGTCCAGTTGGCACACAGTCTGAATCACGCACCATGCTTGATTTCAAGACCTGGTTTGAATCTTCAGGGTAAACGTCAACTGCTGTTATCCCCTTAAACCATTTGTTTTCTTCTAAGACATCTCATGGGAGGCCAGGTTTCTTCTCCTGTTTTCTGACCGATGTGAGTAGCTAAATGAAGCAACAAGTTAAAAGAAGATGTCAAGACAGTATGATGTTATAAAACAAATTCAACATTGTAAAAATAGGACTTTTTTTGTGTTCTGTTTAACAGTCTTCTAGAAAATAGCATATTTTGCTATTATTTCAAAAAGGAAACCTTAACCACATTACTTCCTTGGTGCCCTTGATTTTATACAAAGTCTTTCGTACAATTTTATACAAAGTATATGGATACACCCCTTGAAAGAAAAATGCTTTAGGACATCAGTCATATTTGTAAATTTGTGTCATTATTAAAATGCCAGGGCCAATTCTATTAATCTTAGAGTATGGTCTTTCAAGGTAAAACCAGGTATCAGAAAAGTAACTTGATTAATTTTTCCATCAGAAAATAGATACCATATTTTACTTGGCATTAAAAATCTTACGTTGTCTATTTCTTAAGGATTTTCCTCCGCACATCTAAATCCAAATTCGTAAATACATTCTTTCCAATTACCTATAGCCAGGAAGTGTTCGAATTGCGTGCTGCTTGAAACAATGCAGAGTCCAGCATGAATGACCAAAAGAAGGCTTTTCCTTAAGTTCTGTGACAATGCCAAGTTGTCAGGACACTGTGTCAGGAAGAGGCAGTGTTGTTCTAGGAGAGCCCCCACTCAGGGAAGCCCAGGACAGCTGATGGTTTCATTCAGTTCTGCTGTTTGCATTTGGGGTTTTTTTGGAGGAATTGGCGTCATGAAATGTTTATAACTTCACTTTGAAGGCATTTTTTAAAGAGCAAAATAAAAAGCTCTCATAGATAAGCACTGTTATTTTTATTATTTCAGCTGTACCTAATGAGGAAAAAGACAGTATTTGCTGGTTTGGAGCCGTCTGTTTTGTGTGGGCACGTCTCGTTGCCTGCATTCTTTGGTGCACTGTTCTTCAAAGCAAATCAGCAGTGGCAAGGTTAAGGTCAGAAGACTCTTTAGCAAGGTAGATGGCCATTTTGTAGAAGCAAAGTACGGGAGGGCTTAGTTAATAATGTGCACCTGGGCACGGCACCACATGTACTCCCATCAGCTAGAAGAGGACCTGTCCTCAGCTCAGCTGGGAATCACCAAGATTTGCATGAGTGACATTGACAGAGGTGACATGTGAAAGTATGGCAGTGGGAAAGAGTAGAGCCTGTGCAGATAGAAATGTCTGGAAGTAACACTGTAGACTGCCGCCTGCTCCCAAGCTCTGGGCAGGGGCACAGCTGCGTCCTGTGCACACCACACAGAGGTCACATGTACAGATGGCAGACATGTACACATACATGATACCTATCACACAAACCACACAGACGTGCATATCACACACAAATCCCAGACAGACAGATGCAGATGTATCACAAGCATATGTCACACTTGCAAATCACACACACCATACACGCCACACAAATCTTACATGCATATTGTGTGCACACATATCATCCTATATCATCCACAGATCACATACAGATATCACACATGTTCGCATCTCATGTGCACGTATCACACACACTCCAGGCACATACACGCAGCACAGTACCCACAGTTGGTATTTTAATCATCCGTAGTACTGGAGGACAGATGCAATATGGATGCAGAAAAGAACATATCCGGAGGTTGCTGTGAGAATGTGGGTGAGCTCCGGGAACTCTCCACCTCCAACACCTGTGAAAGCGTGGGTTGGATGGGACAGTGTGCAGGCCCCCTCCCGCCTGAACAACAGCTCAGCCCAACATTCTTCCCATGTCTAACTTTGTCCTGCTTTGACCCTCCATCCCCAAATGGGTTTCCCAGGGCGTTAGGAGGGTAACAAGCAACAGTCCACCTCCCTTCTGTGTCCTGGAGAAGCAGACAAGGGCACGAGGCAGGTGGGGCAGAGGACATCACCTTTACCCCGATATAAGAGTGTGGAGAATGTGGCTTCGGTCTGGGCCTCGTGGACTTGCCGCTGTTCCCCTGAATTATTGGTCTCCTCTGGCCCCCAGCACAGGGCACATGGTCCACTGGGCTCACGGTGTGGCTAAGGACAGAGGAGAAGAGTATGACCACTTTCGTCCGGGGGGAGACCCCGCTGAGAGATGCAGAGAAGGGGCTGAGTTGCATGGTGTCCACATCCTTACCCCAACTCCCCACTCCCACTGGGAAGAGTGATTACACGGTGCCAAGGGAGAACAGCATAATCCTCTGGGAAGTCCCAAGACAGGGAACCTGGAAGGCTCAGGAATAAATATTCCCCCAATGGGGTTCAGGTCACAGCCACGCACGCTCACCACATCAGGTGACTGATGGGATGGGCTGGTCCATGTTATTGGAAACTCTTAGAGAAGAGCACAGGGCTTTTGGAAACCAATGCCCTGCCTTTGTTGTTGAAGCCACAGCTGACCTGTTTGGTGAGAAGTAAGAAGGGGCCGTGGGCACTTATCCAGGTGACACCACACATCCACTCCCAGACCTGTAAGTCTGGCTCTGAACATGTAAGAGTGGAAGTCAGGCGTCATCGGTTTTCTATGTTATCACCACTACGTCAGAAGTGTGCTGATAAGTAAGAGTGCCCACTGGCAACACCATTGCCATACGCTGTTGGTGAGAATATAAAGGGAACATTTCCTCCGAGCAGTTTTTCCATATGTATCAAGAACTTAGACATATTCATGGCTTTCATCTCAGTGTGTTTCACTAAGTGAGCCCACAGAGGTGATTAACTATGAAGCCAGAGCTTCATGCACACGATTGACCGCTGTAACATTATGCACATGTGAAGAATGCCAGTGAAGTAAGGGACGGACAGCATGGGCATAACTACATGATGATATGGTCATAGAACGGAATATTATCTAAGCACTCAGCATCCTGTTGCCAAAGGCTTTTTATGATCTGAAAATTCTCATTCAATGTTAGATTTAAAAAGCAAAGCAAAACACTGCAATCAGAATGCATTCAGTCCTTTTGAAAAAAGGCAGAGGTCTTGGCAAAACAAAGTATGGCGAAAATTTTGAGGCTACCGAGGGATGTGGAGTGGGGACAAGACCATTCAGACAGTGAAGGGTTCTTCCTGGGAAGGGTGATTACAGGTTCTGTTTAGTTTTTCTTTATGTTTTTCTGTTTCTCCTCCAAAGCTTTGTGGATATGAATTATTTTTATCATCAAAAGAGTAGTGAGTTATAGCTTTTGAAAATTTACCACATTTGTATGTAAACAAAAGATAATGCATCCATATTGCATTATCCAGGCTGAGTGAATACAGTTTTGGTGTGTGGGTAGCCTATATCAGTCACCTTGTATTGGAAAATGATGTGTGACAACCATGAAATCTCAGTGGAACATTATAGTAAACTATAAGTTGTCCAGGACAGCTTTGCTCCACGAGACTTTCATCTTCCTGGGACCAGTGGGCTAGACATGCTTGTTTACCAAAGAAGCCCTGGAGGGCCACTCAAAACATGCCAGGCCTTCTGAGCCTGGGCTAGCTCTGACACATGGTGACTCCCATCTGCATTGCATTACATGCTGAGCCCAAAGAAGAGGGAGAAACCACGAAGTCATCTCGCAAAGGGCATGAAGGGGATAGAATCCCTAAAGACAATAGCTGTTTCTGTTACGTATATCCGTGTTTCCCTGAAAATAAGACCTGGTCTTATATTAAAGTTTGCTCCAAAAGACGCATTAGGGCTTACGTTCAGGGGATGTCATCCTGAAAAATCATGCTAGGGCTTATTTTCTGGTTAGGTCATATTTTGGGGGAAAACACGGTATAAATGTCTGTCTGGAAACAGAAATAAAATGAACTTCCCAAGCAGAGGCGTTTCTCGGAAGACTGCTGCTGATGTGCGTTGGGTCGTCCATGACTTAGACACACTCACCTATTGACTGGCTCTTTGTGTGTCCTCAGATCCTGGCCAACGTGATCATTTTCATCTGTGGGAACGTGGCAGGAGCGTACCACAAGCATCTCATGGAGCTCGCTCTGCAGCAGACGTATCAGGACACGTGTAATTGCATCAAGTCCAGGATCAAGCTGGAATTTGAGAAACGTCAGCAGGTAAGATGCAGTTTCAATCTTCCTTCTGCATTTCGAGGCATTACTAAAATGCTGATGTTGCCGTTACCCTCCAGTATGCAGTCCCTTAATTCATTCGAAAGAGCCCTGAGCAGCCTAGGCCCGGTCATGAGCTGTGCTCTGGCTGGAGCTATAGCCACGAAGCAGAGAGAGCATCTTCAGACCCAGACCTAGGGAGCCTGGGTGCACTCACATGCAGACAAGGCAGCCACATCAGGGCCCATCCACACGTGGCTGGGGAACGGCAAACAACAATAAGAATGCTAACAACACATCATTAAGACACTGACTTTTAGTTAAAGTCCATTGCTCTGGGGTAGCGTTTGTGGCCAGAGTCTGCCCCAGCTGACATCGGAGCCTCCCTCTCTCTGTGCTGTCATACCACTTCATATAGTACCTGTTGTCCACACTGGATGAAAGGGTCAAAACCGTTCGGGAGGGAGGTCATCGGAGTTGCAAGGGAGGGTTGAGTAGGGAACCGGTTGGTGTCGTTTCAAAGGCTGTTTTATGGTGGTTGCCTGGGTGTTGCACAGAAACGTACATCAGGGAAATTACATGGGTTATTGTGAAATATCGAAAGCATAAGACATGGAGGCAAACCAGAGATGTGGGAGGCAAAGCCACGTGTTATCATCGAGGAGTCTGGACAGCAGGTGAGACAGGCGTGTTTGGAGGGAAAACATCCAAATACCAGGGGTCCTGTATTTGGCACGCTTAACTTCAGGTGACGGCCTGGTACCCCTGTGAACACTTTCGTTTCTCTTGGGTTTGTGTTTGTCAGCAGGACCCAGTTTCATCTATAAAAGGTACTTGACTGTGTGAACACCGCGCTCACTTTTCTGACAGCGCTTGTCACAGTACCTTTGGTGTTACCAGCATTTGGCCATGGACGGTGCCCCATTATTGTTTGTTAAATTGTACTGAGCCAGTCCATTTTATGACCTCATCAAAATGTATTAGGTGGTGGGAGCAAAACATATCCTTTAAATTTTAATGCTGGACTTTTATTTGCGTATGAACTGATAAACGGTCATCGAATTCCTTTTTGAAAACAGGAAGTTCAGTTCGTTCATTCAGCAAGTATTGACAGAGCCCCTAGATTGTGTCAGGCTTGGTTCGAGGCTGGGATGTGGCCATAAACATTGCTTTCTCACTGACATTAGCAGTAAATCTCATGGTTTCTTTCTTACAAAGCATTTTGTGTTACAATATGTCTAGCAAAGCTATTCAGTAATTAATGTTGAATGTTTTGGTCTCTGTGTATCAAACTCTGATTCAACGTTAAGAAATATAGACAGTAGTTAACATGGGACTATTATCCTGCCTATCTTCATATACCTACGTCCAGTAACATTTTAAATCGGGGTTCTAGAAAACTCCACAGTTTCAACTAACAGCAGTTCATGTTCGTGGTTGGTCCCACTATCAACTTGAAGTGTTTTAAGATCTTTAGTTTCCTTTCCCAAACAGTAGTGACTGGATCAGATTGGTCCCGACAGATATACTTCACTTTCTTTTCCATCACCTCCAGAATCTACCTCAAAATAGCACCAAGGCTAGGGAGAACTGAAATGCCAAGTAGATAGACTATCTAACCTAATATTTATAGTACCAGCTTTGACAGAAACAATCAGTCAAGCTACTGACCTCATCTGCACTGTGTACCTCTCTGAAGACACCTTGAGTAGCCAGAACCAGGTGCCACCCCGGTCACGTGGTGTCCAAGCAGTCAGACAGGCCACACTTTGATCTTATGTAACTCAAGAGCATGACTTGTGTGGACCTCTTTGTGCTCGACTTTAAGGCACCGTCATGGGGGTGTTGTAAGGACATTTGCTAGTTTTTGTTTGTTTGTTTGTTTGTGTTTTTAAAGGTGTTGGTGATCCTTTTTAAATAAGGAAAGAGAAAAGGTGCACTCTGAAGAAAAATAAGACCTTTTACTACAGATCTTTAACAAATATATTTTGCAATCAGCATGGGGAGACAGCTCCCTGGGTCTGGTGCCCAGAATGTAGTACTTTTCTTGTTAAGGCTTCGGGAAATGTGTGCCCAGAATTAGAATGAAAGCTTGGCTTTTGTTTGGACCAGCAATTCAATGAGAGCAAAAATTCTTAGTTAATAAAATCAATAAGATACAACCTGCTAGATATCAAGAAACAGAAATTGGCCGATGGCAATCTACCTATGTCTCTACACAGAGGAGCGGTCCCTGAGACCACGAAGCCCAGTGCAGCCACAGACCAAATTGAGATCCAAGCATTCATTCCATGTGTCACCTCCTGCCCACCCTTCACCACACACCCCCTGTGCTTCATTCATCCACCATCACCACTGCAAAGAGAATGTCATTCAAAGTGCTTCCTTCAGGTGTAGGGGTGTGTGCTCCGCAAAACAATTTGTTTCAGCCCCTCTTTGGATACAATGAATACCAACCATTTTAACGTTATATAGATGCAATGATTGGAGGAAGAAAAGTGCATTGAAAGAAAACACACAACACTCTCTGCATGAGACAGGGTGCACTTGTGACAGTACTTTGCAGTTGTCAGAGCCCAGGCCCCTCCCAGTGGTCCTTCCTGTGTATTTGTCACCAGGGGACAAAATGTAGCTGGCATCTCGAGGGGTTTACTGCCAGACTAAGTGACTCAGGGGTCCTTATCCCAGGGGCAGTGTCCCTCCAGCTGACCTTCCAGGGTCCATCTCTGCCATCCTGAAACTAGATTGTGCATTCTTTGGTGGCAAAGCCTGTCTGTTAATTTCTTGTCTTTAATGTATTATTTTTCTTAGAACCTAGTTGTTCATGTGTGTGTATGTGTGTGGAGTAGGCAAGGAGACATGCTGTGGAACACCAGTGGAGAAAATACATGAATGTATTCTGCACTCGCTTTCTCCCTCACTTTCTTTACGTTCACCCTTCATAATGCAACTTAATTATGTATGTACTTATCAATCATCTTAAAACTATATCCTTCGACACTTAGGACTCCTCCTGGTTTATAGCAGCCCCTGGGCCCCCGAGTGTTCTACACCCTCATGAGCCCCTTTCATAAGTCTCTTCCTCTGTCTCTTCTGAATTCTCTGCAGGTTAAATGTCATCTCTGAACCCTCCACACCTCCTGCTTGCTCAAAGCGAACTCAGATACTGTTGGATGTATCTTCCCGTTATGAGTGTCACTCGTCATTATTCACTAAAGTAATACTTGGTCATGTTAAAGCTTCAAAAAATAAACAAAGATAAACAGCAAAAGTGCCAACTCCCTGTCCTCCCAGGCCCATATTCCTCTCCCCGAAAGTTTCTAGTGTAATTTGGCTGAAGTATTTCTATGAACTGTGGTTATTGTAGGCTCATTGTCACAAAAGTGTTCAATAACCATCCAGTAGGGAGTGTACAGACAAAATGTGTGTGTGTGTGTGTGTGTGTGTGTGTGTGTGTGTGTGTGTGTAATGAATGACACAGTTTTTATGTCAAAGATAGAATGCAAGCTTGGAATTGCCCAGCTTGTTAACCTGACCCAGATCTCCTAAAGAACATGCATTTAAACTAGTCTTTATTGAAATGCTGGGATCACAGATACGTCGTGATGACAGTTTGCAGGATAATGGATCCTGAAAACAGTGCTAGATTTTGACATTGATGAGTGCAGCTCATAACAAAATTACTATTTCAGATCTTTGCTGGTGAATTTTATTGACAAGTTGAGGGAAAAGAATGTTTAGGGGAATTATTTAGGAGTGGGTATTCCAAAAGGCAGGTCAGCACACAGACAAATGTGAACAGCAGATTCTATTCTTAAGAAGGGGCAGATAGATTCAGAAGCATTCAAAACTTGGGCTCTGAAGACGTAACACTTTCAATGAGTGAGCTTTTTGAGAATTTCTAAGTAGGATTTTGATTATTTTCTTGAAAAATTGAGGGAAGTCCTTTCATTGGAGAGCAGTGTGCTTCATTAGCTGATATAAATGAATAAAAAATGTGACAAATTCCATATAAAGAGAATTAATGGATCTCTCAAAGTTGCCTGCTGATGAATAACTTAAAACTTAAATTTTTTAATACTTGCCTTTAAATAAAGTTTGCTTTTTATATTCTTTCATAAAAAAATTTTCCTATTGTTTCCCAAATAAATTAGCATTTATAATTACTGTCTTCTGCCTCTGGTGACGTTATGATTTTAAATTATTTCACTGGAAATTAGTAATATGAGAATGAAACCTAGATGCCAAATCAAGAATATTAATATGCAAAGAAATAGAAGCATACCAATTTTATGACAATTTTATTTTGTCAGTATTTTCCCCAGCGAATGATGAATTTAATCATTTCATCGCTTGCTGTTTTTCTTTATCAGTGAAATAAGAGTGCTGGGCTGGATTGCCTTTTAAGTCTATGGACATAATAGCTAATGTAATCCTCCAGCTGAGAATGGACTTGGAGAATTTGCTTTTCGGCTGCTTCAGGGAAAGTTCTGTACTTGCTCCCTGTTCAGCCTTTCACCAAGCCTTTTGCAAGTGCTCAGGTGGTGGTTCAACACGTGTCAGGGATGTACTTAAAGTGTTTGTATGTTATGAGGGAGCCAAACGGTCCATAACATCTGCCCCATGATTCTTGAATTCTGTGAATCTTAACGTATTCTGCTCAAATTCGATTTGGGGGTGGGGGGAATGCAGACCAAAAACACAGAGTCCCCAGCATCCCAAGGTTAAAGAAAAACATAGACAATCATAGTGTAAGATATGAATTGTTTTTTTCTTGCTGATGAGATCATAGTATAGTGTAAGATGCAAATGTGGTTTCCATTTTTCCTTGTTGATGAGTTATCTTTCTGTGTTCTGTTATAGTATGATGTTTCCTTTGTCATATATTATTTTATTTAACTTTTTAGGCCAAAGATATTTTATCCATGATTTTGTCTATGTGTCCTTGTCCCAGTAACTTTATGATTGTAATTGCTGTATTTTGCAGTACTTTTTTTAAAATTAAAGTATATCAGGGTGACAATTAGTAAAGTTACATAGATTTCAGGTGTACAATTCTGTAATATATCATCTATATCTCACATTGTGTGTTCACCACCGAGAGTCAGTTCTCCTTCCATCACCATATATTTGATCCCCCTTACCCTCATCTCCCACCCCCCACCCCCCTTACCCTCTGGTAACCACTAAACTATTGTCTGTGTCTATGTGTTTTTCTTTCTTCATTTGTTTGTCTTGCCCCTTTGTTATTTTCAGTTTTACATACCATATATTAGTGAAATCATATGGTTCTCAACTTTTTCTGTCTGACTTATTTTGCTTAGCATAATAATCTCAAGATCCATCCATGTTGTTGCAAATGGCACGATTTCATCTTTTCTTATGGCAGAACAGTATTCCATTGTTATATATACCACATCTTCTTCTTATATCTTGTAAGATTACCACCACTCTTCTTTTTACATATTTTTAATTAGAATTAGATTTTTTTGTTTTGTAGACTGTGGGATCATTTTAATTTTTTTCAGGTCCATAAATATATTCCTTTAGCTTTTGCATTTAGAAATGTTTGATTTCTCTACTTCTGAGAATATACCATTAAATCAATCAACAAAGCTTTTAGAATGTTCTCTGCAAAGTTCCACATAGTTTTAAGATGTTTATTCTTAATTCTGATAGGTTTGTGTGCTCTTGTGAAGAGGTTATCTTCTTTTCAACATGACTTGCACCTGATTATAAATACTGTGCAGGGATACTTTTGGGATGTATGTTTATGTTCTTTCCAGACACTCAGAAAATTCTCTATTCACTCTAATAGTGCTGTTTTCCCAAACCCGTATGCAATAATCACCTGCAAACTACAGTTTATGTTTTTCTACCTTTAATTTTTCACATAGCTTGGTATCAAAAGCCTCCGAAGTGGCATTGAGTGACATTATTATGTGGGGCTGCATAAGTGGTGCCTGTGCTTCTAGAAATGTTCATTGTTTTGTTGAATACCCACATTAAATATACATATCTTAAAATATATATATTTTGATGATTTTTTCCTCTAACTTTTTTAAGCATCCTGTTTTTAAGCCTTGTCATTTTGATTTTTCTTTTACATCTAAACTTACTTTGGTATTTAGAGAGAGAAATTTAGTTCATTTGCACTATTGTCATCATCATTATTGATATCTAGTATCTCTCATTCTGTTTCCTGATATGTAGTGTTGTTTCTTAACTTTTTAAGAGCATAGTAATGTCATTTTCTTTTTCTCCTAAATATAAGCTGTCAGGCCTCTATTCTATTTCTAACATATCTTGTAAGCACTTTAGAATATCCACCAACATTTTAACATTATAATTTTTATTTATCTAAATGGTCCCAATAGTGCATATCTATGTTCTTCCTTGTTGATAAATATTCCAGTTTATCTTATATTAAATTGGTAAATAAACTAAGAAAAAGTTTATCTTCTCTTAGATATCTCATAATGAGTGTCTTCATTCTTGCTTCCTTTCCCTCACCACTAAACTTCTTGAAAAAAGTAGCTGCAACTCTTTGTTTCTCTTTCCTTCTACCTACTTTCCTAACTCTACTGTGCAACTGCCATCAAAAATTCACTGTTCAACTGAAAGCACCTGCCAAATTTAAAGGCATTTTCCATCCTAGATTTCTGCAGTGTTGACTTTTCTTGCCCACTTTCTGTCTATTTGAAGAAAAAATATTCTTGGAAGGAAAAACCAAAACCTCCTCTCTTGGTTCCTGTCATCTGGAACCATTCTGGTTCTCTGACATTTTTTTTTTTCCTCTCCACATTCTTTATAGACACTTTTCTACTCCTACCCACCATACATGTTCCTCAGTGTTCTACACAGAGGCATCTTTTCTTCGTATTTATTTTGGCCAGCTTTCAGCTCCTCACACATTTCCAATCATCCTGTCTGGATTAATGGCTCTCAGTGCCCTAATTCTGCCCTCCATCTTTTCTGGAATTCCAGACCCGGTTTTCATGAACACTGCAAACGCAGAATGTTCAAACTCCATCTTTCCACAAACCACACTGGTCTGCCATCCTTGATTTCTGTTCTTGACTCCACACTCTCTCCCTCACCCTAACTCTGGATTTCCCCTCTTGGTTTGTGCTTTCTCCTTTGTGTACCCCATAAAATAATGTGCTCTGTGGTGTAGTTTCTATTTGCTATTCTTACTGCAGCCACCTTCGTTTAGGTTTTCACTGCATCCTGCCCTCATCAGGTTCAGGCTACACAATAGTGTCATATCATTCTCCCAAGGTTAGTATCAGGGCAAAGCTGAGCCCATAAACACCCTGGCTTGATGAATAATGCAATGCCCTTAACAGGTGTTCTTCGGCTTGTTTGCTGAGAGGGAGTATTGTGTAATTGTCATGAGCATGGCTCTGGTTTTCCATTGTTTGGTTTTGAATCCTTTCTGGTCTTCATTTCTTCATCTATAAAATGGAAGTGTTATCCATTTGGGCTGCTATAACAAAATATCACAAACTGAGTGGTCTGTAAACAGCAGATATGTATTACTCAGAGTTACTGGAGGCTGGAAATCCAAGGTCAGGGTACCAGCATGATCGAGTTCTGGTGAGAGCCCTCTTCCTGGTTGCAGATGGCTGACTTTTCCTGTATCTTCATGTGGCAAAGCAGGTGAGGGAGCTCTGTGTGGTCTCTTTTGTAAGAACACCAACCACATTCATGAGCGTTCTGCCCCCATGACCCAATCACGTGTCAAAGACCTCACCTCCCCATGCTGTCACATTGGGATTTCAACATATGAATTTTGGGGGGACACAAACAGCAATGGCATTACCTATCTCAGTAGAGTTGTGGGTATCTTATATATTTTTATCATCACTCAAGGAGCATATGCTCATTAAAAATATATGTATTCATTACTCATGCACATATAGAAGGTGCCAAAAAATGTATACACATTTCAAGAGATGTTATCTATGTAGCAGTAGTATAATCAGAAGTGTCTGGACGTTGATGGTAACCACTTTGAGCACCTCTTGTAATTGCAGAAGTCAAACATGACTATATCGGTTGGACAATTAAGTTTGCAAACTCATCCTAGAAAAAGTGCAACATACCTCATTGCTGAATATCACTACAGTCACCTTCGAAGTACTGCCCTTGGGAAGCTATGCACCGACGCCAGTGCATAGTCTACCCTTCAAAGCAATTTTGGAACTCCTTTTCTGGAATGGCCATCAGAGCTGTTGTAATATTACATTGATTTCCTGAATTTGTTTCAATACATATGTGCTCACTAAATAATACATGTGTATGTTTATATATTTAGTATATATATATATATATATATATATATATGTTGTATATAATATACATTTAGCATATACATTATACATGTTATATATATACACACACATACACACTCACGTGTGTGTGTACATTCTGAATCCCAAATGGCCTAAAGAGAGTCCACAGAAAATAGCTGGCACTTTATATCAGGGTAGGAGGACAGCTGATGCTCAGCTGATGTGGTACAGGATTAGACAAACTTTGGGGGATTAGACAAACTTTGGGAGCTAAGAAACTGGTAAAGCTTGAGATTTAAGACTAAATAACTGTTGCCTAATGCAAAAATAGCACTATTAATTAAAACAGGGCTTCACTGGGAAATTTTCAAGAGGGATAATAAAAGCAGAGCCAGCATCTGCATCTTTAAAGTCCCGAGAAAAGAAAGAGCTTGTGTAATGCATGAAGGCCAGGAGGCACTTTTTCAGCCAACAGACTATAGAAAAGGAAATGTCGAGAACTGTGAGGATTCAAGGATGTCCCAGTGAGAGTATCGTGTGTGGAAGAGCTTTGGGGAGGAAGATGCCTCCTCTGGATCGCTGGGTTCCCAGCGAACAAATTCCTAATTACATGCATTAGCTTCTTTTGAGTAATGTCTGTATCCTCATCCTCTTCGAAGCCATCATTTAGAGACATTTTTTATACTGGAAAAAAAAATACAAGGAAACGATAAAACACTTGAATTACAGCCTGAATCTCCATTTATTCAACAAGCACTCCAAATATCCAGATTGGACTTATTCCTATGCTGCTAACATTTCAGTGTTAAGGACAAAGGGAGAAATCCTGAAAGCTCCTAGAAGGAAAACAACAACTAGATGAACTGCTATGGAATAAGAGTCAGATTTGTATTTCTCATAAACAACACCAGATGTTAAAAAACAGTAGAGCAAAATCTTAAAAATACTTAAGGAAAGTATTCTGCACTTCATTTATATACCAAGTCAAACTACTGTTCATGAATGAGGTTCATGTCAAGACTCTCAAGCATACATATAGCCTCAGGAAATGCCTCTATCACACACGTCCTGTGACACCAATATTGAAAGATTTCCTCTAGTGCAACAAGCCAAAATTAATCCAAACAAAAGAGAGAAAAGGCTGGGGGATTAGACAAACTTTGGGAGCTAAGAAACTGGTAAAGCTTGAGATTTAAGACTAAATAACTGTTGCCTAATGCAAAAATAGCACTATTAATTAAAACAGAAAGAAGAACAAAAGTCTAATATTTTAAAAATCAAATGACTTCAGCTTAGGAGTTCTTGAGTTGATGGCTGTCTTATCTAGAAGAACCGATTACTCCTAGAAAGCAACAACAGAAAGAGAAATGATTGACGCATTACTTTGGGTCATAGTGAATACTTTAATTTCAAACATTAAAAGAGAATATTCGATTTTTATATTCATCAAGGTAGATCATGTGTTAAGTTGCAAAAACTGTCTTTTAGTGGTAATTCAAAATTCAGTGCAAAGGAAAAAAGTCATTGTTATATAAGTACAAGCCAACTTGAATTACAGCTTAGTATACTGAGACTATAATATTTTTCTTCCATCATATGCAATAAAAAAAACTCAGCTATGGACCAGGTAAATAGTGCTTATTACACTATGAAAGTCAGAATCCCCTGAAGCATATTATACATTTCAGCATTTATTAGTATTTGCATTTCCATAACATTTTTCATCTGAGGGAACTGAGTTCTTTATAAATATCATAAATATCACATCCCATCGAAATGTCTCATATGGTGGTGTTATTGCCATAAATACACAGGGTAGGGAATTACTGAGGTTTTAGCAAAAGCTTGCACAGAAGGGCAATTTCACCCCATTTCCTGAAGGCAAGCCTCAAGACTCAGTACATTTTATTTGGGCATCATTTGCTCTCAGGAGCATTTGTCTTCACGTCCACGTGTCTCAGCGTCATCCCTCTGATGCTTGCAGTCTGAAGCTTTTTCCTGTAAAAAGTTGCTATAGGAAAGTTCGGTGCCCTCAGGAAAGGTAAGGTCCTTCATTCTAACCCAAATCCCCTTGCTGAGCAGACTCCTCTGTCTTTCTTTGGAGTGTGTGAAAGTGCCTTTCAACTCCTGACATACAGAGCTCTGCTGGATTATGTGACCGGCCCTGGACAGCTGTTGCTTTTCGTTTTATCTGATGGATTCGTTGGTGTTTTAACATCTGTGTGCCTCAGTTCCCAGGTCTGTAAAATGTGAGTAGTGGTAGTCTCTTCCCATAGGGTTATATTGGGGCCAAAGTATATATGTCAGAGTCTGGAGCAGCCCAACCCAGCGAGCGCACAGGGCATGTGAGCCCTGGGCCGCTAGGCAGAAATCGTGTGCGCGTTGAAGTCCAGGCTCCTGGTTTCCATGAGGTATGAATTGATGGCTTTGTACAGAGACTCGTTTGTTGTATGAACATTCAGAAATACCCCTAAATGTTACGGGGGAAAAGTAGCCCCAAACATACAGTTTTGGAAATTTGCAATGCTTCTGACACATCTTAAAAATCAAGAAAATAACAGCTCTGTGAAGGTAAAGAGGTACTGAGAATGAAGGCACTAAACCAGTGGAGTGTTGCTTGACATTTGGTCTCTTACTCATGTCTTCTCTTTCCTGTCTGCCACCATTTGGCAGAATTTTAGAAATATATAAAGATCTACTAGAATCATCAATCCCAACTGCTGTAGATCACACTGTCCTTGACTTTGGATGTTTCCTGATGTTCTCTCTCAGCATGGAAATATGTCAGATTCAAAGTGCAAAGCAAAGGGACAACCATACCCTCTGCCTTCCTTCTCTCTCCTCTTTGAGGAGCACAAGGGGAAAGGCACCACGCGGAGGGTATGTCAGTGCTCGCTGGGCATCAGTGTCCTTACATGTAAAATGAGAGCTCTGTCTGACTTATTTCACTTAGCATGACACCCAAGATCCATCTATGTTGTCGTAAATTGCAACATTTCATATTTTTGTAATGGCTGAAGAGTATTCCATTGTATATATTAAAAGGACAAGAACTACGTGATTTCACTCATATGTGGGATATAAAAGAGAAGGCAATAAATGAACAAACAGAACAACATATATGCCAAAAAACAAACTCATATTCACAGATGACAGAATGGCCGTTACCAGAGGGGAAAGGTGGGTTGGGGAGAACGAAGAGGGTAAAGGGGATCAAGCACAAGGTAAGGAAAGGAGACTAGACTTTGGGTGGTTAGCACAGAACAGAGTGTATAGGCGTCGTATTAAAAGTTGTACACCCAAAATTTATATTATGTTATTAACCAGTGTTACCCAATACATTTATGAATAATAAGAAAGAAATTGAGGACTCTGGACCTCAATAGATTTCTTACCAACCTAACAGGCCATAAATTACATATTCTGATATCATTTTTTAATATCTCAGAAACATTCAAAAGAAAGCTCTATGACTGGTTTCCTTTAACTTCATTTTTATTGCTTCGCAAATTCTGGCTATAATTTTGAAATGTTTCCATTAGGCTTTTCATTCCTCGCTGTCTGTGGACATTCATCTCTATGTGGTGTGCACGAAGTTCATTTCTCAGAGCACATTTCTCCTTTGTTAGCTAATTATTTTCATGAATTTTAAATATTCATGCATGCTGGTTACTAGAAGCTCTTCAGAGCAAAGCATCAGGATAAAACAGTTTCTTAAATGAACAGTTATTTTTACATTTACAAGGAAGAGCACTGCTATGACTTAATGGAAAAATACCATTGAGCCAGCAATGTGTTCTACCATGAATATCATCACCTGGTGGTCCATGAACATTAGCCGTCTTCATTCTAGTGGTTTCAGGTAACAAGCCCCCACCAAGGCATATGTCATGACAATAGGAAAAGGCAGAGTTGTCTAATAAGTTAAAAAAATCTTGGTCAAGTAAAATGTCTAAGCACAGAAAAACTGACTTACTGTAAGAATTGAGATATATAAAAATGTATACAATAAACTAGTTTTAAGTCATAAAACCTAGAAATTGTAACTATAGGTAAAAGGAATTAATACTGTTTTGTGTCATGTAATAGAATTTTGATGAGCAGAAAGATATTATTTTAAATTTGTGAAGCAAGCTGTATCTGCAATTGTAAGCAAAATAGATTTCCTGTCAGGTTCTGAAAAATAATGGAATTGGATAAAGGTCTTTTCCTCACAGCTATGACTGAAGCAAACAACGATGGCTCAGAAGATAAGCTACCAGAACTTACTGAACATAAAGCTAGTCTAACAAATTTCAGCAATCTATTATAAATCACTTCTCTAGCTAAGAAAATGCTCTCATTGTTATGGCTCCAGAGTCACGTAAGTTGGATCCATTTAATATTTAGAGATATACACCCACGGAAAGAATTTCTTTGTCCTTTTCTCAAACACTGTAACTATGCAATATGAAAAGCAGAGGTAACATTAGTTTCCTGTTTTGCTCCTCGTTTGGACAACAACTGAATAAAATGCCTGCCCCCCTCCCTGCTGCCATCTCTTAGAAGTACATATCTTATGTTGAGGTGGAACAGAACATTGATATAATATAAAAATTATTTCCTCTGTTTATATTCTGATCTCAGCATGGGAATTTGAGTTCTCTGGACACTGTATTTCTTTCTGGATGAGCAGTCAGTTTAGAGCAAACGCAGCTGAAATCTCAATATTCTTCATCAAGTATGGGAAATGTAACAACTTCTGAATCTGGAGGATCTAAGTGTAGCCTTTACTAAACTACTACTATTGTAGTGTAGATCTGTAAATAGAGAAAGAGAGGAACTATGGGGGGGGGGAACTAATATTGTTTTTCTTTTATTCACTGTATTTCTGTGGAGGAAAAGACCTGAAGAACTGTAATGTGCCGTGTAATGTTCAGGTGAGGAAGCCTGGCTTGCCTGGCACGTACTAGGCGTCAACATGGCGTGTACTAGGGCTTTGGTCTCCAATCTGTTTTCTGTCAATCACACTCTTGGGCTTCTCACCCTTTTTTTGTGGCAGTAAAACCATTCAATTTTGTGGCATTAAAACCAGTGATGACTGTAGAGCTCTGATCTTTCCCTTGAAATCCAGACTCAACGTCCAACCACCACGTCCATGTTTTCATTGGAATGTTTAGTGAGCCGCTCAAACACAACATGACCCAAACAGAACCTTTTATTTTCCCAAACCCTCTTTTCTCCTATTTACCACTCAGTAAATGACAGCCCATTCATCCAGTTGCTCAGGCCAGAACCATAAGAGGAGGCCTGCTGAACTCTGGTTTTTCACTTACTGCTTCTTATATCCACACCGTCAGCAAATGGCATTAACTCTGCCTTCCAGTACATCCAACCCAAAGACTCTCACCTTCTCCCTTCCCAGCTTTGTCCTCGCCACCATAATTCCCCCTGGATTTCAGCGTTAGCTAAACTTGTTTACGTTCTGTTCCCCTACAGTCTGTTCACCACACAGAAACCACATCAAACCTTCAAAAAGTCCATCAGATGCAGTTACTCCTCATCTTAATCCCAGGGAATAAAATCTGAGTCCCTCCCCTTGGACTACAAGGCCCAACATCATCTGGCCCTGATGGAGTCTCCACCCTTATATTTTACCTACTTTCCTCCCCTCAAATTAAGGACATAGGGCTCTATGCTTTTCCTCAAACAGACTGGGTGCATTTTACAAAAGGACTTTGACACTCACTATTTTTCCTTTGCTCTTTGCCTTCCTTTCAGTGGATGTCTACTCCAATGACAGCCCCTGGTGGTGATTCTGTGACGCTCCTAACTGCTAGAGCACCACCGTGAGCCTTCCTTTCCTGACCCCACATTACTGTTTCTCGACACTTACCAATGCATTATATCGCTTACCCTTCCATCACTCCCCCTTTTTTCTTTCCTGTTCTCCCCTCCTTTTTTCCCCTTGCTTTTTGTCTATATCAAAAGTTGGCAAATTTATTCTTTAAAAGACCAGACAGTAAACATTTTAGGATTTGTGAACCATGAAGCAAAATCAAGCCACTGTTCTTATCAAAAGGCGTATTCTTTCTTTCTTTCTTTCTTTCTTTCTTTCTTTCTTTCTTTTCTTTCTTTCTTTCTTTCTTTCTTTCTTTCTCTCTCTCTCTCTCTCTCTCTCTCTCTCTCTCTCTCTCTCTCTCTCTCTCTCACACACACACACACACACACACACACACACTTTGCATTTAAATATATAAAAACCATTCTCCATTTATGGATCATCCAAAATGGATGGGAGAGAAGTTTTAGCCCAGGGGCCATATGTGACTCCTGGTCTGTATTACTGAATAGAAAGCAAACACCATTATGGGAGGAACTTTTAAAATTTAGTTTATCACTGTATCCCTGGCACTTAGAAGACACAGATTTAAAGCAGCCCAATAAATATGCTCAAAAACCTAAAGGAAACAGTGCTAAAAGAAGTTAAGGAAAGTGTGATGACAATGTCCATCAAACAGGGAATATCAATAGAGTGATAGAAATTATAAAAAGAGCCAAAGTGAAATTGTGGAATTAAAAGCACAATAACTAGAATGAAAAATTCACTAAAGAGGATTTGAATGGGTTTGAATTCGCAGAATTAATCAATAAACTTGAAGAGAGATTAATAGACATTATGCAAACTGAAGAACAGAGAGAAAAATAATGGAGAAAGATGAACACACCTTCAGAAAAATGTAGGATAGCATTAAGTGCACCAACATAAGCATATTGTGAATCCACAAGGAGAGGACACAGGGAAAGAGCAAATAACAGCAACAGCAAAACTTTTAAAAAATAATGGTGAGCATTTTCCCCCAAATATAATGAATCCAGAATATAAAAGAATTCAAGTAGGATAAATTGAAAGAGATCCACACTTAGGTACACCGTAGTAAAAATGCTGAAAGCCAGTAACAAAGAGAAAATCTCTTTAAAGCAGCAAGAGAAAATGTCTCATTACTTACAAGGGAACCCTAATAAGGTTAACAGCTGACTTTTTACAAGAAATAATGGGGCCAGAAGGTAGTAGGATTACATATTCAAAGTGCTAACAGGAAAAACAAAAACTGTCAACCAAGAAACTCATATTAAGATGATAAATATAACGGACTCTATAAATATACATTTGTTCTTTCTTCTCTCAGCTTATTTAAAAGACATGAAATTATATAAAATAATAGCAAGATGTTGTTGGCATGGAGACATATACTGATTTACATGTATACCATGTTATAATATCAATAATTTTATGCAGCAATTATTGTTGTGTGCAACAATAATAGCACATAAAGTGGGAAGAATAAATACAAATTGAGAATATGATCCTAAATTTCATGTGGAAATGGGAGTGACCCGGAACAGCCAAACAATATCGATAAAGAAAAACAAATTTAAGGAACCACTCTTTCTGATTGCAAAAGTTCCTACAAAGCAGTAGTAATCAAGAAAGTGTGATAATGGCATTAGGATAGAAATACAGGTCAATGTAATAGAACTGAAAGTCCACAAATAAACCATCCAATTTACAGCCAATTGATTTTTGACAAAGGTGACAAGATAATTTAATGAGGAAAGCATACTGTCTTCAATAAAAGGTGCTGTGATAGTTGGATATCCACATTCAAAGGAATGCAGTTGGACCCTTACCTCACACCATACAGAAAAAAAATTAACTCAAAGTTTTTCAAAGACCTAAATGTAAGAGCTCAAACTATAAAACTTAAAAGAAAGTATAGCCATAAATCTTTGTGACATAAAATTAAGCAAAATTTCTGAGATATGATACCAAAAGAGCAACAATAACAAAAATAGATAAGTAGGACTTCACCAAAATTGAAACGTTTGTGCTTCAAAGGACACCATCAAGAGAGTGAAAAGACAACTCACAGAATCTGAGAAAATATTTGCAAATCATATTAGAGAAGGGGCTTGTATCTAGAATATATAAAGAACTCTTACAACTCTATAATTAAAAAAAAAATACTCCAACCAAAAACAACAAAAGAACAAGACAAACAAATGAGAAACAAAAACTCATAGACACAGACAATAGTTTAGTGGTTACCAGAGGGTAAGGGGGTTAGGGGGTGGGAGATGAGGGTAAAGGGGATCAAATATATGGTGATGGAAGGAGAACTGACTCTGGGTGGTGAACACACAATGGGATTTATAGATGATGTAATACAGAATTGTACACCTGAAATCTATGTAATTTTACTAACAATTGTCATCCCAATAAATTAAAAACAAAAATACTCCCATTAAAAAGAGTCAAAGGATCTTAATACACATTTCTACAAAGATACACAAATGGTGAATATGGACATAAAAGGACGCCTATCATTTGCAATCTGGGAAACTCAAATGAAAACCACAGTGACATATAACTTATAATCCCTAGGCTGACTACAGTCAAGAAGAAAGTAAGTGTTGGTGCGGATGTGGATAAATTGGAATCCTTGAACCCTCATTGATGGGATTTAAAAATGATTCCCTGACTTTGGATAACAGTCTGGCAGTTCCTCAGAAGGTTAACTGTAGAGTTACCCTGTGAACCAGCAATGCTGTTCCTAGATATACACCCAAGAGAAAATAAAAACAACATTTGCCCACATAAAGTTCTGCTTGGTTGTTCATAGCAGCACTCTGTATTATTCATAATAGCCCCAAAGTGGCAACAACCCAAATTTTTAAACTCATTGTCCTAGGACTCTGCTGTTTTCTCATTGCATCTCACTGGCAATGATTTTCCCCTCTGTGACAGGGAAATTGACATTTCATGGTGTCAGAGAAGCAAAACCTTGCCTGCTCCCATGTAGGAACTCCTCTTTACCTTGGTTTCTGCCTGGTTACTTATTGACAGATGACAATAAATATTACCATCATCAATCACCATCAGTCATCATCATCATCACCGTCATCAAATCACTTTTCCCCAGAAACCACTGTTCCATTGCATGGCTCTCTGTAGTTGGAAGCTGTGTAATTGTTTTTTTCTTTTTTTGTCTCCACTAAGGCAGTTTCTGCTTTCTGAGAGTGGTTTTTCTGTGGCTGATCCTCTGCTATTTTACTGGTGTGATTTGCAAGCAGTGTCTTCACTACCCCATGGATGAGACGTAATCTTCCCACATCTGCTTGCCTGTGCCTGTATGCACATGTGCACATACACACATACGCATGTGCACACATACCCCTCTTCCCCCACCCTGCACTCTTCTGTCCCTGAGTGTGCACGCTCAGAAATAATAAATATCCAGCTGGAGGATTCAGCCCGGGGCCATTGGGTCCTGATTCGAAACCCAGCATCAAAGGGTTCTTCTTTAAAGCCATTTCCCGGGTAAGAATATCGAGGGAATCACGTAAAAAAGTGCAATTTATTTAATAACTTTTTCTTTTAGTGAATAAATTGCATGTCCATAATAATGATATCTTCCCACCTCCACATCTCTCAAAAATCATTTCAACTTGCTGAGGTTTCCATCTCTGAGCAGATGTACAGACATTTGTCGTAGACGTAAAAGCTGATCAATAGAACTGCAAAAGGTAAAAGTTTTGAATCGTTCTCTTATTATACCTGTGGGCACTTTCATTACCTTTTTCATTAGGTAATGACATGGATAAAAATATTGAGCCATTTACATTACACAAGAGGGGCGAAATACAGAAAGAGAGAGCCTGATGGGGAAGAGTGATTAAAATTGCTATTTTGCTTGCAAAATGAAAATCCAGCTTTCAAGTATTAATCACAAAAAAATTTTTGCCCTCAATCTTGTGGAGATATAATAAGCGTTATAACAACAACATAGAAGAATATTTCTTTTATTTACCCTTGAAGATAGTAAATTGTGGATGTGCTACTCAAAAATGGTCATTACACTTTCCATGTAATTGTTGTGAGTGTTAATGATGAAAGGAAACCTGTGCAGAAAGCTCTGCGCAATTTCATCTATTTATTATCATTCCTTTGATCGTATCAACCCCATCGTACTTCCGAGAAGCTCAAAGAGGTTGTGTGTATGGGTCTCAGTGACTGATGTGGAGATGGCTGTCCAGCCCTGACTTTATTCTGTTGAACGTGTGTATGTGAAATCAACGGGGATGCTTGGATTGGCTTCTTGATGAACATCTGGGAATTATTGCTTCCCTCCATTCCCGGGAAAAGACGTTCTCACCTCTGCGACTTGTCCTGACCATGACACGCCAGCCTTCGTTGTTACGTGGTTCTGCAGTGAACTTTGTAGACAAAGCAATAAACTATTACTCAGAGGGAAAATAAAAATGTAAAAGACAAAAGAAAAAGGCAGGAAAGAGATTTTTCAAATGGACAGAAAGAGGAACTTGCAGGATTCTGGGTCCTTTCCATGTCACTGTGTGTTAGAATAGATATTGTTTTAATTCTCTTGTACGCGCGAGGGCTGTGGGGGCCAGCAGGGGAGGGCTGGCATTTAGGGCAGGTTACTGGTAGCTCTGTTAACGGCATTTATTTTTTACACTGAGTATAATTACTGGGAAATTTGGACTTGAGAATATTTCCTTCTTTTTTTCCCCCCATTTCCCACATTTCTCACATGGGGGGCCTGGAGGGTAGACTCTGGAGCCGGCCAGACTGGGTTTGGGTTTGGCTCTCTCCTGAGATGTCAGGCCAGTTACTCTCTTTGTTCAAACGTCCACGATGTAAACACGGGGCTGGTAACCCTCCTCATCCCATGCTGCAGTGTTGAGTAGGACAAGGAACTGAAAAGTAGAAGGAGTTCACTCTTCTACCGGCACATAGAGCTCAATAAATGTTGGGGTGGAGGGTTACTATTCTTTAGATATCTATATCTGCCTTATTATTTAGAACACTGAGGTGCCACCAGAAATATTTGCTGATCGATTCAAGTAAAAATTACCTTCCATAATCTTCTGCAATTGAGGCTGGTTATTTTCATGTGTTTAATGAGCATAAAATATTACCATGTGGATTTTTCCCTATCATGAGAGACGTGAGGTTTCAAAACTTATCAGTTCTTACCACCACCTGAGAAGAATAACTCTTGGCTCCTGGGATAGGAGCCAGGTTATGGGGCAGATTAGGAGTTCAAGTTTGGATTAAAGTGTGACGGGTTTGGTAGAAATCCAAGGAGAAATGTTAAGAAGGCAATTGGAGCTGTCAGTATAGAGTTGAGGATCATGAGCTGCGCTGGAGACACAGTTTGGAGAGTGGCCAGCAGATCAATGCTGTTTAAGGTTCTGGGATTGGACATAGCCATCAAGGGACCTTGACGTTCAGAAAATGTCCCGGACAAAAGAGGTGTCAGTCAAAGGCGCTGAGAAGAGATGATTCTTGCTGCAGGAGTGTGGTGCTCAGAAAGCTAACGAAATAAAGAGTTTCAGGAGGAACGGAAGCAATCAGTGTTCTTACCAAGAGTGTTTTTTTGTAGCCTGGTGAGGGGAGAAAGCATCTTTGTAGGGGTTCAACACAGATGAGAGGAGAGACATTGGGGAAAAGGTGCAGAGGGGGGAGGTTTGCTGCAGAGAGAGCCAAGGAAGAAAGATGGGGCCCAGAGAGGGTTGTTTTAAGCACTGGAGAATGACCTGCACATGTGTGCACCGTTGACTGATGCAGAAGAGAAGGAAAAGTGGATGTTGTAAGAGAGGCACATAGGTTTCTGGAGCCACACTCTTGGGTAGGAAAGAAGACATGGGTTCTATTGCACAGGTGAAGGGGTGGAGCTGACACAGGAATGGGGCAGTATGGACTTCCGGGTGGGACCTGGAACACTTCGGGATAGATGCTGGTAGGTGGTTATACTTCCCATCTTTTAATGGTGTTATGTGTGTTCCCATTCTCTCATTTTATGAGTTTATCATTTCCTTATGCTCTTTGGTTTACCCATCTTTGTGCCTCTACACACTCCATTTCCTCCCCTACGTCTCACACAGATGGAGGGTGCAAGATGTGGGCAACCAGTAAACATGGCTGGCACTGAAATTGTGAATGATGAGAGAAGTGTGATTGCCCAGATACTGACAGTAGTGCTGTGGATAAGTAACCCGTGAAGTTTTCAAGTACCAAAAAGGGGGCCAGCCCTTGAGACATAGAAATGTCCATTTAGGAAAAACATAGAAACAAGTATTGCTTACTGACAGCTGTACATTTCTGAACTGTGTATTCGGGAGATAGTAATGGCTGAAATACACATGTTCCCGTCAAGTTTTAGAAGTGTTTCTAGATCCCTGTTAGGTTTCAGAGACTAAGATAAAGAGACATGCCTGTGGGTTTGGGGTCAGTGCTGCCCAGAGAATGCCCCTGGGCTGTTGGCACAGCAGGACTCCCAGGGGTATCTCCTGTGTGTCAGGGCTGGAACCCAGTGCACCAACAGTAACTGCAAATTGATTGTGTCAGAGGGGAATTCTACTCTGCTGGTGGTTTATTGGGTTGTGTTTCTGTGTTGCTTTTGTTGTTATTTCGGAATTTTTTTTTAGAACCAATTAAGGGAACTATAAGAAAGCACAAGTCTTCGTTTTCAGAACTACATACTTTTTATAATGACGTTTATCAGGGGTTAGGAATTGTGGAAAAGCCAAGGGAAGCCCCCCATCCGGTTCTGATCCCCATTTGGGAGGCAGCCCCTGGAGCTGGGCCGTCTGGGTCCAAAGGCTTCCCCAGCACCCATGAGCATGAACTGTTTCTAGGACACCAAGGGTGTTTGTGAGGTGGATGTGGAAGAAACTTAGAACAATGCCTGACCCACAGAAAGCTCTCCACGAATGTGAGGTACTACCTTTTAAAACACTTTCTGAAGTGTTTTGCATTGATTAGGTACAAATTCTAAGCTCTTAAAATTTCTAGGTGTGTTTAAGACATGATCCATCCATTGCCTCAGAGTAATAAGCACACTGAGAGAATTAATTGGGGAATATAGGTTCATTCACTAAATAAGAATATCGAACAGAAGGACTATATACATGGCTGCCAATATTTTAGTCATTCACATCAAAGTGAACCTGGGGTCTGCATTGTCTAGGCAACCAGGCAATCTTCCCCACCGACCAGCATGCAGACCTCCAGGCCTCCGGGTGGCAGTGTTTTGTCACTGCTTATGACAGTGTGAAATAAGCAAGATGACATAAGATGTGATGCAGTGTATTGTGATTCAGGAGATGTGTGACAGGAATCCTTCAGAAGGAGGACTGACAGAGTCCCCTGGGTTCTGATATAGTGGGGAGGAGGAAAAGCTCCTGGGTGTATAGTCTGCAGTCTTACACGATGGGCCTGTCAAATCTCGAGCACGTGATGGCGATGTACACCACCGGTGAGGTTGCGTAGGAAGCGCCAGCCCACACAAGTGTGCATGGGGTGGGTGGTGGAGGGGCGAAACCATGAGACTGGTTTCTGAGTGTCTGCCTCCCTCATCGTGGGCCCTTTGCTATAGATGCGCGGCTTAGGATGAAGGCTTCTGGAAAGCGGGAGGAGCCGTGTGCTAGGAGACGCTCTGCCTTGACTACGGGGTAACAGGGAGGCTTGAGCAGGGTTTAGTGAGTCACTAAAGGGTGACAGTGGTTCTCCATCCCCAAGCAACCCTCTCCACGACTCCTGCATCTTCCGTTTCTGTCTGTGCTTCATCCTCAGCCCATCCCCACACACGCGAGTGTACACACTGCACACACTTTCCTTTTTCACCAGTAAGCAAAGTGCTCAATAGAACTGTGCTCTTTTATTCTTTCCTTCTAAGGCTTTAATCCAAATGGAAGGTTAATGACCTAAGTCCTTGACCTGGGGACCAAAACAAACGCCCATCCCTTGTCTCTGAAATGACACCTTGGCGTGAAGCATCCAGGCAGGGTTCACAGCATCCGTTCAATGCGCACGATGCACACCTTTGCTTTTCTCTCCCAGCTGAAACTCAGAGGCCCAAACTCCCAGCAAAGACTTTTCCTGCAAAGCCACAGGACCCTGCAAAGGGGGCAGCCGTGACTATGGCGTGATGCGTCTGCCCTAGACACACACAGACACTCCAGGCTGGTAGCAGGAACCACACATTGGAAATGCATCTGTGACATTCGGGGCCTCAACCTCTAGTGCA
Source organism: Rhinolophus ferrumequinum (assembly GCF_004115265.2). Lineage (NCBI taxonomy): Eukaryota > Metazoa > Chordata > Mammalia > Chiroptera > Rhinolophidae > Rhinolophus > Rhinolophus ferrumequinum. The sequence goes on from NC_046290.1 coordinate 4,786,442, forward strand.
GTGACACCCCCACATTCCTAGGGTTCCCAGTGTGACCACAGGGGTCTCTCACCTTAGAGACAAGCCCGGTTCAAGGCTAGACTTCAAGGCCCGTCACCAGGGGTTTTCTCAACACGGTAATTTCCAACCTTCCCCGGCAAAGGCACCGGCCCCAGAACTGCTCGGCACCCTGGCAGCCAGGCAGAGAATGGCCATCACCTGTCCTCAGCAAAACCTCCATCTCCCTGTCAGCCCTCTTGCTGCCCCGAGTTTCCATGTGAACACATTCCTGTAACGCCTCTTGCGGAGATTTTCCCATTCTTGGGCTGTGCTGGTCTTTACTATGTGCACTTCATTTTCTCCTGCGATAAACTTTGTTTTCCCTTTTCACCAGTGAAGAAAACTATTTATTGTAGGACTTCTGTCGAGCACACAAAGCTAAGGAGACAGACCATTAGCTTCTGTTCATCTTGAGTATGAGTCAGGGTTCTCCAGAGAGGCAGAACCAATAGGATGTGTGTACAGAAAAGAAAGATTTCTTTTAAGGAATTGATTCATGCGATGATGGAAGCTGTGAGGTCCAAAATCTGCAGGACGAGCTGGCAGGATGGAGGCCCAGGAAGAGCCAGTGTGGCAGTGCAGGTCCAGGGCCTCTGCTGCAGGAGTTTTCCTGCCAGGGGAGATCAGTCTCGCCAGCTGATTGGAGAGGCCTACCCACACTCTGACAGGTATTCTGCTTTACTCAACGTCTGCCTACCTACGTCTGCAGGGCTTGTATCCTTTAGCTACTGTAATATTCGCGTTTCTTTGAATGATAACAAAAATCAACAAATTTGGACTCCTATAATTTTGGCCAACACAAAACAAAACTCCTCTTTAAGTTTAAATGTAAATCTTGTCCATACACACCCTCACAGAAACCTCCAGAATAATATTGGACCACTGTGGCCCGGCCAAGGTGACACATAAAATTAACCATCATACTGAGTTTTCTTGGTGCTTTGGTTTAAAACAATAAGCTGCATTTCGTGCAAAGAATCTGCTGAAAATTAGCTATTTCAGTATGCTGATCGCTGAGATTCTGAGATGAAAGAAAAAAGAAATGCAATTGGATTTAACTTTGCGAGGGTTTGCTTTTCAGAATAGGTACAGTTTTCCTTATTCTGCAGCTGTTCACTCTATTCAAGTCAGTTCCAGTTAAATGTGTAATTATTTAGCTCTCTCCAACGCAGTGTAATTTAAGATGAGATTTGACATAAACCACAGTGTCTTTTTTATGTGTGTCTGTGTGTGTGTCTATGTGAGTGTGAGTGTGTGTGAGTGTGTGTGTCTATGTGTCTGTGTGTGTGTCTATGTCTGTGTGAGTGTGTGTGTGTGTGAGTGTGAGTGAGTGTGTGTGTCTGTGTGTGTGTCCATGTCTGTGCGTGTGTGTGTCTGTTTGTGTGTCTATGTCTCTGTGTGTGTGTGTGTATGTGTGTGTCTATGTCTGTGTGAGTGTGTGTGTGAGTGTGAGTGTGTGTGTCTGTGTGTATCCATCTCTGTGTGTGTGTCTGTGTGTGTCTATGTCTCTGTGTATGTGTCTATGTCTATGTGTGAGTGTGTGTGTGTGTGTGTGTGTGTGTCTGTGTGTGTGTCTATGTCTCTGTGTGTGTGTGTGTCTATGTCTATGTGTGAGTGTGTATGTGAGTGTGTGTGTGAGTGTGTGTGAGTGTCCGTGTGTGTGTGTTCTATTCAAGAACCTTATAACACCGAGATTATTGTACTGTGTTGCGTATGTCATCACTTGCCACCAGCTTAGGAGTGGAAATGAGAGCAGTCTGTTAAAACAAGGACGAAAATCGTTGTCGTTTCTTTGTAAATGTGCTGAAAACCTCCGGGAGTTGGTGTTGAAACCCCAAGCTCTGTGGTTTCCAAGAGTCATACTTGCCAGTTAGTCCTCAAATACCCATGGCTTGTAACAGGACACTTGTGAGAGTGGGACATGGAGTTCTAAGGATAAATGACACCTCCTCTGTGAGCCAGCTCTGCCAGAGTGATGCAACTTGCAGGGAACAGTTTCATTAATCTCATCAATGGACGCAAAAGCAGGACTTTCTACCAGTACTTGGGAAACCCTCTTTATATTTAGAACTGTGGCCCAGCTACACGTAGTCATCATAGGGAGCTTTCATTGACGTTCCCCCAGCTTTCCAAACCGGTGTGGGAAACTAATTGGCTATGACACAAGGATCCGAAAAGCCTACGTAAACACGGTCATCAAATGTGGAACTCCGCGTGGAAATGTGAACACTTAACTTTCAGGTCTCTTGTCTTCACTAGAATTCTTTTGAATTTGTGCTGCCAAATCTAGGCTTTTCAACTGAGGCTAAGGTAGCCATGGCAACGCCGGAGCGGGTTACAGGGAGAATCGGGGTGGGGTGAGACCTTCTCAGTAGGTAAACCTCTGTCATTAGGCCACCACTGCTGCCTCCAGAGCCCACCAGCCTGCAGCCCCCAAACGCACAGAGTTCTCTCGCCTCTGAGCCTGTCACCTCTCTCTCTGCTTGCCTGGCTGACACTGTCAGCCTCAACTGAGGTGTCACTGCCAGGGAACCCACCCCAAGAAGAACAGCAGCTGGGAGCCCTGCAGAAGTTGCAGCCTGTACTGTGTGCCCACACATTGCCCGTGAAACCCCATGCTGACATTTAACACCTATGCTAACTGCCAGCTTGTCGGCCATGCCCAGTGGCCTGTGTGCTCTGTGGGTACACAGCCCCCTCATTGCCCTGCCTGAGATGAGAATGAACTGAGATACAGAAAGAAGTCAGACAGATGGAGGTTGGAATCCCCCTCCATTCCTGATGAAGCTGTGTGGGATGTAGCCCCAAATGGTGTAGGTTCCTTCGCCCAGTCCTTGGTAGAGCTAAACAGCTGCAGGCACCCCCACTGGAGACTTTCCCCAGGAAAACTTAAGGCAGTGAGGATAAGAAGATGAGCGTGGTAGCCGAAAAGTAAAGGGAAGGAGGGGCTGAACTGAGCATGCCCAGATCCTTCTCCTCTGAGGAGGAGTGAGAGGCATGACCAGGAAAAGATGGTTAACTTAGCTTTGCTGCCTTCACATGTGGATTAGTCAGGGCTGTCCAGGGACACACAACCAATAGGGTAGAGAGAGAACAATTTATTTTCAAAATTGGCTCATGCAGTTGTGGGGGCTGGCAAGTCCACAATTTGTAGGGCAGCCAGCAGGCTGAAGATTCAGGAAAGAGTCGATGTTTCGATCTTGACTCTGAAGGCTGAAGCTCAGGCAGTTTCTCTGTGGCAGTTTGGAGGCAGCATTCCCTCTTCTTTGAGGAACTTCGGTGTTTACTCTGAAGACCTTCAAATGAGTGCATGAGACCCACCTGCATTATGGAGGGCAATCCCCTCTACTTCAAATGAACTGATTGTAGATGTTATTAACATTAGTTCCTTTAAAATACGCTTATCACAACAGATAGACTAGTGTTTGGGCAAACAACTAATCACCATACGCATAGTCTTGCTAAGTTGACATAAAATTATCTATCACACATGGAAACAGGAGAGGGCAGCAGTGGGGAGTAAAATGGGGGGGGGGGGATCTTTTCACATGCTCTTAGAGGCAGAGGCAGTCTCCCCAACTCCAAGCTCCATAGATCCATCCAGATTATACTCACTGTGTGTACCACTTTCCCCAGATCCCAAGGCTGTGGATTTCTTGATACTCTTCTGTTACTTGGGAGCCAGTGAACACTGGTTTGGCCCGGGAGGTATAGCTCTCAGGCAGAGGGCATTAGACTGGCTTTTATTGTGCATACTTAGGGGTAAATAATTTTAACCATGTACCTTATGTATGTTTGTTCTTAAAATATGTATGTTAATATTTTATGTACACTGTAAAACACAAGTTAGAATTAAGGGCAGACAATAATAAAAGTGATCTTTTAAATTATATACTTTTTATTAGTTCAAAAATACGTTATTAGGCTCTTTTATTTAATAGTTTTGATAAGAGCATTGTGATTGAATGTGCTTCATTGCTTAAGAAATTTTTGGTTAACATTTTGCAATAGAATGCTTTCAAGTTCAGTTTATTCTCATGCTAGGTTTAATGATCAAATGGTCCAAATGGGAAAATACTCAGTAAGTGGGTCTCTAAATCATGATGATCATTTTTCAATCCTGTCTACACTTAAGCCGAGATTTTGATAAACTTTAGCTATAAACTCTCCATCTTTTCCTGATGTCAGTCAGTTTTTGCAAATCACCCAGAAGGTATTACATTTTTATTTTTGAGCAAATGGTTTCAACTTGTACTGAATCTTCATTTTGGGAGATTTTTAACTGAATTTAAAGATTCCATTCCTAAGGAATATATAGTGTAAAAATATGAGATTTTTAATATTGTTTTGGCAAGAAAATCATGAGAGAGATTATAAATGCCTGCTTTTCAAATGGTTTCTCCATAGCATTTGTTTTTGTAAAAGAAATTATTTCTCCCACATGGTTAAACGACAGTCTTACTTTGAAAAAACAGATTGAGTGTGCGTGTGTATGTGTGAGTGTGTGTTCAAAAGTATCCATTAGCTACTGAAATATTAGCATTTCTTTGAATGATAAGAAAGATCAATAAATTTGGACTCCTATAATTTTGGCCAAAACAAAACAGAACTGCCTTTTGAGTTTAATGACTTATAGTGCTATGTACAAAATAACCAGAAAACTACTGCGTGGTGAGGAAGTCCATCACATTATGGACTTTTATACAGATTTACTCTCTATAGAATTAACCACACAGAGAACATTCTAGAGCATATGCATTGCCACATGGTGCCATGTGCTATAAGTTGACACACCAGAGAGGGCACCAGCTCCAGCACTCTGCCCAGGAAGTCCTCTCTTCCTGCTGATGTGCCTTCTGTTGTTGGTAATGCCAGTGTGTCTGGCAGTCACCTAGAGAGGGTGGCACTGTCAATCAAGATAGTAAAAAGCTAGATGTCTTCCTTTCTTTTAACTTTAAAAGATAAGAATAAAATGAAGTTGTAGTATTTTCTTTGCATACTGTGTTCTAGAGAAAGCCATCACAACCATCCCCCTGGCCGCTCATTCCAACTCCTGCTCCTGGGGCACAATTAACATACAGATATAGCTGGACCTCCAACACTTGGAGCGTGGACCGATCTGCAGACATGAGTGCCTTACGTAGGCTTTCTCCGTGTTTATTCATCTGCCTTCTGCTTTAGATACTTGGTGCACGTAGTCTGCTCACAGGAGGAGAACACGTGCGTGGTGCTGACAGACCAGCCCTGAGCCTCCAGAGGGAGAGGCCAGCCCTGGCGGGGGAGAAAGGTGTGGCTGCCGCATGGAAAGTGGTTTGCTGCACATTCAGATGGATACCTAGAGCATCCCAGCGGACACCTGTGATCACCTAGTACATTCCAACTCAGCCAAAGAAGTGCAAAGACAGATGGCTGGGCAGTGCTCCCGGGCCAGGGTGCCTCATTTCAGTTGCTTAAAAAGAGAGCCTTTTCTTATCATCTCGCTTTGAAAGTGAAAGTCTTATTGGAGAGCAGAAATTGTTCTTTACAATTGAAGTTGAATTTTAGAAATGAGTTTTCAATTCAGCAGTGAGGGGAAAAAAAAACACAAACCTGCCTGTTTTTCAGACTAAACAATTTGTGGCTATGTCCCTTAGTCTATTTTGCCCCATTCTTTCACCATTACGTGTTTTTATTACAAGTTTTATGAAAAGATTCTTTTCAAATGTTCATATAACCTCAATTTTTATGGTTTCCATAAACAGAAACTGCTAGTGTTCCCTTGAAAGACCATTTTTACTTTATAGGGCTCTGGCACACTGCGCGTAGAAGCTTCCAGCCTGAGCTCAATGGAATGGACTGGCTATTTCAGGCCTCAGAGACCCACAGAGATGTTTGTCCAGAAAGTCAGCCTTTGGAAACCAACTTCCAGCCCAACTTGCTGAGTTCCTTCAGATGCCTTGCCCACCCCTGCAACTCCCAGTTTAGACTAAAGATCACACAGAGCACAAATCCCCTTCCAAGAGAGACCTGAGATGTGCAAAATTCCACAGAGGGTGTGCCAGGCTCCCTCTTGCCAGAATCCTGACCTGGCATTTGGGCCTGCTCCCGCTGTGCTTCCCTCACCGGCCTCAGGCAGGACTCTGTCTTGTGGACGGCTCCAGTGGTCTTCCCGAAGAACCAGGATCACTAAAGAGGTCAGACAAAAATGAGCTGGACTCTATGCCCTTTCTAAGGACCCCGAAGGAACACCCTGGATTTGTTCCTTCAACATGCAATTTTGTCACCCCCCCCCCAAGGCAGAAGCCACGGATGTCTTCTGAGCCTTGCTGTTACAAGCCACAGTCCTGAGGTGTCCTGGTGGGTATGGCGGCCTTGGGCACTAGGTTAGAATCTCCAAAAGTGAGGTCCTGCAACAGCAGGATGCCAAATACAGCCAGTGCACCCAAGGACATGAGCCAACTCCCACGTTGGAGTGAACAGTGACAGTGCTGGGGGCCACTGGGGAAAGTGCTTGTCTCGGGCCCACTTACGCTTCCCGCCACGTGAAAAGCCTGGGCAATAGGTTGGTACTGGTGTATAGGATTTCTTTATTTGTTGGTGGCTAAATCTGGAAGTTATGTATGTGACTCTGTGGACGATAGTCATCTAATAGATGCAATATCAATACCTCAGTACCTCGGCTAGTGATCAAAAAACCAAGAGATGAACAGACTGACATATTCGTAGATGCTAACTCTTCTGGATTACTCTACTTAACCCAGTGTGATATATTAATACACTTGACCGTTTGGTTGTAGTTTGCTAATTCAAACTGAACATGTGAATGTGGTGAGTCGTTGCCCGAAATTTCACTGGAGACCTAAAGAGGCCAGGTCCACGTGGAGACTGCTCGTCACGCAGATAAAAGTGTGGGCATTCTGGGATCGTTCTCCTGACATTCGTTCTCTTGCTAAGTTTCTGACCATGTTTCAGAGGATGACAGAGCATGGGAAATTTCTCATTCTCCTGTTGCCTTCTGAGAAGCCCTTAAACAAAACATCTTCTCTCCCAGGAGATTCCTTACTCAGACCTTATGACCAGGAAACACCGTCTGCTAGGGTGATCTGTGAGCGAGGCCATCCAGGTAAGTGGTGGCTTGGGGAAGGACAAGTCCAACAATAGTGGCTTTGGAAGAGCATTCTGAGCAAAGCTCTCCTAGACCTAACACAAAATGTGTTCCAAATCATGTGAAATGCTACTGAAACAACCAGATCAACAAATTAAAAATAGAACAGAAAGCACTACAGCTGTGGTGTGGGGGTGCCAGCGGGATGGCTGGGCACCAGAAGGCACACAGGCGTCTGTCTGCTGGGAGGGCTGACAAGGGAGAGCAGGCTTCTGGTAGACTGGCAGCAGCTACACCATGGGAGGAGTGGCAGCTGTTATCTGCCCTTGCAACAGCTGGAGGAAGGAGTCTCGGCCCCTTCCTGTGCCCTTGGCATGTGAGAGATGTATTTGCCAGTGGCCTCTTGCTTCCAGAATACTGACTGTGGCTAAATTTTGAACATTTTCTTGACTGGAAAATGATTATATTATAACCCCATCATTGTTTCCCTATACCCTGCCATCTTTTTTGTTTGTTTTTGGTCTCTGTGTGTGCTGGACCAACAACATCTCTATTACAATGTGACTGATGGTTATTCACAAAAGTGATGAGTCTATGTGCAGTAAATGGAATAACAGCCTTCCTGAGATGTCCATGTCCTAATCCCCGAACCTGTGAACAGGTTACCTTAGTTGGCAAAAGGGACTTTGCAGATGTGATTAAAATAAGGGCTTTATTTTTTTCCTCACTGCTGAATTGAAAACTCATTTCTAAAATTCAACTTCAATTGTAAAGAACAATTTCTGCCCTCCAATAAGACTTTCACTTTCAAAGAGGGATGATAAGAAAAGGCTCTCTTTTTAAGCAACTGAAATGAGACACCCTGGCCCGGAAGCACTGCCCAGCCATCTGTCTTTGCACTTCTTTGGCTGAGTTGGAATGTACCAGGTGATCACAGGTGTCCGCTGGGATGCTCTAGGTATCCATCTGAATGTGCACCAAACCACATTCCATGCGGCGGCCACACCTTTCTCCCCCGCCAGGGCTGGCCTCTCCCTCTGGAGGCTCAGGGCTGGTCTGTCAGCGCCACGCACGTGTTCTCCTCCTGTGAGCAGACTACGTGCACCAAGTATCTAAAGCAGAAGGCAGATGAATAAACACGGAGAAAGCCTACGTAAGGCACTCATGTCTGCAGATCGGTCCACGCTCCAAGTGTTGGAGGTCCAGCTATATCTGTATGTTAATTGTGCCCCAGGAGCAGGAGTTGGAATGAGCGGCCAGGGGGATGGTTGTAATGGCTGGGTCCCCAGCGCTCCCTTGCTGCCTCTGTCTCCTCTGTAGAGGTCACAGGGTCCCACTCCAGACACTGTGATCGTGAGCCTGCTGGCTTTTCCCTCGACACACAGAACATCACTTGCCGCTGCTAGTCCCCTTTACTTCCAATGCTGCCCAGACCCATTTTCATTGCTCTCTGTTGGCTTCTGACAAGCCGTTCTGCAGCATATTACTCTTTAAGATGTGTGTTTGGGTCTACTTATGTTTGATTTGGGGTACAATTCTTAGCGGAAAGTATTGTGTGACTTTTTCCAGGTTCCAGGAGAGAGAGGAACCACTTTCCCGTGGGCTCGTGTACCGCCTACACATTAAAGATGCCATTCCCTAAGAGACCAGGGAGGGTGGCAACTGAATTTCTTTGGTGCCCACTTCATGCCAGAAGTGTTTCATGTTTTTCTTAGTAACTTCAATGAAAACATGTAGAGTGGGTGGAACTTTCGTATGTTGTTGTTGACAACACTAAGATTCTGATATGTGCGGTGCGAGGTCATACACACAGCCATGCATAGGGGTTGGGACTTCAGCCTGGTTTTTTGGATCTGTGCACCCTGCCCGCTCCTCCTCCCCGATGCCACAGAGCCTCAGTTCTGTGTTCACCGGCCCCCACCAGCTTCCTGCACCATCCTCTCCTTTCCCACAGGGGGTCGTGTCTCCTGATTCCATTTCCTGGGCTGGTTTTCCCTCCAGTGTCTCATTTGTACCTTGGAACATAACTCTAATAACACTAGGTCCTGTTTTGTGGCTATGATCCTCTACGCAGACCAAAAAGTCCTGAGGGCAGGCTTTGTGTTGTGGGCGTCTTTTCATTGACGTGAGCTAGAGTAGGACTGGCTTTTGATGTGGGTAATTGAGTGTATATCAAAAAATGTATGGATTTTTTTTTTTAGTTATATTTAACATTCAATATTATAATTGTTTAAATGGTGCAAAAAAGAAATTAGAGGGTTTTTACTATAATGTATCACTCTTTTAAACTAGTAAGGGTGGGTGCACTTTTATACCTGTTTGCTTTACATATGCCTAGTTAAAACCTTGCACATAGCTTTAATAAAAACTTGGAATATATGTTATAAAATAAAAGAGACGTATGGAGAAAGGAAAAAAAGACTAATGCCAGGGTGAATAAAAGAACTGTTTAATACAAATAAACTGTCTCGCAAGTTGTCAAAAGAGAAGTTTAAATCTCAAACTCCTAGTCTTTTGCATTTCTCTAATAACGAAAAGAGCGAACTCATGTAAAATATGGTATAATGGCAGGGATGATGTACGTGGATGGGAAAAGCATCTCCATGCGGTGTTCCACCGTCAGGTTCCAATATGTACAAAAGGCTTTGGCAAAGACCGCAGGATCCACTGTCACACCTTCCAGAAATATGAATCCTACCGAGATCTCAGAGCAGGAGGACATGGCATCTTGGTAATTGTTCATCTGCTTCCAAACTCCAAAAGACACATTTTTGAGTAACTACTTATCAATATTTACTGTGCGATTTACTAACTTCTCTGAATACTTTTACCACAATAATATTGTCTTCCAAAATCATTAAGTAACTTGCAGGAGTCTTGTTCAGAAGGAGATAAGTCATTATGTTGATTGGAATAAATACATTTTGTACTGATGTGGGCAGAGCAAGAAAATAATGGTCTTAAATACAGAATAATTGTGTGTATGATTACTCGCCACTAACTAAGATTAACGACATGTTTATTACCTTTAACTAACCAAACTCATTAAAGCTAAAATATTCCATAGGTGTAAAGGATATTAAAAGTGAAACCATTGCTTACTGAACCTCCCTCCTTCCATTGGGAATAAGACATTCTAAGCGTTGACCAGGTAGATGTGGGGCAAGTCAAATACAGATGACACCAGGGATGCAGGATGATGCCCTGGTGACTGATTTGAGGTCTCCAGATTGATGCCTCCCTGTTTGCTTGTGGCCACCCAGCTGTGTCATTTCTCAATGATTCTGCTACTTCTCTGTAGAAAAAGACAGGAAAAGTATAATCTCTCTAGATTTCTTTTTTTTTAATTCAAGTTTATTGGAATGGCAATTGTTGCAAAGTTATGTAGATTTCAGGTGTACAATTCTGTAATACATCATCTATATATCACATTGTGTGTTCATTTCACCACCCAGAGTCAGTTCTCCTTCCATCACCATATATTGGATCCCCTCTTACCCTCATCTCCCACCCCCAACCCCCTTACCCTCTGGTAACCCCTAAACTATTGTCTGTGTCTATGAATTTTGTTCCTTCATTTGTTTTTCTTGTTCTTTTGTTGTTTTCAATTTTATGTACCACATATTAGTGAAATCATATGGTTCTCGACTTTTTCTGTCTGACTTATTTCGCTTAGTATTATAATCTCAAGACCCATCCATGTTGTGGCAAATGGTACTATTTCACCTTTTCTTATGGCAATAGTATTCCATTGTGTATATATACCACAACTTCTTTTTCCAATCATCTATCGAAGGACACTGTGGTTGTTTCCATGTCTTGGCCACCATAAACAAAGCCGCAATGAACATTGGAGCACACATGTCTTTATGTATAAATGTTTTCAGATTTTTTGGGTAGATACCCAGGAGAGGGATTGCTGGGTCATGTGGTAATTCTATTTTTAATTTTTTGAGGAATCTCCACACTGCCTTCCATAGCGGCTGCACCAGTCTGCATTCCCACCAACAGTGTATAAGTGTTCCTTTTTCTCCACAGCCTCTCCAACACTTGTTATTATTTGTCTTGTTGATGGTAGCCATTCTAGATTTCTACATAAACAGCTCTAATGAAAAGTTCATCAAGATAACATTTAATACATTTTCTTTCAGATGTGTGTTTCATTATTTAAGCTGTCTAAAACCACAATGCAATAGTTAATTTCATGTGTTAACTTGCCTAGACCATGGTACCCAGATTTTTGGTCCAACACCAGTCTAAATTTTGCAGTGAAAGTATTTTTGAAAGATTAACATTTAAATCAGTAGACTCTGAGTAAAGCAGATGGCCCTCTGTAATGTGGGTGAGCTACATGCAGTCAATGGAAGGCTTTAAGGAAAAAGACTGAGGTCCCTGAACAAGAGGGAATTCTGCCAGCAGACTCTAGTTGCGACATCGTTTCTTCCCGGGGTTTCCAGCCTGCTGCCCTGTCCCACAGAATTAAGACTTGACAGCCCCTACATTCATGTCTTTCAATTCCTTAAAATAAAGATGATAGGTAGATGATAGATAGATGATAGATGAATAGAGATGTAGATATAGAGATCTATAAAGTTATAGATATATACATGTCCTATTGTTTCTGTTTTCTCTGGAGAAACTTGACTAATACATAATAAGCACACATTTGAAAATAGTGATCTAGCAAACAAAGGTATTTTTTAATTGTAGGAAAAAAATGTACGACATTGTATTACAACAGGGAATTTCATCAGTCAGAACCTTTCTTATTTTATGCCCCAGTCGTCTAAGATCACCTTCGTCCAGAAAGAAGCCACGTGCTTTGAAATTCTGACGCAAGCTGTGAACTGTGATGAGACCTATGGTGTTTATCAATGACTTGTGCCGTCTTTACTAACTCTGGAGTAGCCCGGAATCCATCACAGCTCCACCAGTTTCCTAAAACATGTTGCAACATGTCTAATATCGGAATCTAAGTGCACCCAGCACTGCGAGGCAGAGAAAGGAGACCCCATGAGTCTGGGTGACAGGAAACAGTGTCTCATGATTTTCCTGAGAATCACCCGAATGAGTGGTACTTCTTAAAGGGGGCAATGAGGGGGATTTGGAATGAACACAGGAAGAGCCCAAGGAATCAGTGGTGTAGGTGCGTCATGCCTGAGCAGCACGAAAGCACCGCCACGTCCAGGCAATGTGAACAGGCGTCGTTTCCCGTGATGACCTTCCTAGTGCACAGACTTCCTGGGAGAGCACACCCTTAGCGTACAGTTAACGCACAATGCCTGCCGCGTAGGAACCACTGAAGACAGATGCGGTTGCTCATAGGAGCTTTTCGTTTATGGAATGTTCAGGGTTTCAATGTGTTTATTTTAATTCTGTGCCTAATATATGAAAAACACAGCAGTTAACCTAAAAGTAAGCTTTGCACACTGTAAGATATGGGGGGGGGGAGGTCCCACGGAAATGGAGGAGCTGTGGGTTTCCATCCCAGGGCTGCGACCTTCTGAGTGACAGAGAGACTGAATTGCCTTTGATTCATATGAAGACATGGTCCTCATTCCACCTTTCTCAAGCACTCTGGTTCTTTCTAATTTGTTCTATGTTTACCCAGTTTGAGAGGTTGCTGGAAACCCAAGTGGGTGGGACGAAGCTGGTGCCTCAAAATACTATTAATTCTTTAAACATTTATTGAGTGCTTATTATGTGTAAGACACTTGAGAATGTTTTTTAAAATAAGAAAAATTGACAGTCATTAAGTGAGAAAATACGCAGCATGGACTGAATGGCTTTACTGATGACCTATGTCATTATACTGTCATTATACTTTATAACAGAACACAAAATCCAGCTTTCCATATCAACAGTGTATTTCTCAGTGGTATATAAAATGTGTGCATACCCCTGCAAGTTTAAAAATGAACTCTTTTTATCCAACATCTACTATCCCATATACTAACTTCTCTAAGATTTGGTCTGTAGGTAGTTCTTCATTTCTTCCTGATTAAATCAGTTCTTATGTGATTTTAATTATGTAAATTTCAAGTAAGACAGATAGATGATAAGCAAGGGAGGAACTTTGAAGCTAGAAATGGAGAAATCATTGACACTTTAATTCTTCAGTTATTAACAGCTTACCCATTCTTATTTTAAACTCAATCTTGTATTCCTTCTTTTTCCTTTTTTTGAAATTTTTCAATTACAGTTGACATTAGGTATTTTATATTAGTTTCAGGGGTACAGCTCAGTGGTTAGACGTCTATATGATTTATGAAGTGATCCCCCTGATTAGCCTAGTACCCATGTATCACTATACATAGTTATTACAATATTATTGACTGTATTCTATATGCTGTACTTTACATCCTCATGACTATTTTCTAACTACCAACTTGTACTTCTTAATCCCTTCACCTTCTTCACCCCTATCCATCCTCCCATCTGGTAACCATCAGTTTGTTCTCTGTATCCATAAGTCTGTTTCTGTTTGGTTTTTTTGTTTATTTTGTTCTTTAGATTCCACATGTAAGTGACATAATATCGTATTTGTCTTTCTGTCTGATTTATTTCACTTAGCATAATAGCCTCTAGGTCCATCTATGTTGTTACAAATGGTAAGATTTCATTTTTTATGGCCAAGTAATATTCCACTGTATATAGGTACCACATCTTCTTTATCCAGTCATATATTGTTGGACACTTAGGTTGCTTTCATATCTTGGCTATTGTAAATAATGCTGTAATGAATATAGGGGTGCATATATCTTTTATTGTTTTGAATTTCTTCAGATAAATACCTAGAAATGGAATTCCTGTGTTATAAGGTAGTTCTATTTTTAATTTTTTGAGGAACTTCCAATCTATTTTCCATAGTGGCTGCAATCCCAATATTTCAGGAGGGTTCCCTTTTCTCCATATTCTTGCCAACACTTGTTTTTTGATTTATTGATGGTAGGCACTCTGACAGGTATGAGGTGATATCTCATTATGGTTTTAATTTGCATTTCTCTGATGATTAGTGATGTTAAGCATCTTTTCAGATGTCTATTGGCCATCTGTCTATGTGTCCTCTTTGGAGAAACGCCTATTCAGTTCTTCTGCCCATTTTTTTTCCAATTGGATTGTTTGGATTTTTGGGGTTAAGCTATATGAGTTCTTTATTTTGGATATTAACCCCTTATCAGATATATCATTGGCAAATATCTCCTCCCATTTAGTAGGTGTTCTTTTTGTTTTATTGATGGTTTCCTTTGCTGTGCAAAAACTTTTGTTTTGATATAGTCTCATTTGTTTATTTTTTTCTTTTGTTTCCCTTGCCTATGGAGATATGTCAGAAAAAATATTACTAAGGATAATGTCTGAAAGTTTATTTCCTATATTTTTTTCTACGAGTTTTATGGTTTGGGGGTCTTACATTTAAGTCTTTAATCCATTTTGAGTTTAATCCCTTTTGATTATATGGAATAAGGAGGTGGCTCAGTTTCATTTTTTTTGCATGTATCTGTGCAGTTTTCCCAATACCATTTATTAAATAGACTGTCTTTACCCCATTGTATATTCTTGCCTTCTTTGTCATAGATTAAATGACCATATAGTCGTGGATTTGTTTTCTGAGCTTTCTATGCTGTTCCATTGATCTACATGTCTGTTTGTATGCCAGTACTGTGTTGTTTTGATTACTATGGCAGTGTAGTGTAGTTTGATATCAGGTAGCATGATACCTCCAATTTTGTTCTTTTTGATCAATATTGCTGTGGCCATTTGGGGTCCTTTATGGTTTCATATAAGTTTTAGGATTAATTGTTCTAGTCCTGTGAAAAATGCCATTGATATTTTGATATGGATTGCATTGAATCCATAGATTGTTTTGAGTAGTATGGACATTTTAACTACGCTAATTCTTCCTGTCCCTGAGCACAGTATATGCTTCCATTTATTTGTATCTTATTCATTTTCTTTCTTCAATGTCTTATAATTTTCCAAGTACACATCTTTTACCTCCTTGGTTAAAAGTATTCCTAATATTTTTTTTTTGATGCAATTGTAAATGGGATTGTTTTCTTAACTTCTCTTTCTGGTATTTTGTTATTGGTATATAGAAATGCAACTGATTTCTGAATATTAAATTTGTACCCTACTACTTCACTGAATTTATTTATCAGTTCTAATAGTTTCTTGGTGAAATCTCGGCGTTCTCTGTATATAGTATAATGTCATCTGCAAATAATGGAAGTTTTACTTCTTCCTTTCCGATTTGGGTGCCTTTTATTTCTTTTCCTTGTCTGACTGCTGTGGCTAGAGCTTCCAATACTATGTTGAATAACAGTGGTGTAAGGGGACATCCTTGTCTTGTTCCTGATCTTAAGGAAAATGCTTTTATTATAGCTTTTCCCCATTGAGTATGATGTTAGCTGTGTTAGGGTTTGTCATATGTGGACTTTATTATGTGGAGATATGTTCCCTCTATTCTCACTTTGTATGAGCTCCTGTATGAGGACTGACCCCACAGAGGGGGATTCACCCCAGTAGGCTTGTGTGCCTACTGAGACCACCTGTTGGGTGTGCCACTTGTAGGGATAATTTGATAGTGCTTTTTTGTGGTCTGAAGGCAGGCTCCTGGTGTATAAATTCTGGGACTTCTTGGGAGAAGCTCCCATGCAGGCCAAGGTCAGTCCCTGTGTGGGACCAGTCTGGGGCTACTTGGTAGGAGCTACAAAGCTATCCACAGTTGGTTGCTGCCTGTGATGGATCTGGAGACACGTGGGAGAGGCCACACTAAGAACTGAGGCAGGATGCCAGTACTGGGCCTGTGGCAGCTTAGCAAAAGGCCCAAGGTACCGCTCAGGCCTGATGCCACCTGCAGGCTGCCTATAAGTCTCAGCCACTGAAAGAGGCTGTGTCAGTATGCAAGTTGGGTGAGAGGGTCCCAGGTAGTCACCAGGGTGGGTTATGTGTTCACCAGGTTAATGCAGATTCAGGTTTGGTGCCAGTTTTGACCCTAGGGTTCCTCACAAAAGTCCCAGAGCATACCATGGCCAACCACCACCCACCTCAGGTCCACAGACCCCCAGGAGTTTTCCAAGAAGGATTTCAGCATGGTGTAGAGCTGGGTGCCAGGCCACCTAAAGTGCCTCAGGCAGGTCTGAGGGAGTTGGGCAGGGCGGGGTCCCAGGGAGTCACTGTGGTGGGGTGTGTGGTATTCACCAGGCCAGTGCAGTTTCATATTTGGCCATGTGGGGGAGGGCTCGACACAGGAAAGATGGCACCTACCTGTAGGCTACACATGAGTCAGGCTCTACACAGGGATAATGGCAGCTGTCCCTCTAGCCCTCGCCCTAAAGTCATATAACTCAGTTTTTGCCTGTGTGCCTCTGGTACCTCTTGAGTTGCTGTCCCTTTGTTGGAGCCCAGGTTGAGTGAGATGAGTGTGTGGGCCGTTTAAGAAAACGTCTGGATTTCTAGCTACCTTCCATCTCACCTGGAGGGGCAGAATTTTCAATGATTTTCACAGCCAGATGTTATGGGCACTCCTCTCCCTGGCAATGCAACCCTGGGCTGGGGACCCCAGTGTTGGGCTGGGACCCCCTGCTCCTCAGGGGGACCTCCATCCTCAAGATATCCCTCCAGATGCTCAATCACTACACGTTGGTGCAGAACCAGTGTATTTTGTATCTCCACCCCTCCTACCAGTCTCAACATGTCTTCTTCTTTATATCCTTAGTTATAGATGTTCTGCTCAGCTATGGTTTAGATGATTCTCTGGATTGAATGTTCTATAATTTAGTTGTAATTTTAATGTGGTCATGGGAGGCCACAAGCACAGCCTTAACATAATCCACCATCTTGCTTGGAACTCTGTATCTCCTTAACTTCTAAGTCAAACATGGGAAACCATTTTGATTCATCTGGTTTTTGATAGAACAATATTATTTTAACATTTGCTACATGTTAAGAAGTAGGTAAAAATGGGAGAAAAGGTTGAAGTTGAAACTTTGTTGTTGTTGTTGTTGGTGGTTATTTTGCATGTTTTGCTACTAATTATTCTGGCAATTTCCCAAAGTTAGAGTGCTGCAGTAAAAATAAGTGTATTCTCTGGTGTTACTACAATGATCCACTCACAGAAGATGATGCTCCAGTGGGTCTGAGACATTCTAGAGGAAAATGGAGGAGGATTTATGTTTAGTATTAATTACACAACTGAGAAATACTTCTCTCCATCAAAGAGATGCCTTAAAACTTGGTATTGTTCACTGTGTGTGCAGTGGAGACATTCGTGACAGCATGTGAATCAAACTAATTGTACCTCTTACTTGATTATGAAAAAAAAATGACATGTGCGTTCTTCTAAATTAAGTCTTTCTCACACAAATTACTGGTTGCCACTATAAATCAAGCAACATGTGTTCTGAATTCTGACGGCTGCAGTATTAGCTATTGAGTGGGGAAATGAGATACTTTGCAACTAAACTTGAGGGGTTATTTTTGTTGTTTTTGGGTTTTTTTTTTTTTTTTTTTTTTTTTTTGCTTTACCTAAAAATAAGTGTCATAGAACTATTGCTTCACCAGCTTCTATAGCAAGAAGGAGACTGGGATGGTTTAGTCCCACCCCTCCATTCTAGGGTGAGGAAAATGAGGCCCAGAGAGGTGAAGGGTGGCCTGAAGTCTCATTCCAAGTAGTCGCCAGCTCAGACTTCAATCTCAACCTTCTGGTTTGTGTGCAATGACCTGGCTGCCCCACCATTGTCCTGAATTATGATGTAAGACAGCCATCAGCCACTGAAACCCAGGCTGTGACAGATACCCCCATAAGTCAATACCATTAAGACACAGGCAGTGGGGGAGCTGGGATTTGCTTCCAGACTTGTGACCTCCAAGCCTGTGATCTGAGCTGCTGTACTCCCCTCCTCAGCTGAGAACTCAGTAATTACTGAGAAAGTATTATTTTCCAAGAAGATCCATTTTATGGCTTTTATTGTAAAGTGCGTTGTGTTGAGTAACGGATGAGAGACAGACTATGGACATCATAAAACAACGGCCTTTGGAGGAAGGATATGCGCTTCATTGTCCTTACTTCAATTGTCAGTGAAGGTTCTAATGTATCTGCAGTGCTTTTAAGTGTGATTTTCTGTAGAACTTTCTCTATACCAGGAGTCATCCAGCTGCAGCCCCCGGGCCAAATCCGGCCCACCACTGTTTCTGTACAGCCTCCTGAACTAAGAATATTTTTTACATTGTTAAGTGATTTTTTTTTAAATCAAAAGAAAAATAATATTTCATGACACATACTTCATGACACATGAAAATTATATGAAATTAAAGTTTCAGTTCCCACAAATAATGTATTGGCACACAGCCATACTCATTCATTTGCTCCTCGCCTGTGGCTGCTTTCCTGCTAGGATGGTAGAATTCAGTCATTGTGACAAAGATGGCATGGTGAAAAAGCCTGAGCTTTTTATTTCTGGCTCTTTACAGAAGAGTTTGCCCATCCCTGCCCTCGGCGCTGTGGCTAGAGGCTCTATGTCCTGTTTGCGGGCTCTGCGTCATGTCCTCCTGATGGTATAACTCCACTTCTTTACTGTGAGGTGACAAGGCACTAGGATCCCACAGCCGCACAGAGGAAATGGGTTCTTGTAAGTGGCAAACCTCAGAAGCTGCCCAGCCGCTACTTGGGCTGCATAGTTTAGGTGAAGCTGTGAGACAGGGACCCAGAGAAGGCAGCAAGATGGGGGGCAGGGCAGTTAGAAGATAGATAGGAGAATATTTAAGGAGCCTTGAGAATATTTAAACAAGGGAGGCATCGGAGATGGAGAGGCCGTGGGGAGAAGTCTGAGCAGCATAGAGCCGCATGGGGGCCTGCGTACGGACCGCCTCCTTCTGTCCTGTGGATGAGGGTTCTGCCAGGGCTGCACTGTGTCTCCCAAAGTCACATGCTGACGCTCTCACCCAGAAGACCTCAGAATGTGACTATTTTGAGAAATAGGATCTTTAAAGAGGAAGTTAAATTAAAATGAAGACAATAGGGTGGATCCTAACCCAGTCCGACTGGTGTCCTTATGAGAAGAGATTAGGACACAGAAGAAGCCATGTGAAGACACAGGCAGAAGAGAGCCATCCACAAGCAAGAAAGAGGTCCCAGAGGAAACCAAACCTGCCCTCACCTTGATATCAGTTTTCCAGCCTCCAGAACCGTGAGGAGATGCTTTTCTGTTGTTAAATCGCCTGGTCTGTGATACTTTGTTACTGCAGCCCTGGCAAAGTCATACAGTGTCGTGTGCCTGCCTTGGCAAGCCCACCTGTACAGCCTTCTGGTCTCCATTTTTACTGTCAACCCCAAGGGTCTGAACAGACACATGACTCAGAGGGTGGCAAGTCCCTTGTTTTGTTCAGCACAAAATAGCCCACACATATTTGCTTGTATCCATAACACGGCGTGATACTCCAAGGTTTGTGAGTTCCAAGGACAAGAAGCATATTATGATTCTATTGACCAAGTTATCTATCACATTCTTACATACAAGAACATTTTAACCCCATATAAGGTACCCAGAAGGCAGTGGAATAAGATGCCTGGCGCAGGCGTGCTCACCCTTCGCACTATTAACACTAAGAGCCAGATCCTCCCACGCTGTGGGGCCTGGACTGGGCACCGTAGGATGTTCAGTGCCCCTGCCCTCTGCCCACAGTGAGATTGAGGCCCCACAGCAAAGGCAAGAAGGTGAAGGAATAAAAGAAGCTATGACCTGAAAGCCCACGGTAGTCACAGGCCTCAGAGAGGGAGTCACGGGTGAAACCACGAAGGCCAGATCCCAGGGAGGTGACTGTATCCTGGAAGAGGCTCCATTGTTCACTGACATCCCCTGGGTCCACGGGGCTGTGTCCTGGGCTTCCTACCTGCCTTGATAACTTACATCCTCTGGGTACTTGAGCACCACTGGTTTCTGCACCTCATCTTTCCCATGAAGGGTGACGTGGGAGGAAGGACTGTTTGCCAGGGTCCATCCTCCTCTTTCAGGGGGTCCAAACGGTAGTGTTCACATCTCAGTGCATCTGTCTCTGACTCACGCTGACTGTGGTATTGGGTTGACCTTCACTGCTCTCCCCCCAAGTATCAGTGGTGGTGGTGGTGGTGGATTTTTTCCCTAATTTATTTGGGATCTAGCAGGAGCGCACTTGAAAGTAGCTAGTACACCTTACGATTCCAGCATGAGGCGATCCCCCATTGTCCCTCAGTCAGAAATTGGGGATGCCTTTTAGTTTGTGTCCAGGTTTGTGGGTATTAGTAAGAATTTTCTGGACTTGGTCTATTCAGTGAGACTGCTTGGAGGGGTGGGCAGACTTGAGAATCAAGCGTACCCTACCTCATGCTTAGCTCTGGAATCTTCTTGGCCATTGGTGTTGGGGGTTTATGATACAGGGCCATGCCCTTTTTGGTGTTGTTGCCATAGTCGGCGAATTGTCTTTGTTGCTTTTGATGAATGTCGGCCATTTTGTTAGAGAGGGAAGTCATACTCTGTAGTTTTGCTATGACACATAAATTTGGCCACCTGTCTTATTTGTACATGTATAGTCACCCACAAACAGAGCCAGAATTACTGATCATGTAGTGTGATGAATATGTAGAATTTCAAAGGGTATGTAAATAAAACACATTATCCCTGCCCCCTGCCCCCACCCTCCAAAGTAATTTTGACTATAACTGGAATAACCAATGTACATGAAAGAGTTAGAGAACAATTAATGACAAGTGGGCATTACTGACTATGAAATCACTGCTAATTCAGAAACAAATGCGTGTGGGCTTAAACTAATCAAAGGAGACTTCCCAACCATCAGGCTAACATACAGGCGGGCTCCCTGTGGGCCAGGTACTGCTCTAAAACCTTTGTAAACATTAATTCCTTTAACCCACAGCAACCCCGTTAGGAGGGGCTTTTCCAGTCCCCTTAAAGATGAGGGGCAAGAGCAGATTTAGAGGAGAAGGAACAAGGAAACAAAACACACAATAGAACAGGAGAGAGTGTGCAAGGGGAAATTAGCAGACCCAGCTCTTTGGAATGTTATGAATGAATTGCTGAAAAGTTGTAGATCAGACTAGATCAGATAATGAACGTTGTAGAAATACTTACATTTGAATTTTTTTTTAACAGTCATGAAAAGGATCAATGCATTCACTAGGTAATTGATACTGTTAATGTTTTTGATATTGTGCTGATGTTAGCAAACTACAACCAGCAAGTGCATAGTTTTACAGATAGAAGCATTCAGCTGCAGCAGGACATTTGCAAATATAGTTATTATCGTGAGTTTTTTTGAAATAGTTATTCTGAAAGTTAATAACGCTGTTTCACTTTTTAAATGTATGGTATTTCAAAACATGAGTTTTATTCTATAGTTTTGCTGTATTGAGTACAGGATGACTGAGCACCAGGCATCTCATTTTATGTAAGTTTCACAATTTTGAATCCAGTTTAAGAAGCCTGAGGTCCGTCAACTGAATTGAAATTTTGAATGCTTCTTTTAAAGATCTTCTTCTCTACCATAATTGCCTATATTATATGCAGAGAACATCTTGCTTTGGGTAGTATAGTATAGTATAGTATAGTATAGTATAGTATGTTTTTATGAGCTACCAGAAAAAATACTTTAGTGAAATCCCTAAACAGAGAGCAGAACATTCCCAGATATGACAATGGATTGCTGAAGATTGAATCATGAAATATTTGAATGCCATTGCATTCATTTTCTCCTTTCTTTCCAAAATTTTTTATTAAAATAACCCTCCTCAATTTTATCCAACTTTTGGTTTACTTTTATTGTCTTGAAAAACGTTAACTGTTTAAAAAAAGAAACACACTTTTTTCTGAACTGCCGTGTTTCCCCGAAAATAAAACCTAGCCAGACCATCAGCTGTAATTCGTCTTTTGGAGCAAAACTTTATATTATATTATATTATATTATATTATACCCGGTCTTATATTATGTAAAATAAGACTGAGTCTTATATTAATTTTTGCTCCAAAAGGTGCATTACAGCTGATGGTCCGGCTAGGTCTTATTTTCAGGGAAACACGGTAGTTTACATGAATTTATGTCTAAAACAATCTCAAATTGAAAGTAAATCGTAGTATTTGTAGATAGCTGCTTAATTTCCATTGCATATCTTGTTTGCTGTAAGGCATTTGTAAGAATCATTTGATGGGTTAATTTGAAACAGAAGCCACAATGCGAGTGCAGTGGAAGGGAATGAAAGGGCCTTCACTTCATTTCCTCACCGAGAGCTGACCCTCTTACCCCACATAAGCCCAGCCTGAAGCAAATGTTTGCTGAGAATTAGAAGACGAATGGTGAGTTGTGTGTGGAGATGGACACGAAGTGAATTCACAGAAAATCAAGTTGGAATCCCAAATGGGTGAGACTTGACTTGACCGTGGGCATTAGGGGCCTCCTGGAGAGAGAGGCTCTGGTCTCCAGAGCCTGTAGAAAGTATTTAACCCTGGATCCCCCACGCCTTTGGAGCCATGAATGTTGGAAGCACCTGCCCTCTAGTCTGCATGTGATGGAAAACATGGTCCTTCTTCCCCCCACACTTGGAATCAGGGTGGGCTTGTGTCTCACTTGAACTAGCAGAATATGGGGAAATCATGTTGTGTGAGTTCTGGAGTGCTGCCTTCGAGGCCCTGAAGATCCCTTCTTGCTTTCTGAGGCTGCTGCCCTGAGATCCCCATTCAGAAGCCTGTCCATCCTAGTGGAGGGTTAGTGACCACCTGGAGGAGAACCGAGGCCCAGCCACCTGCCAGCAGCAACTGCCAGACACATGTGTAACCAGGGCTATATTGCGCTTTGCAGCCAGGCCAACTATCCCGTCAAATGCAGTCATGTGACTGGCCCACAGCAACACTAGCAAAGGAACCACCCAACCAATGCACAGAATCATGAGAAAAGAAAATGCATTCGTGTTCTGAAGCACCAGTTTTGGGGTGATGTGTTTTGCAGCAATGGGTAATTGAAACATACCCCTAATCCAAACCAGGCTTGAGCTCAAGTCAGCATGAGCCAAGGAGCTCATGCTGGTGGAATAACGTGCTGTTTTCCTTAGAAATCATTGCAGAGGATTCAATATTTTATTAGACATCAGCTTTTCACATGTCAACTCAGCGCTCTTAGAAATCTGCTCACTGTTTCATAGATATTTTTATTGGTGTGCCAAAGTTGAGAATTCCCAAGCTTATTTATACAGATGTAGTATTTCCAATTAGTCAATAAATATTTTTTAACGTAACAGCATCTTCTCATTGGCCGTGACTTCCATCCCCATGCTGATCTCAGTTTCCGTTTCCTGGCAGGAAACGTGTCCACTTTTCTCTTTGGCAGGGCTGCAGTTTATCAGTTGTTCATCCCCCCTTGAGCCCCCTCCACACTGCGTCTGGGCTGTGCGCCTTCCCTCTCACCGATGCTGGGTCAGCAGCAGGAGGAGCCTGCCCCAGCATCATTTACATGAGCATTTGGATTTGTACGTGCAGGAAAACAATGAGGAGAAGGCCAATTCATCAGCTCCAGAAAGATCAGATAGCAGAACACCTTTAAGAAAAGTATATGAAAACGTGAATGCACTTCAGTCTCCACAGTTGCCCTAGAAATCTATGTGTCCATGCCTACTAATGCATATTGTGACAGAATTAAAGACATCGATCTATAATATATGTCTACACCTATAGCTATGTAGATATCTGTAGTTATAGATATATACATGTACACATATATGACACACATGTATTATATATACATATATTTATTATATACATTCTCCCATCAGTTCTTTCTTTTTTTTTCTTTGTTTTAGTTTCAGGTGTACAAAACAATGTAATAGTTAGACGTTTATACCACTGATGAAGTGATAATCCCTCTCCCCAATCTCCTACCCCTCTGACATCGTATATAGCTGTTACAATTCCATTGACTTGATTCCTTACGCTGTACTCCACATCATGTGGACTACAACTATTAAATTATAGTTGACATTCATTATTTCCGTGTTTCCCCCAAAATAAGACCTAGCTGGACAACCAGCTCTAATGCGTTTTTTTGAGCAAAAATTAATATAAGACCCGTATGGTATGATATGATATGATATGATACATGATATGATATGATATATGACATAAGACCCGATCATATCATATCATATATCATACAGGATCTTATATTAATTTTTGCTCAAAAAGATGCATTAGAGCTAATTGTCCGGCTAGGTCTTATTTTTGGGGAAACAGAATATTCCTTCAGCTTCAGGTGTACAGTGCAGTGGTCAGGCATCTACACTGTCCATGAAGTGGTCTCCCTAAGAAGACAAGTGTCCATTGGATACCCTATAAAATTTTTACAGCATTATTGATTATAGTCCCCAAACTGTCTTTCATATCCCCGTGGCACTATTATAGTTACCAATTTATGCTGTCTAATCCCTTTCTTTTCTCCCTCATCCCTACCCCCTTCCCATCTAGCAACCCTCAGTTTTTCCTCTGTATCTCTGAGACTGTTTCTGCTGGTGTGTTCATTTATTCTACTCTTTAGATTCCACATATAAGTGAGATCATATGGTATTTGTCTTTCTCTGTCTGACTTATTTCACTTAGCATAATGTTCTCTCGGTCCATCCATATCATTGCAAATGGTAAGATTTCATTCTGCTTTATGGCCGAGTAATATTCCATTCCAACAAAGAAACAAAAGAAACAGTTCTTAACAGGATTTAAGTCACAGGTCTTAACTCCCTTGTGACTGCCACCTCACTTTACCCCCTCTGAACCACACCTATACTTGTTTTGAGTTTGTTTGTTTATTTGTTTTTGCCAAAATGTTTTAATGTAAATGAAATTGTATGTGACCAGGGTTTGTAAAATGAAAAACAATATATGCATGCAATGAAAGGACTTATTGTTTTGCAAAAGGGAAGAGTGATTGGTTGAAGTGCATATTGGTTTTTTGAACAAAGCATTCTAGTTTCTTGGACAATAAAATAAGTTGCTTTCCTTGACAAACAAGCACTGGCCATTAATATGGCCCCCAGAACCCTTGGCCCTTCCTTCTTCGTCCTCCTTCCACTCGTTAAAGTCACTCTTCGAGAACCAGACAAACTCAGTCTCCCCCCAGTCTTCTTTGTCAAATCCCAGTGATATCTCCTTTCTCACAGTTCTTTTCACAGTTTTGGTACCGTGTTGGGGTTTGAGCAATTGGGTTCTTTCCTCCATGTGTCACTAATTGTTTGCCTCCAAAAGACTGAGAGGTAAATTCTAAAAAGGGCCTCTTGTGGTTCCATAAAGTGGTAGGAACTTACATGGAAATGGAAACCTTCAATTCCCCTGGCTCAGCAGCTGTATTTTTTATACGACCAAACGGGATTCAAAGGCTGGAGTGATTTGGTTGAAGTTTTCTATATAATAGCAGAGAATGGGCAGGAACCCATGTTTTTCTCCTATTTCAGTGCTATTTCTATTACTAAGTGCTGCTACTCTCTGTCATATATAAATATAATGACTGAATTTTTTGTAAAAGTCAAAGAAAGATAAAGCAAGACCTTTTGAATAACTAGAACATTCAGTGTGTTCTGTTTGATTGACACAAGATTTCTAAGGAGGGACCTCAGAGAAACAAACTGTTCTAATGGGAAACAACAATAGCAGTTGTTACTGGAACTTAATTCTGGGAACCGGCTTCTTCTCTGAGACCTGCAGACATGACTTCAAGAGAAGATGCGAGAAGGGGTCGATGTGGCTTCACGTCCCTGGTGGGTCATTTCTAAGTGCAGTGTCTTCAGGGTTTGATTCCGAATGGACACCTGGCCCTTTCATCCTACCGGCCAGTATTAAGGACATCAGCTCTTTCCCCAGCACCACGTGTAACCCAGTGGCTGTCCAAGCATCTGGAGTCTGTCCATCCTGATAGCTACTTTCTGGAGGGAGAAAGAACACGTATCACAACATCCTTCTGGTCGTTGTATTGCTTTGGCATCCTGATGTAACTGCATTTAAAATAACTGAATAGAAATAAGCATTTGAAGGAGAAAGACATTTAAATTCTTATGAAAAGGGCATGACACTGCCATCCTCCCTTTGGAAAAGTAAAGCAGATTTAAGTGTTCATTATAATATACGCATGGCTTATTGAAGGGACAGGGTATAATATGAATTGCTAAACCTTAGCCCAAATTTTAAGTTAAAGTTTTCTTCACTTAAGTTGGATTTTCCTATCAACTGAAATAATCACAAGAATAGCATTCAAATATAAAATTATATAATCGGCTGTTTTCATACGTTAGGAACTCTTCTGAGCTCAGAATGACCTGAGCTTTGGTCTAAAGTACATTGAAGTGTACTAACTCTGTAGTTCTTGTACGAGGCACAACTTAACAGAACAAGTTTTAGAAAAAAAAGAAAACATTGCCAATGAATAATAATTAGAGTTTTAAGACAGGGATATATTGAAAAATGGAACCCTCAAACCAAGGGCAAGTTATTTATCAGATAACCTTTGTATATGCCAGAGTGAGCCTAATTCTCTGTAATTAGACAATCTTTTCTAGCAAGAGAAATAAGTAATGGTATGCATCTATCAGAGTAATAACAACACTATATTTCAAAATTCCCCTTAAGGAATCTCTCCAATGTACTTGGAGAGAGAATGTAACTAGGTTGTATATGGTATATTGAGCACTTGGGTTTGTGTGTAGCTTTCTGATAATTTGGCAGGGTACACAGCTAAATTAACAAAAAGCTGAAATATTAATGGAAATAATCTTGTCCGATTATGAATTGAGTTGAAATTTATCATGTGTGCCATAATATTGGGCTTTTCTTTCAGAGTACAGCATGTTATAAGGGAAGACAGACACATTTAAAAGTGTCTCAATTCACCACATTTGAGTACAGAGTTTTGGTTGAGGCTCGCCCTGTTGTGCAGTGCTGTGTCATCCAGAGGACACGTGCAGACCCTGAAGGACGGTTTCTGTTTACGGGCTCTAATCAGAGGTCTTGGAGTAGGGATCTTTGGGTCCTTTCATTTGGCTGGTTGGCTGTTATCCAAATCTTTATTCCAATCTAAATTCACGGATTCACTAACACTTTTAGAAAAGAAAATCTTTGGGGCAGGGAGGGGGTCTGTTAGCTCAGTTGGTTAGAGCATGGTGTTAATAACACCAAATGTTGCTGGTTCGATCCCCACATGGGCCACTTTGAGCTGTGCCCTCCTTAAAAAAAAAAGAATTAAAAAGTCTTAGCTCATTTTAGTTTATTCAACATGTATTTTTCAAACGACTTTTAAAAAGCTGATCATCCATCTACACTTAGCTCTAAATTATCATAACTGACATTTGGTCATTAAATGAAGCTACAGCCAGGGAAGAGAATTTAGATTCAGTTCTTGTTTTTCATGCATGGAATCTGTCTTTCTAAGAAGCATGGCTCTGTGTGCTTTGGAGTTCACCGTATTCTTACCACAGAACACAAGAGGGGAAGCAAAGCTGTTTAGAAATCTCTTGGTTAGCTTTACCCCAAGCAGACCCTAAGTCAAGGCTCTGGGGACAGTTGGGAAGTGGTTCCAGGTAAGAGGAGGGGAGGGAGGTCAGTGACTGAGACGGGCTGCTGGTGGCAACAGGGATTTAGTCCTGCTGGAGACGCTCCGAGGAAAAGTGTGGAACATGTTCCCACCTGCCTGTGAGCAGTGTGGGTATGGAAGCTGGAGTGTTTCTCCATCAGTTACTTCCTGATTGGTTGAGACACAGAGGACTGTAGATTTATGAAGTAGTAGACTGCAGGACTTCCAAAGGAAGTAGAAGGAATGTGGGTAGTCAAGGACAACATTGGCTAGAAAAAGCGTGACTATAAACACATGTAACCGTTGGGAGAGCCTACTGAATCACCAGTAGGGAGATTGCTCTGTTCCCAAAAGCATACGCAGGTTATTGTCATAAGATGATTATTGCAGAACTGTATCAACTAGGTATGACTTGCTGTGTTTTATTTTTTCTTAGCCCTGGACTCACCCACCACCCATCAGAAAGAGTACAAGATTCTTTTTCTTTTTTTAAAATCTAATGAAGCCGACCACCAGACATCTCTGTAGACACACAGGTTCCACTGGAATTTCTAAATAGATAGAGTAGGTCTAAATTCATAATCTGTTGTATTCTACATGCTACCATTTCTTATCACTGTTTTAGAGGTTAACAAATTTATATTCGGTGTCTCCGTGCTTTGAGTATGACGGGGGTTTGGTGGCAACACGCCCCCCTTTCTCCCATCTGGCGCTGCTCTGTCCATGTCTGAGGGTGTGACCAGCCAGGTCCCCTGACTGTGGCTGATGGCAGTTTCACTCTTTCCTCACTAGCCGTCCTCCATCTGTTTAAAAAGATTTTGAACATCATTCTTGATACAGTTGGCTGGTAGCTTTCCTTTTATGATTTATTTTCTGTTTGTCCCACCTGTTTAACGTTTTCCTTTGACTTTTATTAATTGATTTATTTTGGAATAATTGATGATCCCTTCCTCATTTTCACAGTTAGCTGATTAATCACACATTCTTTGACTCTTTTTGTCACTAATATGGAAATTGCATCCATTCTGGACTTTCTGTAGTCTAATATAAATAAAGACATGAAAGAGGACTTCCAGAACTGTTTCAGAAAGTGGCAAGAACAATGGGATAGGTGTGTTCAAAGTGAGGGAGAGTGTTTTGAGGGGGGTTAATAGCAATATCTCTTTTACTACAATAATTTTTGTTGTTTAAAGATTCACCACATTGTTTGATCATACCTCATATAAACTTTCAAAGATTACCCTTCTGTCATGCTTTTCCTTAAAACATATTGCCTGTTTTCCTTGAAGAGATTGGACAAGCACCACTCTAGCTAAAATAAATGCATATTTAAATAAGTGTAATATTGCATGCTGTGCTGTACTGAATTTAAAGACCAAAAATAGAAGAAAAGCTCCTATCACTTCTTTGCGTTCCACCTGTAGATTTCATAGATGACATTTACAGAAGCAATATTCCTGACTACGTCTTCCTAATCGTTCAGAATCTCTCAAAGGGATTGAAGGGTCATCACAGAGGAAATGAAATATTTGAAAATATTTGTCTTAGCTAGGAAACGTGAAATATTAGTTGACTTTCTTGTACTTTAGCTCTTGTGTGAACAAGCAGGTAAAAATGACTGTTTCCTATCAGAAACTGACCACTGGTTCCTGACATTCTACCGTGATTTGTGCTTCCCTACTTTAACATCAAAAGAGAAAAATAACAGCCTTGTGGAAATAACTTCACCCTCCCCTTTTCTTCACGCTGAAGAACATGTGCTTGGAACTCAATAAATAAGATAACGCACTCTGACCTCAGAAGATTTTTTTTTTTCAATATGTGCATCTGGCATCTGTATTTTAACCTGTTAGAAGTAGTCCTGAACTCGGCCCCACTGCAGATCAGGGATGATCATTTCACATGTTACTTGGATGTTCCCTTAGTCATTTGAAATGTCGGTCTTCCCTCCACACCTGTCCCAGGAGCGGCTTCTGCTGTCCCTGCTGCCAGCTCACATAGCCATGGAAATGAAAGCAGAAATCATCCAGAGGCTGCAGGGCCCCAAAGCCGGCCAGATGGAGAACACAAACAACTTTCACAACCTGTACGTCAAGCGACATACCAACGTCAGGTGCGCTGCTCTGCTCTTGTTCTTCCATAAGCCTGGGGAGCCCGTTCCATTCGCTGCATTGGGGACGTTTTTAACGAGGAGCCCACAGCTAACAATGGCCTGTCTCTTTGTAACTGTTAACCCTTCGCACGTGGAGTAGATACCACCCGTGCGCTGCCTCTTGGGCCTTTACGTTGAGATAAGAAAATAGGGTCCCCCACTTTATTGGACTGAGTCAGCCCTCTTAGCTCTGCTCTCTGTGGCTGACCTTCAGTCACAACACGGAGAGAGGTGGACAGTGGGGTCTTTATTCTGGGAACTCCATGGTGTCCCTGGAGCCCAGGACACTCAGTGTTGCAGTAGGATTGGGGGGAGAGTCAGTGAGCTCCCAGCACAAGGACGATTCTTCAAGATGGGCTTGGCAGGCAGGCCCCATAGAAGCCTGCACTTTCAAGGGAAGAAGGATGAGGGTAGTGGGGGAGGGGACGAGGCAGGGGTGTGAGTGGCAGGAGGTAAGGCCCCCCGGGGCCATCTTGGAAGCTGGCTGCCATAGTAGCTAAGGCAAAGGATTGGTTAGGCAGCTTCGATGGCTATAATTTCTTTCAGGTTGCCTAGAATAAGTTGGCAGTACGGAGTTAAATTTAAATTCATACAATATATTTGGAATCCTAAAGTAACTTAAGTACTTAAAATTCAGAAATGTAAAACCTTCGATGGCATGGAGTACCAATTGTTTTTAAAAGAAATATGAAACCATGTGGCTTTTTCGTCCTGGAACGGGACAGGTCTGAGCAAAGGAGCAGGCACAAGGCATGGGTAACACAGATTGTCTAGTCAAAAGCTGAGGGTTTGGGTTTTTCAGTGAAAACCACTGGGATTGCAGATGGTACCAAAAAGATCAGTGGCTAACTTTAGTCCTGCTTTGACCATTCGTTCAACAAAATGTGTATTCTCTATTAATAGTATTTACTGCCTCTTTGCTATCTGATGACGGTGGTGACAGTAATAACAATAATGAATGGTAAGAAGAAGAACCAGGAGGACAGGACAGGGAGGGAAGGAAGAATTGACAGGCCCATTGCTTTCTGGATCGTCACAGCTTTCTTCTGAATCCCGCCCACGAGTGCGGAAACACTCACAAACCCATTACGTCTTTCAAAACAGACACTTCTCTTAGTCCAATGCCACC
Organism: Rhinolophus ferrumequinum; assembly: GCF_004115265.2. Classification (NCBI taxonomy): domain Eukaryota; kingdom Metazoa; phylum Chordata; class Mammalia; order Chiroptera; family Rhinolophidae; genus Rhinolophus; species Rhinolophus ferrumequinum. The sequence continues at coordinate 4,817,435 of NC_046290.1, forward strand.
AATCCTGATCCAGCTCTGAAACGAGCCCTCGTGTAGCCCAGATCGTAGAGATTGTCCCACACTCTCCGGCTCAGCTCTTTTATTTTCTCCCTCCTCGGAGCACTGCTCTGGTTTTCACCTCCCCCGCGTCACAGAACTCTTTCTTGCTAAATTCACTAGCAGCTGTGTTGCTCCGACACCTACGACTGACTGGCTTCCACACCCTTATCTCCTGCCTGCTCAGCCATGCCCGACCCGTTGACCTCGCCCTTGTCCTTACAGAATTCTCCCATCCCTCCGTCTCCTGACATTGTGTCCCCTGTGTTGTCTTCCTGCAGTCTCTTTTGTTGTTTTCTCTTCTGTAAATCTAGCCTTGCCTATAAATTAGTGTTTTCAGGGCTCTCTCCTCACTCCTTTCTGTTCTCTCCCAGGATTTAATTACCATCCACATGAGGCTAAGACACAGAACTCAACCATAGCTTTCCAGACTCATCTACCCTCTGGATGTCTTCCTTCTGGGTTTTCCACAGATGCCGCCATTAAACTCAGCACAACCAAAGCTGAGCTAGTCATCTTCCCCTACGAGCCTGTCCTGATTTGCCCCTCCAGCGTGTACATCCCGTGTACAGAAGCTGCACTGTCATTTCCTAAAAGTGACTCTCCTGGGCTCCTCACCATCTAATCGCCACACACACACACACACACACACACACACACACACACACACTCCTCTCTTATAGTGCTCTGCTGTTTCCTTTATAACACTTATTATCATTGCTATTGGCTGTTTTCTGGTGTCTTCATTTGTTTGCTCCATCACCCCAACTAAACTCTGAGCTTCAGGAAAGTGTACCGTGTCTGCTTTATCCTGGCAGGTAGTAAGTAATCCAGAATATTTTGCTAAGTCATTTTTCTTTTAGGAAGATTATGATTCCAATTTTTCTTTGAGTTAATAAAAACAGGATTGGGCTTTTATTATTTTGCTTCTTTTACCTTAGGAATTCTATTAATACAAACTCATGCTACAATTCAAATAGAAACATGCTAATTTGATATCAGAATTATGACAGTGTAATGAACTGTCGGGATGAATACCAGAGAGGGAGGGTGTGTCAGCCCTGAGAGAGAATAGAGATCAGTAGGAATGGAAGGTTTAGCCAATGTTTATGTATTCCCTGTCCAGGGAAGTGACATTTTTATTATGAAAATATAAATAGAAAATGTAAAACAACATATGCGCTTTTAATGGGAAAAGCTACCATTCCTTTCTTCAGGAACATGAAGTTGCCAATGCCGCCCCTCTGTCTTACTTCCCACAGCATCCTGTACGCTGACATTGTTGGGTTTACCCGGCTGGCCAGTGACTGCTCCCCAGGGGAACTGGTCCACATGCTGAACGAACTCTTTGGAAAGTTCGATCAAATTGCAAAGGTGAGTATTCTTTAGTGGTTCTCTTTAATTTTGAAGTTGTATAAAATTTTGGCTTGCTTGTCCTCTGGCCCCTTATCAACTTTTTACTTTTTCATCAAAAGCACCCTTTAGGAATGTTGTTTGTAAATTTGTTGGAATGATTTGCCATCGAGTCCCATAAGCCTCAACCATGAGTCAGGGATGAGACATGCCATCGTTGCATACAATTAGCACGTTTGTGTCTAGTTTGAAAACTTCTGCTTATATGTAATTCAGCACACATATAGCAAGTACCTTTAAGATGAAGACTTTTATTTGTACATGTCTCTGCTGTTCTAAGGTCCCCTTTCAGCATTCTGATGTCAAGAAGGTGGAAACATGGTTTCTTCTCATCCAGTTGTACTATCGTGTCTTCATATTGTTCACCGGCATTCTGGAAGAATCCCTGAATAGGATGCATACTTTCTCCTTAAGCCCTTTATTTATTATATCTCATTTTGGGTCATTGACCCTTGTGCCTCTTGAGCAGAAATTAAGTTCAGTAGTTGCCATTCATATGCTCATTTATGGGAAGTTTCACAGAGAGGAAATGATGACAAGTGATCTAAAACCATACTAGACCTTATTTGTTAGGGTTTCTGGTGGGAATATTGATAAAAAAAATTTTTTTCTTCTTTGTTAACCCTTCTCTTAAAACAGCTTAATTGTTTCTTTGATTTGTTGTTTCCAACAACAACAACAAAAATACGTATTATTATGCTTATTAAAATGTGTCATTTTTCTATGGAAGAATTGGCCCCCAATTTACTTCACTGCAACACTCATCTTGCTTTTACATAATACGCACGTTCCCGCCACGCCTCTGGGGAATAAACCTGGCTTGCAGAGGCTCGCAGAGGCTCTCAGAGGCACCCTTCGGTCAAGTTCCCCACCAAGTGCCTTTTGCTGCCCGACTGACCATCACAGCTCCCACTGGGGGTCCTAAAAGTCAGTAAGGGTACGGGTCTTTTTTCTTCCTTTACCAAACAGGAGGAAGAGGTTCAGATTTCTGGGTGTTCACTTTTAGAAAAAGAAGGATTGAAACAGAATGTCCTGACAATTTGAATTAAAGCCAGGTGTTTTTTGTTGAACTACCTGGTCACAGTAGGAAGCGTCATCCCTCTTTTAGCAGGTGGCAGCATAGCTCCATTGTTCATGTGGTGCTCTCCCTATGTGATGTCTCAGTGTCCCAATGTGCCGCTTTTATAAGGACCCCAGTCATATTGGATTAGGGCCTGCTCTACTCCTGGATGAGCGCATCTTAACTATTTCCATCTGCAGCAACACTATCTCCAAATAAGGTAACATTCACAGGTACCAGGGGTTAGGACTTCACTACATGAACTTGGGGTGGCCACGATTCATTGCCCATCACAGAAGTACTCACTGGGGCTTCCTGTTCCTCTCTGATCATTGTAACAGGACGATGTCCAGGCAACATCAGAATCCGGCCCAGGGTTTAGGCCCCAGAGGCAGCAGGCTTTGGTCATCAGTTCATGCCTCCTAGTTAAATAACAAGGACTTGGAGAGCATTGAAACACGCAGACAGCTCAGTCCACTGACTGAATACTGTGGAAAGCACACAACTTTTAGCTGAGGAACATGAAATCATTGCCCACTCAGTATTATTTAAAAAAAAATTAAACCACTTTATTGAGGTATGATTGGCATACACAAAGCTGTACATCTTTAGCATTTACAACTTAATGAATTTGGAAGTAAACATACACCTTTGAAACTATCACCACAATCTATACCATAAAGATACAAAAGTTTCCTCTTGCCTCCTATATTATTATTATTATTATTATTATTATTATTATTATTATTATTATTTTGTGATTAAAACACAGCATAAGATCTCCCTTCTTAGCAAACTTTTGAGTATTCCGTGCAGTACTGTAGACTATAGACACTGTGCTGTACAGTCTCTAGAACTTACTTACCCATCCTGCATAACTGAAACTTTGTCCCCTTTGACCAACCTCTCCCCATTTGATATTCCTTAAATTTAGATCATCATGTAAGTGCCTAATGCACCTCAAACTCGGTGATTTCTTCTTCCAGGAGAATGAATGCATGAGAATAAAAATTTTAGGAGACTGCTACTACTGTGTGTCTGGACTCCCGATATCTCTCCCTAACCATGCCAAAAATTGTGTGAAAATGGGACTGGATATGTGTGAGGCCATAAAGTAAGTGTAATGCTTGGTAAGATCTTCTTTAACTGTTTATAATTTGCAGTTGTAATTCTCACTTGCAGCTATTTCTATTTTTCTGTCTACCGGCCTTAAATATGTTACTCTGCATTTAAATGGAAAGATGCAGATAGCCATTTATTGGTATGGGAGTAACTCCATCCAAAGTAAGACTTCTGTGTTTTGTATTATTATTGTTGTTGTTATTATTATTATTAGCCTCAGATTCTTTTGCAAAACTGAGTTATAAATCTGTGGAAAAGGACAGCTTTCTTTTTTTCCAAAAGTGAGTTTTAAAAAGTCAAATATCTCCTCTGATCTTAAGGAAATGTCTGCACTCTTTCGTGATTTCTGACAAATAATACGGCTACACACAAATTGTACAAAAAGAGAGTAACTTTTACCACCAGGCAGCAATGATATAAAAACCCAGTCCAAAATTACTTCATCTCGTCAAAAATGCTCAGCTCTATGGAGTTAATTTCAGTTTATCCCCCTAGTATGTTTCCGTATTGTATCTGTATTCTCTTTCATTGTAATCGAGAGATTTCCTCACGTAGAATAAATACTGTCTTACGGTTGACAAGGACAGGACAAAACTATGAGGAACAAAGTTAATTTTCATTACTGGCACCACGGTGAATCCTTTAGTAACAAATGCCCTTTGTAGATGCTAGAATATTCTTATCAGTGATTGTGCCTCTTCTTTGTTGATTATATGATTGAAAGGTTTTAGTTTGTGGGGTATTTTGATTGCCTGTTTTAGTCCAGTGATCTTACCCTATCCTCTACATATTTTTGGTCTAATCAGGATATGAAGTAGATGGTGGATGTTCTGCTTCCTTGTCTCAGGGTTAGAGCAGATGGGGCTCTAAGTGAGAAAGCAACAGGTCAGGCAGTCACTGTGTATGTTTGTCATGTGCTAAAATGGACAAAAATGTGGTGTCCAGGGAAGAATAATGAAGCCCCCTGCAGTCTCAAATGAGTTCAGGAGACCTAAGTGTTCTAGAATCACTAGCTGAGTCGCAATCGCCACAGGCCAGTGGGAAGATCAGGGAATGGGAGGCAAATGAATAAAGTGAGATTGAAGAAGGATTCCGGATGAGGGGTGGTTAGTGTGGCCTCAGCTTGCCACATGGAATACGTTGTGTGGGGACTAGCTGTGTCCTACTCGTTTCTCCTCATAAATAAATTGTTTGTGTTTCCTGATATGTGAAAAATAGGTTTTGTTTATTTATCAAGTAATGAACTGTTGCCAACACACGATGTAAATGAATATCATCCATGGAACTAATAGGTTTACCGAAATTTATAACCTGCCCCTGGAGGCAAGCTCTGTGTTGGTTTCAAACAAAGAGTGAATTCCATGAAGGGAAGGCATTTTCTCTTGATTTCCTTTTCAAATTAATGAGGGAAAGATTTTCAGAGAGGACAAGTTTACTTATGGTGTGCATCAATGACATTGGGTTAAACAGTCCGCACGTTTACTGAGGCTTGCTTTCTGCTTTTGCATCAACTGTTTTCTAGTTCAGTTATGTTTACCTTGTTCCAATGTGTTGAAGAGCTTTTAGGAGAAAGAATCCATTCCATCCACTGGCATGTTCCCAGTTCATCAGTGATCTTTTTTCTGTTACATTTGTATTGTGGTAAAATATACATCACGTAAATATTGCCCTTTCAACCCTGTCTCCGTGTGCAATTCAGTGGTGGTAAGTACATTCAAAATGTCGTGCCGCCATCACCACTGTCATCGTCCCCAACAGAAACTGCACTAAACAGTAAGTCCCCATTCCCTTCCCCAGCCCCTGGTCACTTCTCTTCTACTTTCCGTCTCCATGACTTTGCCTATCCTAGTTATTTCGTATAAGTGGAATCATATATTTGTCTTTTATGTTTTCAAGCTTCATGTACTCTGTGGCATGTGTCAGTAATTCTTTCCTTTTCATAGTGGGATAGTATTCTGTTGTATGGATATATCACGTTTGATTTATCCATTCATCATAGATGCTTAAGTAATATGTGTCCAGAATCTCAGTAATTTAAGCAGACTTGAGGAAACTTTCCAGAACTCTTGCTTATAACTACATTAGGCTACCCCGTGATCTGCCACTCATTGACCACGGCTTCCATATTCTTCCTCTGTTATCAGCACCAGTTTGGCTCATACACAGTGGACGAGATATCAATCATAGATTGTTTTATTACACCCCTAATAAAGGCTAGGGAATCTCAACAAATTTCAGGAATTCTTTGTTCTCTCTCACATGCAAGGACAAGCAGTTTCATTCCCATTTATTAAACCGTAAGATGAGGATGAATACAGGAATTCTAATTTTTTTAAGATGGTGAGGAGAAGGTGCCCACTTAGCACTTGGAATTTTGCCAGATCATCTCAGGTTTTTTTATAGGAACGAGGAACATGGGTCCAGGAATGTTTGCCTGTGGTTTTTCTGCCATGTTTGGACCTCCACACGATTCAGAGACTCAGTCCCTGTTTGCTGTAACACCACTACAGAAGCACGTCAGCTGCTGTTTTGGATGGTTCCCAATGCTTAGAGGATTTTTTTTTTCCTGTCCTGACATTTGTTAGTCTGTCTCAGGAAGACAGACAGCACTTGACATCTCTTCTGCTCCTTTTAAAGGCAAATGTAAACTGTAAACTGTTCTTAATCCAGGAAGTAATATTCAGGCCCCTGACTTTACGAGTCATTAAGGGTCCTCTTAATCTAGAAAGTTCATCTGTTATTCTTGTGAGATTTAAGCAATTGCATCCACATTTTTGTATAGGTCACACAGATTACCCCTACATGCATTAAAACATTGGGTCAGTCAACTCATTTGAACCCTTCATCAGCTCATTTTTCTATGAAAGAATCAAAGGACATGGAGATTGTTCTAAAGAGTCAAATCATCAACCAGTCAGTTCTGTCAAAGTGGCCACTGGAGGGTGCCTTGTCCTCCCTTTTTACCCCCTCCTGGCTCTCTGCTGACCGTATTTTGGTACAGAAAATACCACAGTGTGGTTGGAACTGTTCTCTCTCAGCAACACAAAGTCTTAAGAACAGTTATGGGTTTTACAACACGTTATTCAGGATCTCATCTCCCAAGGACAGAAACAAAGTAAACCCTTCAAAAATGACCTAGGTCAAGTGATAAACTTGTATCGAAGTGTCTATGTTGCCCCAGGTCCTGAACCCCCTGATGGGTATCCAGACCATGTGGACGAGGTCCGCGTCTTCATGGGGCTGACACTCTGAGAGCAGATGTGGACACAGACGGGCAGTGCCCACTGCACAGGATGGTTGGAGCACCCAGGAAGGGTGCTGGCATGAACCTGGAAGGAGACACCAGAAAGCCTTCCTGGATGAGATCATGCCTGAACCACGGATGGAAGAACGATGCAAACTGGCCACGTGACACCCATGCCCTGTCAGCAAAGGGAGACTCAGGGGCGTGGGGAGCAGAGAGAGGAGCCGTTATGAGCAAAGGCTTGGCAGTGAGGACCATCCCGGGCCTGGGCAGCCATAGCACTGATTGCCTGTGGAGGGCGGAGCGGCAGCACACGTCTTCTATGTCCTGTTGATGTTCTGGCTCATTCTGTGGGCGGGAATGAAGGGTTTGAGTGACCTGCATAGTGCCAAATACGTTGTTGTCTTTGGGGGGAAAACATAAAAGGAAGACAGATAGAGGGGCGGGAGAGGGGAGAGGTGAGGAGGGGAAGGCAACATCTTTCTACGTTCTTGTCTGCAGGAAGCTATTTATTTTTACATGGTGGGTCTGTTTCTTTTTATCATTTTTAGCATACCCAAAGACGTTGTTTTATTATTTAAGCAGGACAGCCATGCCTGTGTCATTTGGAGCAGTCTCAGGTTCGTTTGACTGCAGTCCACACCTGACACCCCTTCCTCCTTGCCGAGCTGCAGTCAACGTCATTGTGTCCTTCACACAGCCTCTGGGGATGATTCGCCCCGGAACCAGGGACGCCTTCCTGTATACTTCTTCTGCAATACTATTCCAATTGATAAATGTACTTCGCCAGCAGAAATAAACAAGCATGGCGAAGCACTGCCATTTCCCCTTAAAGGAAGTTCTTCACTTGTCTCTGTTAATGAGCTGGCGACAGGGTCCTAACGTATTTTTTAAATTAGTTTCTTTTTAGTGACACTTTTTGCATTATTAAAGCTTTTTAAACAGTATTGTTTTTCTCTTTTTGTTAAAAAATGTACACAATTGAAAAGCTTTAATCTCATGGTTATGTTTTTTAATCCTATTCTGGCTAATGTCATTATTAAGCTCACAGATAAGCTATATTGTCTCATCAGCAGAAAATATTCCTGGGGGACATACACTGTGCTAAACACTAGAACTGCACATGGCATCTGAGACCCTTTCTGACAATACAAGGCAATGTCCCGTGATTCTAGTATGAAAATTCAGAGTAGGTGTCAACATGTGATAGGTGCTTGATATACATGGTTGAAGAAGAAAAAGCTACAGACCAAATGCTGCCTCATCGCCACGGTCTGGCCGGATGTGGCTTTACTCCCCAGAGCACTGAAGCTTAGGTCTAGTCTGGGAATAACCAGAAAGAAAAACCCTTTCTACTGGCTCAGTTCAGTAACAGCTACAGGTGGATCCTGATAATATTTCCAACAGTGTGAGAAATTCTGAATGATGAAATGCCCTGAAAACTGGCCAACAGGTAAAGGAACAAGAGGCTGTTCCTGGATGGTGATGTAACTTTCCTTGTCTTTAGGAAAGTGAGGGATGCGACAGGAGTTGACATCAACATGCGTGTAGGAGTGCATTCTGGGAATGTCCTGTGTGGCGTGATTGGTCTGCAGAAGTGGCAGTACGATGTGTGGTCACATGACGTTACCTTGGCCAATCACATGGAAGCTGGAGGGGTTCCCGGGTAAGGATGTTGGAATTCTCTTTCTAAGTTGGCTACATGGTTAGAAAGGACAGGTCAGCGGGTTAATAACTGACTGCTCAGTGTTGGATGTTTTCTATGGCTGCCATTAGTAGCATGTGACTCATGCCCTATGCCTCTTACATTAATTAGATAAACATGACCTGTCAAGTCCCAATTTCACCACACTGGTGACCCATGGTCAAAGACTAGGGATATCAGATCCCAAATTACAGACTTTGCTTACTTGCAAATTTATGCGTGTAGATATAAGGTGTTTACACTGCAGTATAGATAAGGCATATCTCAATTATGGGTGACCTCTGAAACCAGTATTTTTAAAATCAGCAAACTGTGTCATCCATCTCTGGTTAGAAGAGCACATTTCACACAACAGAATTTGGGGACAAGTGATAGAATTTGGAGAAGCATGAGAGCAAACACTGAGAAATAAAACCCATACTTTTATACTTTTTTTAAGGTCAGCACACTTCCTAAAATGCCTCTGGTATGTGTTTCAAAAAATATCCTCACACACAAAAATTTGATCTAATCCAGCTTTATTTGCTGTTATGCAGCATACCCAGGATGCAGGTAGACCCAGACAGGAGTAGATCATGATTCTAGAAGCATCTTTCTGAAAGAGGTTGATAAAGTATAAACCTTATTCACAGTCCATTTCACCAAGAACATACAGCCTTTTCTTCATTTGGGGGAGAAGAAATTATTTCTGAAATCACAAATAAACAGAAAATCTACCTTCTCAGATATCTTTATATATCTTGATTGTGGTTTTAAAATGGAATTTCAGACGTGTTCACATTTCTTCTGTCACACTGGAACACTTGAACGGAGCTTATAAAGTAGAGGAAGGAGACGGTGACATCAGGGACCCATATTTAAAGCAGCACCTGGTGAAAACCTACTTTGTAATCAACCCCAAGGTCAGTATTCTAGACTCTGTAATTAGCCTGTGGCTGCTGTGATTAAAAGGCAGAGGGGCAAATTACTGTATAGATAAGTGTTTTTAGTTAACAATCAGTGTACTTCTTTGCCGGTCTTTCCTGCTAAAATTACTTTAAATGCATATGGCATTTTAATGACGGAACATGTTTTGTAATAATGAATTTAAATCTATTTATTAAAGAAGCAATTAAAATAATTGCTCAGAATGACCAAGTTGTATATGTTGTTCAATGTATGTGTTAGTTCATGATGCTTCTAGGCCTGGCCTAGCAGTTGGGAAATTAAATACAGAGAAATATTTTGCTTAGGCCTTCAGGTGACAGATATCTAATGAGATGAAATACGATGAACAAATAAGAGAAAGGAAAAGTGGGAATTTCTAAAAGGTTAACAACTAAATATCACATGTACCTTTGTGTGAGGACGTCTGTGCAGACGTGCCTACCTTCCATGCAATAAAACAAACCTCTGTTACCTGCGAGACCGTCCCACCCATCCAGACAGTTAGGCCCTGGCTCCTCTGTTCACACCACATGTCGGCCAGAGCGACAGCCTCAGAGCTCTCATCTTTCAGCCTTTCTCAAATTCCTGCCAAATGAGCATTGTTGCTAATTACAGATTGTGAAGCCAAAGCTCTGAGGGGTTATGTAGCTTCCCCCAAAATCACACAGCTGGTACATGGTGCAGACATGAGCAAGAAACACCCCGGAACTGTCAAAAGCAATACCACAAACTCAACAGGGTCAAATGTGTGAACGTGTGCTCAGCCTCCCAGAAATGCCACGTTCACCTTTGCAGACAGACTTCCAGCTCACTTGACAATTGATCTGCAGACAGATGTGTGACGAGGAGGGAGAGCTGTGGGGTGACAGAGGTGGGAGGTGGTGCCCTGGGGAAAAGGCGAAAACAAAAGTAAGTATAAAGAGCATTGTGTTCAAGCAAAGAGCACCAAACCGTGGATAGGCAAGGCCATCTAGCATCAGAAAACAGCTCCGATCACTCCTCCTGTCATATTAAGGAAACACGACCATCAAGAAAAAGCTGAGACAGATCAATATGTCTGTTTAAAAATTTACTTTATAAAAATTCTCTTTAAATGGCTAATTTTTTCCTACGTTTAAATGACAGGTAACTTTCATTACCTGGAAAAAATGCACTCAGCTTGTAGCACTGAATACCAGTAGCACTGAAGGAATGAGGGCCGAGTGCAGAAGCCACGGAGAGTGAAGGGGGTGGCCTTAGAGGAAAGTTCTTGAAGGGCTGGAGCAGGAAGTGAAGGTGTGCACCTGTGGCACACCAGGTGCGATGCTTTGTTTCTCACCCCAAGGGAGAGCGCCGGAGTCCACAGCACCTCTTCAGACCGCGCCACACCCTGGATGGAGCCAAGATGAGGGCCTCTGTGCGCATGACCCGGTACCTGGAGTCCTGGGGGGCGGCCAAGCCCTTTGCACACCTGCACCACAGAGACAGCATGACCACGGAGAATGGCAAGATCAGCACCACGGTACGCCCTTTCCCCACCCCCTACCCTCTGTCCAAGCCTCCCTCCTGTCCCCCCCACTGCCCCTGTCCCCTGCGCCCCACACCTTAATGCTGGATAAAAGCAGGTTCCCAAACCAGTAGGCATCGCCTACCAAAAATACGTTCTGTATGGAATGAAGCAAGCTTACCATCTCCGGCTTCTCCTCCCACAGGCTCCTTACAAACAGCTCTCAGGGCATGAGCGGTCGCCAACACCGCATGGCGAAGGGTTTGAACCTAGAGTGACTTTGCGTTACAACTTTGTAACCCAAGACTGTTACAACTGACAGTAGCAACTGAATACGACTGAACTTTTCTTTGAATCGAAGTTTGTTTCTGGTGTGTGTTTGCTGTCGTGACGTCGTTAGCCTGAGCGTCTTAATCAAAGAACCGGTGAAGGCGTGACCCTGGGAGTTTGGGTAGCAGCGTTAGGCCTGTCTCTTCATCTGCCCTGGTCAGGTGGCGTGGGTGGCACTGAATGTCCTGTTCTTGCGGTTATTCATTTACATCACTTCAACCTCAAACAGAGATTCAAGTCCCAGAGCTGCTTACCACAGAGATATTTTCAATAAGATGGCTGATACAGATAGAAAGTAGAAAGACCTGTAGGAGGAGAGAAAAGTAAATGTAATTATGCACTTAGAATAATCCCCATGGTACTGTTAGATTTTAAAACAATCGAAGAATAAATTTCATGTAGAATGGCATTAACTGTATTAGGGATGGAGCGGAGGTAATTCTCACGTGCTCTTGTCAGGTAACAGTGAACTTCCCCCAGCATATCACAGCGACACGCCCAAGCCCAACAGGTAGGGCTCAGCACTGTAGTTTGACTTGGTTGTATCTCTCTTCTCAACTTCCCTTGTTCTTGTTCAACTAAAAAATAAACACGACTTGATAAAAGACCATGACCCATCAGTCAGCAAGGGAGACCGCGAGAACAAGTCCTGGAGCAATGTGCATTCTATGGGGAAGAGAGAGGACATACAGTAGTAGGACACAGGCAAAGGAACAAGGTCTTTTTACGTGCTGCTGAGGGCTATGATGAAGGTCAAGTGGAGTGAATACTCTGGCCAGGACATCTGGAGAAGACTCAGAGGAAGAGAGGAGGACATTGGGAAAGGAGGTGGCAGAACAATACATTCAGTGGTTCTGAGATGGAAAGGAACCCGGTGTCTTTGGGGGGCAGAGAGGATGCTGGTGTGTCACCCACAGTGAGCCAAAGGAAGGCATGTGGGTAAGATGACTAAGGTAATTGTGCTTAATTCAGCGTAAGTGTAAGGGGAGTCATTAGATGATCTTAAGCAAGGGAAGGACATGATACCATGAAAATGGAGTCAGGCTGCAGGGGCCCAAGAGAGAATGATGCCCTCTAGGATTTCAGTAGTGGAAACAATGAGAAGCAAACTCAGGGTCTGATTTGAATGCAGAGCAAATAAGCCTTGGTGATGGAATGGGTAAGTGCGAAAACGAGGACCAGGGATGAATGCACACATGTTTTCTTTGTTTTTGCTGCACAGCTAGAAGAATGACGTTGCCATGGACTGACATGACAAATACTTGGGGGGAAATCGGGTGATTTAAGATGGAAAATCAAGACTTTGCTAATCAATACGCCTCTTAGACATCTAAGTGCAGCTAGGAAGTGCAATTATAGAGGTAGGGGAGGTGCCCAAGCTGGAGACGTGAATGTGAGAGTGGGTAGGCTGTAGGTGATGTTTGAGGCCATGGAGCTGGATGAAAGTATCAAGGACAAGAGGTCAAAGGAAGAGGCCTGGGGGCATCTGGGGCCTTGCAAACCTTAGAGCCCATTAGAGGAAAATCATCCTGGGATGCTAGTATTCAGTTGTCAATGAAAGTTGATGCTTCGGAAAAAATAATAATTTGGATAATTTTGCTTCAACACTGCATGTATTATTAATGCTAATGGCTAATAACCGTATTTCTTATTTTTAATTTATTGGGGTGACAATTGTTAGTAAAATTACATAGATTTCAGGTGTACAATTCTGTATCACATCATCTATAAATCCCATTGTGTGTTCACCACCCACAGTCAGTTCTCCTTCCATCACCATATATTTGATCCCCCTTACCCTCATCTCCCACCCCCCACCCCCCTTACCCTCTGGTAACCACTAAACTATTGTCTGTGTCTATGAGTTTTTGTTTCTCATTTGTTTGTCTTGTTCTTTTGTTGTTTTTGGTTTATATACCACATATCAGTGAAGTCATATGGGTCTCTGCTTTTTCTGTCTGACTTATTTCGCTTAGCATTATACTCTCAAGATCCATCTATGTTGTCACAAATGGTCCTATATCATCTTTTCTTACTCCCGAATAGTATTCCATTGTGTATATATACCACAACTTCTTTATCCAATCATCTATTGAAGGACATTTTGGTTGTTTCCATGTCTTGGCCACCGTAAAAAAAGCTGCAATGAACATTGGAGCACGCATGTCTTTATGTATAAATGTTTTCAGATTTTTTGGGTAGATACCCAGGAGAGGGATTGCTGGGTCATATGGTAATTTTTTGAGGAACCTCCACACTGCCTTCCATAGTGGCTGCACCAGTCTGCATTCCCACCAACAGTGTATGAGAGTTCCTTTATCTCCACAGCCTCTCCAACACTTGTTACTATTTGTCTTGTTAATGATAGCCATTCTGACTGGGGTGAGGTGATATCTCATTGTGGTTTTATTTGCATTTCTCTGATGATTAGTGATGTTGAGCATTTTTTCATATGTCTATTTGCCATTTGTATGTCCTCTTTGGAGAAATGTCTCTTCAGGTCCTCTGCCCATTTTTCAATTGGGTTGTTTGTTTTGTTGTTGTTGAGTTGCATGAGTTCCTTGTATATTTTGGATATTAGCCCCTTATTAGAGGCACTGTTTGCAAAAATCTTCTCCCATTCAGTTGGTTGCCTCTTTATTTTGTCGATGGTTTCTTTTGCTGTGCAGAAGCTTTGAAGTTTCATATAGTCCCATTCGTTTATTTTAGCTTTTACTTCCATTGCCTTTGGAGTCAAATTCATAAAATGTTCTTTGAACCCGAGGTCCATAAGTTTAGTTACCTATGTTTTCTTCTATGCAGTTTATTGTGTCAGGTCTTATGCTTAAGTCTTTGATCCATTTTGAATTAATTTTGGTACATGGTGACAGATAGCAGTCCAGTTTCATTCTTTTGCACGTGGCTATCCAATTCTCCCAGCACCATTTATTGAAGAGGCTGTCTTTCCTCCATTGTATGTTTTTAGCTTCTTTGTCAAAAATTATCTGTCCATATTTATGTGGTTTTATTTCTGGGTTCTCAATTCTATTCCATTGGTCTATGTGTCTGTTTTTCTGCCAATACCATGCTGTTTTGATTATTGTAGCCCTGTAGTACAAGCTAAAGTCAGGGAGTGTGATACCTCCAGTATTGTTCTTTTTTCTTAAGATTGCTTTGGCTATTTGGGGTCTTTTGTGGTTCCAAACAAATCTGATGATTTTTTGTTCTATTTCTTTAAAAAATGCCATTGGGATTTTGATGGGGATTGCATTAAATCGGTATATTGCTTTGGGTAATATGGCCATTTTAACTGTGTTGATTCTTCCAATCCATGAGCACAGAATGTCTTTCCATTTCTTTGTGTCTTCTTCAATTTCTTTCAAAAATGTCTTACAGTTTTCAGCATATAGTTCCTTCACATCCTTGGTTAAGTTTATTCCTAGGTATTTTACTCTTTTTGCTGCAATTGCAAAAGGAATTGTTTTTTGTATTTCTTTTTCTGAGATTTCACTGTTAGTATATAGGAATGCAATGGACTTTTGTACGTTGATTTTGTAGGCAGCAACATTACTGTATTTGTTGATTGTTTCTAATAGCTTTTTGGTGGAGTCTTTAGGGTTTTCTATATATAGCATCATGTCATCTGCAAAGAGTGATAATTTAACTTCTTCATTCCCAATTTGGATGCCTTTTATTTCTTTCTCTTGCCTGATTGCTCTGGCAAGGACTTCCAACACTATGTTAAAAAGCAGAGGTTATAGGGGACAGCCCTGTCGTGTTTCTCAACGTAGAGTAAAGGGCTTCAGTTTTTCACCATTAATTATGAGTTTAGCTGAGGGCTTGCCATATATGGCCTTTATTATGTTAAGGTATTTTCCTTCTATACCTATTTTATTAAGTGTTTTAATCATAAATGGATGTTGTATCTTGTAAAATGCTTTTTCTGCATCAATTGATATAATCATATGATTTTTGTCCTTTATTTTGTTTATGTGATGTATCACACTGATGGATTTGCGGATGACAAACCATCCTTGTGCCCCGGGGATGAACCCCACTTGGTCGTGATGAATAATCTTTTTAATGCATTGTTGTATTCGATTTGCTAGAATTTTGTTTAGGATTTTTGCATCGGTATTCATCAGAGATATTGGTCTGTAGTTTTCTTTGTGTTGTCCTTACCAGGTTTTGGTATCAGGGTAATGTTGGCCTCATAAAATGAGTTAGGGAGTACTGTCTCTTCTTCAAATTTTTGGAAGAGTTTGAGCAGGATTGGTATTAGATCCTCTTTGAAGGTTTTGTAGAATTCACTAGTGAAGCCATCTGGTCCCAGACTTTTGCTTTTCGGAAGGTTTTGGATGACTGATTCAATTTCGTTACTGGTGATCGATCTGTTTAGATTTTCCAGTGCTTCAGGTTTCAGCCTTGGAAGGCTATCTGTTTCTAAGAACTTGTCCATTTCTTCTAGGTTATTGAATTTGGTGGCATATAGTCCTTCATAGTATTCTTGGATGATCCTTTGTATTTCTGTGGTGTCCGTGATAACTTCCCCTTTCTCATTTCTGATTTTGTTAATTAGTGTCTTCTCTCTTTTTCTCTTCGTGAGTCTAGCCAAGGGTTTGTCAATTTTGTTAATCTTTTCAAAGAACCAGCTCTTTGTCACATTAATTTTTTCTATTGTCTTTTTGTTCTCTATTTCATTTAGTTCTGCTCTGATTTTTGTTATTGCCTTTCTTCTGCTGACCTTGGGTTTCACTTGTTCTTCTTTTTCTAGTTCTTTAAGTTGTAACATGAAGTTATTTATTTTGGATTTTTCTTGTTTCTTGAGATAGGCCTGTAATGATATGAATTTCCCTCTTAAAACTGCTTTCGCTGCATCCCAAAAATTTTGGTAGGATGTATTTTCATTGTCATTTGTTTCTATATATCTTTTGATCTCTCCTCTAATTTCTTCTTTCACCCAGTTGTTCTTTAAAAGTATGTTGTTTAATTTCCATGTATTTGTGTTTTTTCCTGCTTTCTTTTTGCAGTTGATATCCAATTTCAAAGGCTTGTCATCAGAGAACATGCTTGGCATGATTTCAATCTTCTTAAATTTGCTGAGGCTGATTTTATGTCCCAATATATGGTCTATCCTTGAGAATGTTCTGTGTACACTAGCAAAGAATGTATAGTCTGATGTTTTAGGATGAAGTGCTCTATATATGTCAATTATGTCCATTTCATCTAATGTGTCAATTGGGGGCAGCTATTTCGTTATTTATTTTCTGTTTGGATGATCTATCCATAGCTGTCAATGATGTATTGAAGTCCCTTAGTATAATTGTGGTTTGGTCAATTTCTCCCTTTAGTTCTGTTAGTACTTGCTTGTTATATTTCGGTGCTCCCTGATTGGGGGCATAAATATTGATGACTGTTATGTCTTCTTGTTTTATAGTTCCCTTTACCATTATGAAATGTCCATCTTTGTCTCTTGTTATCTTTTTCACCTTGAAGTCTGTTACATCTGATATCATTATGGCTACCCCTGATTTTCTCTGGGTACCATTTGCTTGGAGTGTCAATTTCTACCCTTTCACTTTGAGTCTATGCTTGTCCTTATAGCTGAGATGTATCTCTTGGAGACAGCATATGGTTGGATTTAGTTTTTTGATCCAATCTGCTACTCTGTAACTTTTTATTGATGAGTTCAGTCCGTTTACATTTAGGGTGATTATTGATATGTGAGGATTTCCTGTCCTTGTATCTTTAGTTTTCTGGTAAGGCTGTGTCTCCATTGTTTCTTTGCCTTTTTGTTGTTGTCTATTCATTCTGTGTGGTGGTATTCTATGATGTTTCCCTCTGTTTCTTCTTTTATTACAGTATATATTTCAGGTCTGGATATTTTTTGAGTGGTTACCCTTAAGTTTATGTAAAAGAAAGTTTGATATTTAGAGTATTCCATTTTCTTCAGCACACTTACTTTCTCCATTCCCATATTCCGGTTCAGGCCTTTACTCTCCCCCTTTTTATGTTTTGGTTGCCACAAATTGTCCCTGTTGATGGTGGTCGAATAGCCTCCTTCAGTATTTCTTGTAGTGCAGTAGAAAATTCCCTCAGCTTTCATATGTCTGGAAAGGTCTTTATTCCTCTTTCATATCTAAAGGATATCTTCACTGGATATATTATTTGTGGCTCATAATTTCTCTCTTTCAATAGTTTGAATATTTGGTTCCACTCCCTCCTGGTTTGTAGAGTTTCTGCTGAAAAATCTGATGATAATCTAGTGGGCTTTCCTTTGTAGGTTACCGTCTTCTTTTCCCTGGCTGCCTTGAGGATTTTTTCTTTGTCGTTGATTTTAGACCGCTTCAATACAATGTGCCTTGGAGAAGGCCTGTTGGGATTGAGGTAATTAGGTGTTCCATTTGCTTCTTGGATTAGAGGATCCAGTTCTGTCCACAAGTTTGGGAAGTTCTCATCAACAATTTGTTTGAATATATTCTCTCTTCCCTTCTCTCTTTCTTCTCCTTCTGGTATGCCCGTTATTCTTATATTGCTCTTTCTAATGGAGTCAGAAAGTTCTTGTAGAGTTCTTTCATTTCTTTTAAGTCTCAAGTCTCTTTCTTCTTCCATCTGTGTAATTTCCAGGTTTCTATCTTCGATGTCACTGATTCTTTCCTCCATCTGGTCAACTCTACTATCTAAGCTGGTTATTTCATTCTTAATTTCTTCTATTGGGTTCTTAATCTCAAGAAGTTCTATTTGGTTCTTTTTTAAAATTTCATTCTCTTTTGTAAAATGCTTATGTTGTTCTTTGATTGTGTTTCTGAGTTCATTAAACTGCCTTTTTGTATTTCTTTGCATCTCGTTGAGTTTTTTCAGAACTGCAATCTTGAATTCTCTGTCATTTAAGTCACATATTTCCATATCTTTAAGTTCCTTTTCTGGAGACTTTTCACTTTCTTTCTGAGCTGTCTTGTTGCCTTGGTTATTCATGGCAATTACTGATTTATTATTTCTCTTCCTAGACATCTACAGGTGTGGCTTCTGCAACAAGTAGATAGGAAGAGGTCTTTCTTTTGTTTTCCAGTACTTGTTGGTAGAATGTTTTATTTTCTCTACGACTGCAGCCTTTTTTTTCTGTCTCACACGGTAGTGCTATGTTTTCTCTGCACTATTCCAGCTTCTCACACAGTGGGGGGATTCCCTGGGAGATGGGCTCCTCCTCTGTTAATAGTTCACCTGGGTCACAGGGCACAGTGTCCCTGTGGGTGTGCAGAGAGCTTTTGAAGTTCCAAAGCTCTTCCTGCATCAGATTCAGAGTCCGTATGTGTAAGCAGTTCTGTTTACTCCTGCAGGGATCCGCCCAGATAGGTGGGGCCAGGGGTGGGGTGAGTTGTGAGAGGAGCCCCAGAGCAATGACAGCGACCACCACCACAGCCGGTCCTGCTTCCACAGCTCCCTCCCCTTTGTCGGAACTAGTTGGGCTGTGAATCTGTGTCTGCTGTCCACAGTTCTCAGAACAGCAAGTATTCTGTTCTTTTGATCTGACACTGCTACTGTTCCGCTTCTAGCACCGGGCAGGTGGGGGCGGGGCGAGCTCTGGGAGGTTCGGGAAGGGGCAGCTAGTCTCAGTGCCTAAGGCTTCCGTTCTCTGTGGCACTGAGGGCTTAAACCACCGTTTTCAGCCTTCTTCCCTCAGTCTTTGCTCCGAGGTCTCTGCCGTGAGCGTTGGGTTCAGCCGTGTGGGCCATAAGCGGAGCCCTAGCAGTCCGAGTTCTTCCCTCTCCCACAGCTGCAGTAGTTCCGGGATGCAGTGAGCTCGGAGCACTGAGCTAGGTCTGAACCCTGTGCCTGCCTGCGCGGCTCCGTCTCCGCACTTCTCCCTTCCCTCCTACTCCGCTCGCACGATTCGCCCACCTTTAGGTGAATTCAGTAGTGGGCCTCTTCGTCTTGCCTGTCTGCTGTGCAGGGAGTCCTTTGTGGAGTTATTGTTGTTCGACTAGTTGTAAATTCCAGGGGAGCTTTACAGAAGCTCACCTCACACCGCCATTTTGATGATGTCAATATAACCATATTTCTTACTGGGATTTGTTATATACCAGCGATTGGTTGGTTGGTTGGTTTTCAAGAAATAAGCATATGTAAACATGAGAACATGATTTTCTGTGCTGTTTCTTATGTACGCCTGAAAAAGGTCGTTTTCAGGTGTTACTGTCGTTCTTGTAGTTGTTTATTTCTCATCACTCTTTGTTGTCCCCAGACTTAACAGTAACTATCTCCCTTATTATTTCAGCCTGGGGCCCCAGGAAAAATTTGGCCTGAGTTTAATCTATTGTCATGTTAGTGAAGATGCCTCCTTCAAGAGAGAATCGCAATTGTCTCGTGCTTAAAGCTTCAGGAAGTTGTTTATAAAAGTCAGAGGACCTCTTGAACAAACTCAGTTTTCTTAACTGGCTGGTGGCACCAGTCACAGGTACAGAACCTAGGGACTGCCTTAGCAGCCACTTCCACAGCTTTGACGAAGCCCATCACTGCTGCTTAGCTGTGTCCATCGCTCACTTTCAGAAAGATCCCATTGTTATTCTTGTTGATACATCTCCGTGTTGAACAATTGTCATTGCCAGGAGTTATTTCTCTTCTCTAATCCCTTATGCTTAGCTCCACTGACTCTTGATTCAACATTGATAAAGCTGGTGAATAATGCATTATTTTACTTTATGTAATAAAACTTAGAGTTCAGTTAATTTTTAAAAATGCCTTACTTTTCCCTAGGCTAACTATATTTCCTAAGCTAACCTTGGTATAAAAGATCAGACAAAAGTTTCTTTGGAGTCACTTGGAGCCACTTTGTTCCCACTTTTAATTTCCACTATAAATGTATAAAAGTGCACCTTGTGTTTTTTCTTAAGTCTATTATTGAACATTTGGCAGTAGCTCCCCACTGATAAACCCTGACCAGCCTGTCCTTCTCATTCCGTTTTCAGGAACTACCAGCACTCATGTGTTGATTTCTTCTTTTTGATCAATGAGTCATGTATTCACATACTTAACAGGTGGTACCATTTCTTTCTTTTTTTTTCCAGTTACAGTTGACATTAAATATTATTTTATATTAGTTTCAGGTGTACAGCAGAGTGGTTAGACATTTATATAATTTATGAAATGATCCCCCAGTTAGTCTAGTACCCACCTGACACTTTACATAGTTATTACCATATTATTGACTATGTTCTCTATGTTGTTTACAGTAGCCAAGATATGGAAGCAACCAAAGTGTCCATCAATAGACAAATGGATAAAGAAGAAGTGGTACATATATACAATAGAATATTACTCAACCATAAAAAAAAAAAATCTTACCATTTGCAACATCATAGACCTAAGGGTATTATGCTAAGTGAAATAAGTTGGGCAGGGAGAGACAAATACCATATGTAGACTCTAAAGAACGAAGAAAACAGAAACAGTCCCATAGATACAGAAAACAAACTGATGGTTGCCAGATGGGAGGGGATTTGGGGAGCTGGGTGAAAAAGGTGAAGGGATTAAGAAGTACAAATTGGTAGTTAGAAAGTCACGGGGTTGGAACTGTTTTTTAACAGCACAGTTCGGTGATAGGGATTGACTCTAGGTTTTGTGGTTATGTTTGTGTTTTAAAGCACTTTTTTAATATTTGTCTGATACCAAACTCCATTTTTACATGATTGTAAACTGTCTACAGTAACTTTAATAATGATTCTCTACAGGCCAGTGTTTGAAATCACATCTTCAAATATCAGGATGTGAATTTAAAAAATCCAGACAGCCTTTCTGATAACTTACAATATCCAGAGTTTATAGATAGCATCAACATTCTAAATATAAACTGAGTTTTAATCTTGTTTCACATTTGTAATTAAGCTCTTTTTCTCCTCATGGGTAATTATCTTTTACCTAAATGATATCCTCCAGGATAAAAGAAGAAATATGTAATACATGGTTATCATTGCAACAGTATTTTTAAAGGATGCTTTTAGCAACTAATAACCTTTTTTTTTTTTTTTAATAGGATGTACCAATGGGTCAGCATAATTTTCAAAATCGCACCTTAAGGTATGGTATATGTTCCATTTTCTAATTTTTAAAAGCTTATTTTGTATTTATTCCTGAAAGTAATTATCACCAATTATAGCAATTTTGAAGGCTAATTCTTCTAAAAGAGCAGCTCCTTGTGAAAAGTCCTATTAAATTGCTCTGAGCTTCTAAAAATAGGATTATTAGTGTCGTGTTATTAGAATTAACAGAGAAAAAAGGAAAACAGCACCTAGTAATCACTTTAGAACTTGAAATCATTTTCTTAAAATGATTATTCTTAATATGTAGTAAAAAAATATGTTTTCTTAAAATGAGTATGTTGAATTATTTTGTCTTGAATCTTGGAGATAAAAGCAAGGTAAGTCCAGCCTTTCTGTAGTGCCCAGCCCTCTCAAAAATTGAAAATTAAAAGTTCCCACAAATGTCCCCAAGTCCCCTTTTGACATCCATGGTAGAATCACAGGTACTGATCCTTTTCCTTTCCGTGTTCCTCAAGCTTTTGGGGTCAGAGCTGTATGTTAGTATTGGTTTGGGAATTAAATTTTTTTTTCATTAAAGTCATTCAGATAATTAATTAAAGGCCCCAAACTGAAGTCAGCCTTTCGTTCTTCACAGAGGGATAGGTTTGTTCTTGTGGAAAATGCAATGTATCCAAGTGTAAAAAATAAACACCATTAGCTAGATCGTTACCTGCAAAACATGGCAAAGAATGCACATTATTCCAGCATCCGTCTAGGGGACTTTGTTTGTTGTAATGCGCTCTAATTCGTATTTTGTGGAAAATTTGAAATTTTAACATTGAGGTGTAATGCACATAGTCCTACATTATAAGGGTAATTGGGTTCTCGGACTTTTGAGGCATTATGTTTTAAGAGACATGCCAAGTTAAAGAGAACTCCAGCTAATTTTAGAAATATTATGGACCCCGTAATTTATCTTGCAAAGGGCATGACTCTTTTGGCCAATAAGACTAGTACATTTGCAAGCAGCTGGATTTCACGTTCACGAGACAGAAAGTTCATGGACACCCTTTGACTTTATACTTGATACCTCTTCTCTGATCGATTGGCCCCTCCCTGAATGTCTGCCTCCTAAGTCTGTTCTCTTAAATTACCGTGGGAAATGCCTGTGGACACCCACACTCTGTGGGCAGTGTCTTCTGGGACCAGTGCTACCTGGAAGAGAGGGAGTATGTGCTGCTATTTGTATCTGAACTGGTTCGTGCAACTCCATCGTCACCCTGACAGCATTCCTCCCAGGTGGACGCTGTGGCTCTATCCTCTCAGAAGGGAAGAAATGGAAGTGCAGGGGTTCAGGGGGATGCCCGGGGTCTGCCACTGAGGCCAGGATTTGCTCCTCTGTGATGCCACAGCTCGTGCTTCCGGCCGCTCTCCTGTCCCGGCTCTCTTCCTAAGAGCCTCCTCCATATCTGTTCCACTTCCCTCTGGGGTGGTTGATATCTGATGGCCCCAAGACCTCATGGAGAGAGCTCAGGTTTTGAATCAGCCTCACCTGGGCTTCCCTCACATGTCCTGGCTTTGTCACATGCCTACCTACTTCCTTAAACCTCTCTGAGCTTCCAGCCTGGTCAAGAGTGCATGTCACATGCTATGGAAGCATCATCTGAGATAGCACACAACCTCTTCCGTGCCTCTTTAGATATAATAGCCCAGACGTGGGCATGCGGCAGGTCAGGGAAGGAGCTCAGGAGAAAGAATGGAGAGGAATTGGAAGGAAAGAGGGGTTGGGGGCAGGCAGCAATCAGGAGGCCAACGACGGGACCCAGAGGTAGGAACAAGGATGGCAAAGTCAGAAATGCTGAAAGTCTGAGGAACAAAACTCTGGTTGACAAATTAAGAACTCCCTATGGAACTCATTATTATTTCGGCAAAATTTATTTACAAAGCATTTTATGGCTGAATATTCTTTGCTTCCAAGACCAAGTGAGTGAGTGGTCTGCAAATATAAGTGGGGTTTTCTGTCACTAGTGCTTTCAAACACTGAGGAACATTTACATACATACAGTCAAGCTTTGATATGCCTAAAAATAATACTGTAGTTCTGCAAATTCTTGAACACAGACCAATGAAAACATGAACATGGACTGTTTTGTCAACCAAACCAAATTTTTGCAGGGAAATTTCCAGAAACAGTGTGTTCTGTCATAAAATCAAGTTTATAAAGGCAACAAGTCAAGGGCTAACGCATCTCTTAGGACAGAAAGTTCTTTTATCTCAAACACCAAGTAGCTGCCTTTCAGCGTTGCTTTTTATCGCCTGCTAAAATTTCACACTAAGTGAATGGCAAGGCCATATTTTACTGCATCAAAAACTCTGGACAGTTCTCTCAATGCAGAGTGGCTACTGTTCATAGACTCATTTCTTTCTTTTTTTTCTTTGTTTGCTCAATTAGCAGAATTGACCAGAGGTTTGTGCATCATCAAAAAATGGGCTTAATATTGAGCTTAGTAAATAAGATTCTTACACTGTTGTATTTCCTTTTTTCATATAGAACCAAGTCACAAAAGAAAAGATTTGAAGAAGAATTGAATGAAAGAATGATTCAAGCAATTGATGGAATTAATGCACAAAAGTGAGTACTTCCTAATCTTAGATTATCAGTCATCTTGTATTTCAAACACCATTATTTGAAAAGATTATTTCCTGCCAAATAAATACTCTCCAAGTAAATTACTAATAAACAACATGAAATGTAAACATGGAGAGAAAAATGTAGGCAAAATGTGTTCAGTAAGTAATATTAAAGATCAACAGGAATTCCATATGGGAAAAACTTTAAGCGATGTTGTGTGACAGTGTCCATTCAAAATGTGTTTATCCCCCTGCAAAACCAGAGAACCTGGAGATACCTATATTCTAAATTGTGGAAGAAGGGTTTTGAGTATTAGAGTCTGAATTCATGGGGTCAATAGGAGAAAGACCATTTGGGTTTTTTTCTTGGGGGGGTGGAGGGGGCAAAATGTTACCCAGGCTGAATTCTATGAATGTCCATTCAGTCTGTGAATTTCTGCTGTAGTTTTAAGTGGTCCAGGCGATGCAGAGAAAAAACAAATTAGAGAAGGTGGTGGCCTTTGTGGCCTGGACAGAGGATTCCATTCATCAGCCTTGGAAACCAGCTCAGATGCATGTGTCGTGGCTGAACTCAGGGAGGGCAGACGCTGGAGGACTCTGTGTGGTGCCTGGCATCCAGTGGACATTCAATAAATGTTTGCTGAATATAATTGTAGTGAAAGAATCAGTAGGTCCAAATGGAAAGCCTTCATAGGAAAGTGTCCATCCTTACAGAAACCTATTTAACTTTTTTCATGAAAGTTGACGCTTGAAAAATGTAAATGATTTTCACCTAGAACTCTGCCTCCAAAATCAAGTTGTGCATCTTTACAAAATGTGTACTCCTTCCAGCTTGTTCCTTTTAAGCATTTGTTTTACAATATTTACAAGGCTTCTGAAAGAATCACGTGTGTGTGTGTGTGTGTGTGTGTGTGTGTGTGTGTGTGTGTGTGTGTAATTTTCTCGGTAGGGCTACAGTTGCAATTCAGATATGCTGGCACATTGAATTAACATCTATGTAGAGCCCCGGAAATTTGGACTGGAAATATGGGGGCCCTGCTAATTAGTGAGGAGCTCATTTTGTTTCCACTTTATAAATTGCACTCTTACTTTATTTCCACATTTATATATATATTATCCAGGAGCATTTTTAAACTAGATCTTCTTTCTCAAAAAAGAAAAAAAATGATTTTAATAAGTTACCTGCATACATTATTCAGTTTGCTATTCATACAAATACAGAGTTCTAAAAATTAGTATAGTTAAAATATATCTTAAATTTTTTTCTATCCCTTTTAGATTGACTAACCTTTGATTCCTCCAACTAGTCTCATAAAACAGAACAATAGCATATTTTTGAAGCTAGTATAGTAATAAGAAATACTAAAAATGTTTATTTCCCTGAACCTGAAGATTATATCCTTGAATCTAAAAGTATTGTTGTAGTTCTCACTTTTCATGATAATCATTGTTGTGTATTTCTGACCTCCGAGCTTCAGCTGAATGTGCACTGTCTGTATGCAGTTGAGTCTTGTGGGACATTCAAGTTCACGGTGTGTGGCCGTGAGAGTCATCTAGGCACAGGGCTGTCCAGGTAAACCTGGAGATGTCCCTCCTCAGGTGTTCCGGTCTCCTGGCTTAACTTGCAATTATTCCGAATGTGAAACATCAGTGTTTCACAGACTAGGGACCCTAGTCTGAAATCAGTAGGTGGCTGTCCTTGCCAGTTACTAGGTGATGTGTGACATTTCACTGGGCCTTTCTTCCTGGATCTTCAGAAGTCTCACCCTTTATCTCCAAAGCATATCTCAGGGAGTCCAGTTTCAAAGACAGTTGGCCGATGGATTGGAAAGTACAATATTCACAGTTTCATGTAAATTGATGATTGTTTAAAGAAATATAACATGTTTGGGAAATTTATGTAAAACATAGTTTTATATCTAATGCTCTAATATACTGGGGGTGCCAAAAAAATGTATACACATGACTTGTATTCATCTTTTGTTATTGGTATATATTGAGTATTTCAATTTTAACACAGTTTTTTCCTTTCTTAAAATGTGTATACATTTTTTGGCACTGTCTGTGTATATATATAAAGTATATATATATATACTCTCACTCCTTATGTGTGGATATATAAATATAGATGTAGACGTATGGTCATATACACTTATAGATAGATATATACATATATACATGCATATCCATATATATTTCAGGTTATTATGTTTTTAATTATGAAAATATTTGTTTAAGAACAAATTAGAAAAGTAGAAATTTAAATTCCTCACCATAATGACTCAAACCAGTTGGTAGCATATTTCATTGGTACTTATTTGTAGATATTTTTCTTGATTCGTAGATATCAATTTTTCCTTACTTAACTTTATTTCATAAAACATTTGTCTGTTTTATTGCCATTGTGCTACTATATCAGACGTTGTGCACCCAACTTGCTTGGTCCTATGCTTGATGTCATGTTTAGCGTGTGGTTATATACGAGGTGCCAGTGAGAAGTTTTGTCCTTAAGCTCTGTCTCTGTTTCAACTACTTTCCTGAAACAGATTTCTAAGAATCAATCAACATGTAAGAGTGCATCCTTCCATATCATTTTTATTTATTTTTCAACATCTGAGAGGTATGTGTGTATTTATGCACATGTGTGTTTTGTTTGTGTCAACATACTGTGTTCACAACATACGGTGTGAACCAATTGCTTATTACATTAGTATTTTCACCCATTTTTTCTGTGTTCAAATATGATTTTTACTTCATAGGAATGAAAAAACAGGACAATGAAAGTATTTCCAGTTAGTGTAAAAGAAACAGAGTCTTGTCGCCTAGAACTTGAAGGCACTCTAAATGGGTTGGACGTTCTGTCATGTGCCACTGAGAAAAATGGTGCTTCTCTCTGCACCAAATCATTCAGGACATGACACTACCATCTAATTTCCATAAAACATCAGGGAACACATTTGCTCATGTACTGGAACACCTCGTTATTTAATTTGGGTAACTTGAGTTTCAGTTTGGATGACAGTTGGTTTGTAATATCGAAGTTTTCAAGGCAGGCAGTGTGTGAATAGGAATATTATATTTGCAGTCCTGTTAACAGTCTCTAGATTCCATTATACATTCTTTTTAAATATTCAATTTTGGACGGTTTACAATAAAGAAAGGAGGATGCAAGTCATTAAAAAATGTACTTCCAGTTGTTTGGTTGGAGGTTTGGTTTCATGATGTCTGTTCTGTATATTGCCAGGCAATGGCTCAAGTCTGAAGACATTCAGAGAATCTCACTGCTTTTCTACAATAAAATACTGGAAAAAGAGGTAAGCTATTTTTTTTCTCAAAATCCATTTTTTCCCCCTGAAATGTTAGTTTTTAAAAATTCTTTCATGAAATTATACTCGTATTTTTTGCCTGTGACATTTAAGCTGCGTCTAACTATATCAGAACTCTCTCTATCTTTCCCTGTGGTCCTCCCATGCATGTATCATTTTACTGTAGTTCTTGTTACCAAGCTTCTGTTTTTGGCTAGTCACCATTCTCAGCACTCCTGGTACTAAATGATATCTAGGACGTGTCTGAGATGGGAGGTAAAGGAAAGGCACATGAGCTGAACAATTCCTTCATGGTAAATTTACAATGACTTTACACAAGTTATTTTAACTTTTTATCAAAAATATGAGATTTACATTGAACATGTTTGGGAAAATTAGAAACCCCAAACTTTTAAGTTTTGTTACGTCTAAATACTTTGACATTACGTCTAAATACTCTTACTTTCCTAAAGTAAGAGCTATTTCAGGCACATTTAATTTGTACATGTCAAACTTAACATGGGTTTGCTGAAATGAACTAAGTGATTATTACAGAAAGTTCAACTGTTCTAGGTCAGCTTTATGCCATTTGCCTTTTGTTTTGTGTTGATCTAGAAAAGGAAGAAGTTAGAGGTAATTTCTGTTATCCAACCATATAACTACAGTCTTAGTTTGAACAAAAGCTGCTATATTAATGGCAGCAGTCACAGCACTGATATTAAAGTTCTGCTGAGAAAATTCAGTTCATTGTTTTATGGAAATTGAGTGGAAAAATCAAATATTAAAAGTACTTCCAAAATTCATCAGTGTTGGATGTTGCAGTTACACCAAAACTTTCTTTTTTATAAGTGGCCAAGAAGATCAACTACTTCTAAGTCAATATATTGACTACAGACGGTTTACCAAATTGATATTTCATATAATTTATTATTATTTTTTGACCATTTTATCCTTGAATAACTTTAATAGATACTAATGGCTACTCATTGTGTAAATGGTACAGTATTCCTTTCTTGACAGGAGTCCATCTCCTTTATTAATACTACAAAGAAATTATAACTCGTATCTCTGCACAAAAGCCCAGAAGGTAAAAGATAGGGGTGTAATTGAATGCATAAAATGTAATCACATTTCTGCAATCATGCTAATATAGCTTCTTCATCAGCATGTAAATTATCCTGGCTATTAAGTCATAAAATTCAGCAAAAAAATCTTCTAGCAGCTAGAAGGTGATCCTCGTTTAAAATGCAGCTTTGGCTGACGTTCCCCTTGTGTACATATTTGCAGAGGCCAACTTTGAGGACAATTTTACGGAGCATTAGAGTTGAAGGTCACGTGTGGTCCACCCCAGCCTGCCCTTCAGGCCTGCAGGTGGGGTAAAAGGCAGAAAGCATAGAGAAAGAGAAGCAGCAATTCACCACCCAGAAATCCAGCTTCTCGAACTGAAAGCCCAGTGGCTAAAACCCAAGGAATACATACTTAACTTCCCATGACTTGGGAAGCAGTCTGTGGAGATGTAGCTAACACAGCCTGGCAGTCTGGTCAGGAGGTTTCAATAGCATTGCCGTAATGATTTTCTTTAATTTTATTATAAAACCTTCTTTGGAGAGGCAGTCTGAGCTGCAGCACTGTCTCGCTGTGAGCCTGCGTAGCTCAGGCAGGGGTAGTCCCAGGGGAGGCAGCTGCAGGACTGGTCAGTTTACTGTCCTGGACGGAATGCAGAATTGTGTGGCCCCTGCTGATTGCACTAGTCAAGTGGATGGAGACTCCATCAGCCAGGCTCTGACATGCAAACAGAATGGTTACACACTTAGAGCAAAGGTCTTCTCTGTCTTGTAAATTTTCTCACCACCCCTAACTAGCATTAAGATAAATAAAATACTAAAATAAGGAAATAAAATGAGGAAACCGTGTTTCCTCGATAATGTTGAAAAGTAAGATATTGTGTGAAAAATCATTTCCTTTCCCCAAATAATTATGGGCATCAGACTCACCCGGGGAACCAGGGCACCCGCCCCGGTTCCCTCAGTTCACTCACTTGGCTTCCCGGTCAGCTGCTCCCTCCTTGATTCAATGACCTGTCAGTGGGTTTCTGAACAGCTGGACTCATAAAATTTGTGGTCTTTGGAAGTCGCATTGGCAGGGAGCAAGCCCTCATTGAGGGAGACGAACAGCCATCGTCCTTAGCTCGTTTGTGCCACAGTCTACAGTTGACAAGTATGATTCATGAACTGGGTACAGTTAGGCTACTATGATTGTTTCAGCCCTTTTAGTACAAAAGTGTCATTTGTGGTTCCTTCTTGTCCCCTTAGTATCGAGCCACAGCACTGCCAGCATTCAAGTACTACGTGACCTGTGCTTGTCTCATATTCTTCTGCATCTTTATCGTGCAGATTCTCGTGTTACCAAAGTAAGTATGTATATATGACTGTCCACTGGGACTCTCACCGGGTGTACCGTCCCACTGGCCCACTTTCACTTAAGGGTGTGAGATGTTAATTTCCAAATAGAGTGGTTGTGTATCATGTCGCATGCCACAGCAGTGGTGGGCAGGGTGAAACTCTGGATCTGTGAAGTTAAGTGGCCCCCATGTGCCATGTTTAGTTATAGAAATATTGCATTTTCAAAGTGAACATGAAAACCTTACAGGGTGGTAAAAAAATAAGTTGGACCTACTGACTTTAGTTTCGGTATTACTCTGATGTTCAGTGTAAGAAACGTAGCCAATATACTTTGCCCAGAAAGGGCAAAATCGCTAGATGTTGTTTCTAATAAGCAAATAACATTAGTATATATTGAAAGGACAAAACCTCCTCTGGGCACGCATTGCCCACCCATCCGTTCTGATTTCACATTCTTCTCCAGGAAGGCCAGTCTCTGCTACTGTGTCTGATTATTATAGGCCAGGGTCCAACTCGTCTCTCCCGGGAGAGACCTGGTACAGATGGGAGAAACTGAATGAGCTGGATTTCACACATTCAAACTTTGGGGCAGGTTCTTCCTAGTTCTACCAATTGATGAAAATCCAGCCACTCTGAAATTCCTAGACTATCTTTCTCTCGCACCTTCTTATTGAGTGCAGTATAAGTTAACTACTTTTTTAGAGAAACAGATTCTTTCTCATTCTACAGCCTAAAAGAGAAGGAAAAGAAAGCTCTTGTCCTTTTAATAATTGGGTATACAGAAATAAATTTAAGATAAATTTTCTTTTCCCTTGTCTATTTTGTCAAGGCCAAAGCAACTATTTTCAAACTAGTAGAATTTGGTCGCATGTTTGCATTTAACTTCAGGGGCACAGCCAGTATTTGGGGGCAACTTGAATTGCCAAGGCTGAGTTACATTTTTCTCATGAGATGATGAGCAAACTAGAGAGAAATGGTCTGTCTTTCCTCCTGTACTTTAAAAGTGTTCTGGGCACTGAGCCAATTCAAAGGCATTTATACAAGAATAACACATTAAAGTATTATTCATATGTGTACAGTTCCAAAGCTATCTGCCTCCTCTTAAAAGAAGTCCCTACTAAACTTCCTCTTCCCTTGTAAATTAGCATGAAAATGTGTGGGCCAATTGAGATCTTCTTCTAGACTTACAAAACCTTCAGTGAAATTTGCCAATGTCAACTTACCAGTTTTTCATTCAAAAAAAATGTTAACAAATTAAGCTCTTTCTAAGTGCAGGCCTGTGCCACATGGTGCAGGAGACAAGGCTTATATACTGGGTATTCCAAAGTTCTACAGGTGACACAAGTGCTACAAGAGAAATGGGCCCTTAGTATTACTCTTAAGTAGATAAATGCATTCATTTTTCTACATCTTCCTGTTGAGTATTTTTATACATTTACCATCAAAATTAAGACAGTTTATCACCCACTGAAAGGAGTTGGGAGAGAAGAAAGTGACTCAGGCATTTTAAAACATGATGTCAAAGAAGATTGACATTCAGGAACCAAGTAGGACATTTCAAGGAATTCTGCTTAAAAAAAAAAAAAAAAAAAAAGTCAAGGAGATGTCTGCTCTGTCTTTGGTTTGATTTTCTTGTCTTTTCTGTTGTGTTGTTGAATTATGAGGACCCACGAATTCCATTCTCTCAGGCATCATCACCAATTACTTGTTCTCTCTTGAGTTCTCTCTGTTGTGTTCTCTTGAGCCGCCAGTTGGATTTTGAGCATGAACATTGTGAAATCTGCTTGTTTTATTTCCCTCTTTGTGTTGGCAGTTAGAAAGCTCAGAGTAAGGCCTGTGGGCTTCTCTAATAAAGAGAGTTCACACCTGCGTTTTATTTATTTATTTGTTTATGAGAAAACTTGCCAAATGATGTATTACAGGGAAAGGATACATTAAAATTAGCCAAAGGAAGGGACACCAAGGGCAGAATCTGGGAGGAGTCCAAATGCAGAGCTTTTGGCTGTCCTCTCCAGGTGGAGTCATGGAGGGTGTTACTTTCTCCCGTTGGTCTCCAGCTTCCCCCTGATGTCAGGCTAACATATTTACTCTCCAGTTACTTCAGAGGTTGAGAATGTCACTTCCTGTACCAGCTTCATATTATATTACATATTATGTTATGTTATATTATATTATATTATATTGTATTACATTATATTAGTCTACTTCCTTTGTCTTTCGTGTTAATGTGCTCATTTTTCTTTCTTTTTCTTTTTAAAAATTCTTGCTGTGAAATATTTCAAACATACAAAAAAGTACAGAGCATAGTAAACATGCATGTGCACACAACCCAGACTTCACAAATGTTAATCCTGTGTCATATTTAATGTAGATAAGTTTCCATGCTCTTGGGACCGTTATTGTTTGGGTATACTTCCTATAAACAGCATCTATTTTTGTTTTTATTTATTCAGTCTGATATCTTTTTCTACATTAATATGCATTATTTTGTTTGTATTTTGATTTTTTATTGATGTATATGGACCTAATTTTTACATTTCATTTACATTGCTTTTCTTTTGTTCTCCTCCTCCCCACCTTCTAAACAATTGATGGAAATTTCTTTATTTTTTTTCTTCACTAGTTAAGAAGAAATATATATATGTGACAATCTTTAAAATACAAATATATAGGATATAATAATATATTCTACATATTTTTCTTTTAATGATTACCATTAAAATTTAAGATACTCTTGATTTAATAAATTATAAAGTTAATCATTATGTCTCTTATATAATTATTTCTTAGCGTTTTAGTTCCATATCATACTTGTAGTCAATATTTACCCACATTCTTTACCAATCTTTTTTGCTCATCAATGCTTTTTAAAAAATTCTTTCCTCGTTTATTTTCCTTCTTGCTTATATATATATATATATATATATATATATATATATATATATATATATATATATATAT
Source organism: Rhinolophus ferrumequinum (assembly GCF_004115265.2). Lineage (NCBI taxonomy): Eukaryota > Metazoa > Chordata > Mammalia > Chiroptera > Rhinolophidae > Rhinolophus > Rhinolophus ferrumequinum. The sequence continues at coordinate 4,850,052 of NC_046290.1, forward strand.
GTTATTAGTTCTTTTATTGAGGGTCTGTAACAACAGTTCCCCCTTTCTGTTTGTATTCAAATATCTTTATCTGCTTTATTTCACATTTGCTCTTGAGTAATAGTTTAACTGGGTATAAAACTCTAGGTTAGCTCTCATTTCCCCTTAATATTATAATGATATTATTACATTACATTTCCTCTTCTATTGTTGCTAATGAAATGCCTTCTGTCAGTCCCTTTACATTCCTTTGTAGGTAGTCTGTCCTTCCTCTGTGGATGCTTTTATTTTATTTTATTTTATTATTACTTTTTTTGCTGGATTTTAATTACTGTATTGTTTCTAGATGTGCATTTGTTCTTATTTACCTAAGTGACTAGGTGAGATTATTTTCAATCTGAGTGTTCATATCTTTGTTCAGTTCCTGGTAATTTTCTGCCTTCATTGCCTTATATATCATTATTTTAACTGTATTCTTTCCTCCTGGGACTCATTAGTTGCACACAGTGCTATTCATTCTGACCCAGGTCTTGTAATTTTTCCCCAAAGTTTCTACCTCATTTATTTGTGCTTCATTCTAGTGAATTCTTCTAACTTCAGTGATTACTTTTTCATATCTAAGAAGTCTATTTGGTTCTTTTAAAATCTGATTGTTTAAATAAATCTATAATTTGCCTATGGGTTTCATTTTTTTCTTTCCCATTATTAGCAGATTGTAGACATATTATATGAAAATAGAACTTGTTTCATTCTGTTACTTATGCTTTATAAATACATGAGTTCTGCCATTTAGTTCGTCTGTTGATGCTGTCATGGTGGTGTGTCTCCTTGGGTTATATGTAATTTTAACTGTGAATTCATCAACAACAAGGGTTTGGGTCCATGGTAATCTCATCTGTTCTGAGTTGTGAAGTCATCACTATGGTATAGTTCTCAGTGTCTCTGCAATGTACCTCTGGGATTTACCAGTTTTGTTAAATCCTTAGATCAAGATTTCTGCACTAAATACCGTGTTTCCCTGAAAATAAAACCTAGCTAGACAATCAGCTCTAATGCACCTTTTGGAGCAAAAATTAATATAAGACCCAGTATTATATTATACCTGGTATTTTATTATATTATATTATTTTGTATTGTATTGTATTATATTATTCCCAGTCTTATATTAATATAAGACTGGGTCTTACCCAGTCTTATATTAAAATAAGACTGGGTCTTATATTAATTTTTGCTCCAAAAGATGCATTAGAGCTGATTGTCCGGCTAGGTCTTATTTTCTTGGAAACATGATAGGTTGTGTGAATTTGATTAAGCCCTTAGCATGGAGCAGGATGGGTATCTCAGTTTTCAAAGATCATTCTTTTTCTATTCATGGTCCTAGACAGATAGTCAACTTCCCTGAAAATTATCAGGCTGATGGACAGAGTTTTTATATTTCCTGTTTCCTGATGGTACAGCACATTATGATTCTTTATTTTATTCAAGAGCTCAATTCCAATTTTATATTAATAAAATGAGTGTCACTTACTTTGTGTAGACATTCAATCTCACACTCAATGGCATATATCAGTCTCTGGTTCTTCCTCAGCCATTTACCATCAACACCTCTTGGCACTGTGTTTTCAAATCCCGTCTGTGTATCAAGTGTTTTCTCTACCTAGCTTATGAACTTGTCTATTTAAACATAATAATTTTTTAATATTTTATGAAACATTTTTATTTAGAATTGTGGTGCTTCTCAGTTCTGCTAACATACCCTCATTAAAAAAAAATTGTTGAATGATAGTTTTGTTTTATTTTTGTTTCATTTTTGGTAAATTGTCCCATGATTTTCAGAAAAAAGAGAGGAATGATTAAATGAGTGAATAAATGAATAAATAAATGAATAACTAATAATAACTAATTTCTGACCTTGAAAGGACCAGTAAGAAAAAGTGTATTTCTGAAACAAGGTATTACATCATCCTTCTTTGGTCCATAATTTTTTAATCTGGCTCTAGTCTGAGAATTTTAATAGAGGTAATTAAGTTATTGGCTCCTCTTTTTGGACTTGTTCTCTCATTTCTGTCTGCCATGTACTATAACTTTATCAGAAAGGTGAGCTACAGCTGAAGACCAAAAATGATCAAGCATAAATTATATTTATATTTTTTAATAGCTTCATTCATATTATCTGCCAGACTAAATAGACTATGTTAAACCAGGCATGGACAATTATTAATATAAGGATGATTTTTTTTTCTAATAAAGTTTAGTTAAATACCATGTGTTTCATTAGCCCAAGTTAAATTAAGAATGATGATATTTTACTTAAGGAAAATGAATAGCCAAGTTATAATCTTAAATATCTTATAACTTTTATTTCTGCTTAGATTCTTTAATACTCATTCTATTACTCATTATAATACTCAATACTCATTAATTCTTTAATACTTAAGTCAAAAAAGTCAGTTTTGTTTTTATCTCCAAAAGGGAAAAAAATAGGACAAAGTTTAATGGTAGAATTATTCATATTCATTGAAAGTAGACTTGGTTTTCTAAACACAAATGATGGAAAATAACTATTAGGGAGGCAGTTTGCTTTGGTGAGCAACCAAATTAATGGGCCCAAACACTGGATACACTGACCGTCAGTTACTGCCTGTGTACCTTGATGCAGTGGATGAGAATGTTAGGGCAAAGCAAGAGAGAGGAAGAGGGAGAAGGAGAGAAGGAAGGGAGGAAGGAAGGAAAAGAAGAAGAGAATCCTCACTGTCCAAGATAAATGAACCAGTTCATGTTTTTCTGACATGAACAATATACAACTTTGGGTTCACATCGTCTGAGAGTAAGGAAGTGACTCACAACTAGTAGCTTAAATGTAAGTTAGTGGGTTAGTTCCTTCCCCACAGTCAAAGTCTAGAGGTGGGTGTGACTCTCTGTCCCTTGGATTATTTGGCTTCCTCCAGTATACCACTCTGCTTTCCCTAGACTCTCCTCCTCATCTTCATTCTCTAAGATGGCAGCATTTTCTTTCTGAGCAACAGAATGAAGGAGCCGACCCAGAAGCAGAGGGAGAAAGCATTCATAGCTGCTATCTCTTGGGGAAACCTCCCAGAAGCTACCTCATGGCACTGTGGTTTATAACCCAAGTCTAAGATTAGTCACATGCTCAAACCTAGCTGCAAGGGAGGGCAGAATATGCAGTCTTTAGTCTGTGTAACGTGGTACTTATCTAAAAAACTTCTAACAGCATGAAAAAAATGGAATTCATGAAAATCTGTATTCTCTCCAGAAAAGAAAACGTTTATTTATTGAGGTTAGCCACACGTCACTGGTATAGTAAGATGTGAGGAATAATAGCAATCAGAAGAGAGCTGGGTATGTTTTCACTCAATAAAACAGGCGAGCATACCTTTACTTTGTATGCAGGGGTATATTCTGAGCATTTGTAATGGAAATAGAAATTTATACTTGCATTTAGTACACACAGCCAGGATGTGTATACCCATCATACAGTTCCTTTTCCCTTTCCCACATCACAGGACCTCCAGGTGGCCTTTTCTCCATTTCACCTTTTGATTCTATTTTTTTTTTTTTTAATTTGAAGTTCCCTTTCAATTTGAAGTTCTGTCATCTATCACTTAAAAGAGAGAGTTAAAGGGAGGGATTTTTATTATTTCATGCTAACTTAAAAGAAAAGTTTTCATTCCTCAGTTCCCATCATCCTTGCTAAATACCACTTAACAGATGTGCAGAGGGTGTTGACAAAAGAATCTGCATTTATGGAATCATTCAACAGCTGTTTACTGAGCTACTACTGTATATCAAGCAGAGTTAGAGATGCTTGGAAAATAGCAGTACCCCCTAAAAAGTTCCATCTGCCAAATAACTTACATTCTGTTAGGGGACACAAGAATAATGTAATAAACAAATACATATATAATATTCAGTGGTGCTAAGCTCTAAGAAGAATAAAGCAGAGCAGGACACTACGGAGTGATGGAAGGAGGTATTTCAGGTGAGGGTGGTCCAGGAAGGCATCACTGACCATGTGACATGGAAGCAGAAGTCTGAATGAATTGAAATAGGAATTATGTGAACATATGGCAGAAGAACATTCTAGATGATGGAAGTCACAGGTGTGTTCAAGGACCAGCAAGGAGGCAGGGTGGCAGGAGCAGAGTGAGCCAAGAAAGAGTAGGATCAGAGGAGCCATTTGAGGGGCAGGCCATGTTGGCCCTCACAGCCTACTGGAAGAACATTGCTGAATGCAACGGAAGCGCTAGAAGGTTCTCAGCTGAGGACATGATCTAGTTATGCATAAAAGTATTGTTCTTGCTGCTCCAGAGAAGGGTGAAGGTAGAAATAGGAAGACCAGGTAAGATGATGGTTTGTGCTAGTAAGCAGTGGAGGTGGTAAAAAGTGGTCAAATTCTGGATATACTATGACAAGTGACATAGACAGGTCTTATTACTGGGTGGGATATGAAGAATAAGCGAAAGTTAAGTTCTGGAGGTTTATGGAGGGGAGGTGGGGGTACAGGTTGGCCTGGACAGCTGGGAAAATGGAATTGCCATTTACAGAGAAGGAGAATCCTGGGGTAGGAAAAGGTGGGAGATGGGTGTGGAATCAGGGACTCAGCTCTGGACATCCAGGATGTGTGGACCCATAATATAGTTCCTTTTCCCTTTCCCACATCACAGGACCTCCAGGTGGCCAAACCATCCCAAAGCTGCTAAGTCCTATCATTAAAGAAAGCCTACTGTAATCTGTAATGGCAAGAATATTTAAATGCCCTTTCTCCTTTTCATCTTTTGATTCTATTTCTTTTAAACCAATTTCCCTTTCATTTTGAAGTTCTATCATCTATCAAAGAGAGAGTTAAAGGAAGGGATTTTTATTATTTCATGCTAACTTATACCTAAAAGAAAAGTTTTCTTCCCTCAGTTCCCATCATCCTTGCTAAATACCATGTACCCAATGTGCAGAGAGTGTTGACAAAAGAATCATTCCTTGGGGGAAAGAGAAGAAGGGAGCAGAGGGAGAAGGGATTGGACAATCATCACACTACATAGAATTCCTGAGAAAGACCCTGTTACTTACCATTGAAATGGCTGATGCCTCATACAGCTTTTAGGCTTTCTTTCCTCAGCACATGTGCTTCTTTGTCCCTGTCAGGACCCTCTTTAAGCAATAAACTGACTGGGGGAAAAAGGAAAAGAGAGGGGACTGGCCCTTAAATCAGCCTTTCTCACTTACTGTGACAATATACTTGATTGGAGTGCCAAAGTCAAAAATCATCACGAAAACATGTGATTTTTCTTGCCTTGTGACAGGGAATAGTCAAGTTTGCTTTTCAGTGAATACATAAATCAATTATGTTTGTGTGCTGCAAAGAAACAGCTTTGCAACTAGAATGTTAATTAAAACTGATTATGTTACACAAACATCATAGTACGCTTAATGGGCCCGAACATGCTTTTGATAGAACAGGCAGGATAAGTGGTTATAATTAAGAGCTTTTGGCCATCCATTACTTTGCCTCATGGTATTTCTTGTTCCTGAGATGAGAGGTGCAGCCATGTGAACAAGAGGGCCAGAGTACCATGGGCTGGACCACGGGACAGCCTCAGCTGGAGCACATCAATGACAGTGAGCCACTCTGGGTCTGAATCTCAGGGCGTGACATCATGTTCCAAATACAAGATCATATCACCTACCAGCAGAGATAGTTTTCCTTATTCCTTCCCAGTCAGATGCCTTTGTTTTATTTCCCTTCCTAATTTCCCTGGCTAGACACTCCAGTATGATGTTCAATAGTAGTCACAGGACGCATTTATTCTTGGAACATCGACCGTGCTATAATATACACTAGGCCATAAAAGCATCTCAACAAATTTGAAAAGATTGAAGTACATTTGAAAAGATAAAAATCTTGCGGTCAGATATCTAACTACACCAACGTCAAATTAGAAATTGAGAACAACAGGATATCAAAAAGTATCCCCAATACGTATTTCATTGTTAAATTATATACTTTTGAATACTCTACAAGTCAAATAAGAAATCACGAGGGAAACTAGGAAATGTTTTGTGTATCAAAAATATAACATATCAGAATATGTGGGATATAGCTTAAAGCAGTCATTTAGAGAGGAATTTGTAACTTTAAAATATTTATATTAGAAAAGAAGAAAGGGTTAAAATCAGTGGTCTTAGGAAGCCAGGAAAAGACGAGCAAATCAAGTAAGTAGAAGAGAACACATACAAAAGAAGGAAGAAAAAATTAATAAAACAGAAAAGACCAACACAGAAAAATAGGAAAGCCGAAAATGGATACTTTGAAAAAGTTTAAATAGTCCTAAACCACTAGCAAAACTGACCAAGAAAGAAAAAGAGAGAGAGAGAACCACAAAGTACCCAAACTAATAATATAAGGAATAAAAGGGGGTTCTTTACAGATCCTACAGGCATTAGCTGGATAAATGTGGAATGTAATCACTCAAGGCCAAGAAGATTTATGTTCTGGAAAAAATGAGAAAATTCACTGAAAAGACAACCTACCAAACCTAATGCATATGGAATAGAAAATTTAAATGGGTATGTATCTATTAAACGTAGTAAGTTTGATTTCTTTAAATCTTCCCACAAAGAAGACTTCACACCCAGGTGATTTCTGTCTGAATCCTACCAATCATTTTAAGAAAATAAAATGGAAGGAGCTGGTCAAATATTAACAAATTTCATAATTGTGAATGGATAAAATGTCCTATTCGTGGAAAGAGGCTCGAAGTTTGCAGCTACGAAGCAAAGCCCACATCTGTCCTACGTATATGAGATCTAGCTAAAATTGAAAGAGAAAGTTCTGAAATAAAGGATGGAAAACAGCTATTCTGGGAAACAGCTTACAGAAAAATAGAAAGCTGCAGTAATATAAATTTCTGACAATACAGAATTCACGTGAAAGGCATTCTGCCTGAAAAAAGAGATGTTATGATACAGTCACCAAGAAAGTTCAGCAATCATAAATCTTTATGCACTCCAGCATCTGTTTGAAATAAATAAAGGGAAATTATTAAAATGTTCAGATATACTGACAAACCCACAATCCTATTTGGGAATGTTAATGCATCCTAAAATTGACAGACCCAATTGAGCCAATAAGTCAGCCCACTGGGGATTTGACAAACTCATCAGGCTCTGTGAATAGAAGTATTTAGAGAACATGCTTTGTTTCCAGCAAAAAGAAAATACATATAATTTACAGAAAGCCATAAAACATTATAGAAGTAGAGCATGTTTTTCACAGCCCAGAAGAAAAATAAATTGTCACAGCATAAATAATAACCACAATCTCTGATCAAATCTGTTGAATTTAGGAATAACAAGAACAGACCAAAAATAATCTCTTTGTAGAATTTATAAATTAGACTTCTGAATTACTGGGGTATTAAAAGGAAATGGAAATTAAAATTATAGGCCTTTTAGAAAAGAATGACAATGAGTAGCTATAAATCAAAGCTGTGGGATTTGGCTAAAACAGTAATTATAGGAATATTTACGTCCTACAATACCTTTATTAGAAAATACAAAAGATTGTCAATAAATGACAATAAGAAAAAGAACAATATAAGTTCTTTTTTTTAAGAGGGAATTTTTTAACTTAAATCAGAATCTAATAACATAGAAAAGTGTCAGAAAGCATAGACGTTAATAATAAGCCAAAACTCGTTCTTTGAGAAGATCAACAAACATGCAAACTTTCAAAAGTGTGATTTAAAGAAAAAAGAAAAATAACATTAAGTACAAGAAGAAATTATTTCAAATATGGAGACTTTTAAAATTTTAAGAGAATATTGGAATATTTTACATTCGAACATCTCAATGAAATGGATAATTTTTTTTCTAGGAAAATTATCAAAATTGACGTAAGAAATACAACCAGTAAACATAGCCGAAATGTGACATATCTACTTCTAAAAATGGAACCTGGTCAGGAAAACAGTTTTGTGGACATAGAACCACACCACTTAATAGAGGTATAACATTAGGCAAGTCTCTCACCTTCTCAGGGTTTCAGTTTCTCTTTGGTAAAATGAGGTGACGCTAGGAACTACTCTGCAGGATTCTTGTGAGGAGTGAATAAACTATACATACAAAGCCCTTCGAGCAGCACTTGGCACATGGAAAATGCTCTGTGGATGTTAGCTTCTGTCGTCATAGCGTCATATCTTCACCATTCCCTCATCAGATGGTTGTACGGTTGAGATTTACCAAACTTTCAATATAAGGCTCATTTGTTATGTAAACACTTTCACACCAAACAAAAAGAAATAATGTTTCTGAACTCAACCTTATGCGGCTGGCATTACCTTGACATCCAAAAGGAAACAGAGTCCAAGAAAACTCATCAGAGCTTATTTTATAGGAATAAAAATGGATAAGAAAGATGGCAAACAAATGTTCAGCAGATGAATTACTGTGTCCCTCTTCGGTCACAGGAGTGAGAGAGAGGCCTCCATACCTTTGCCGTGGGACTGCCTCACACTCCCCCTTTACACACACACACACACACACACACACACACACACACACACACAGTCTGGCTAAGCAGCCAGGGCCTCTGTGGCTTCTGACGAGGGACTAAGGACTAGAGGGCTGTCTTAAAGAAGGATCTTCTAGATGGGGAGGCAAGGAGACCCGCAGTGCTTACCGGCACTGGACTGCACGAAGGCTTCAAACATGGCCGCCATCGTGCGCATCTCTGTGCCATTACAGCCTGCCATGGGCCTGCGCAGAACACTAGTGTCCCTCCTAAGAGCATTTGCTGTATATACACCCGCCCACCACACTGATTGTCACATAAAATGTGAACAAATGACGTTACCCGGCTGTGTGTTTGAAAGCACTGGGAATCGTGTCCAGGAGATAACTCAGAGCTCAGTCCATCACTGAGTCAGGCTCAAGTATGGGTTTGAAGTCAAGTGTGTAGAGCTCTTGCTTGGTGTGTAAGCCTCTCTCATAGTAGAAAATGGATGTGATCGTGTGGGCCGCCTGGAGCCTTCCCGTCATGATGGCATTCTGGCGACTCAGCTCAGTGATCATTTGCTTCGTTTCCTTCCTTGCGAGGCTCACAGCTGTCACTGGCCAGAAATTTCAGCACGTTGCTGACTTGCATCTGGGTCTTTCGTCCCATCCTGGACAGTCAGGGTTTTGCTCCTCTTTCCACAGTCATCTCTTCTCTCTCTTCCGTATCTCTGGCCAGTCTCCTTGGCATGGGGTTCACTGTGGTCTCAGACAGGCCTGACCTCTCCTCTGATGTAACATTTGAATTTCATCTTTGATTATTTGTTGCGGTTCAGCTCTTTTGATATCCCTGAACGTTTCTATCCTTGCATTAAATGAAGTTTTAAGAGGTTTTTAAATTATTTTAAGGACCTCTCAGTAATGCATACAATTCTTATAAATACGTATATCTGCCTATAACCTGTTGATGGCACAATCTGTAACTTAGTGGGCATATTTTTCACATGATCCCAGAAACCTTGGGTGTTCATTGACTCGTGCAAGAATATAAAGGGCCATGGCCCATGAAATTTGGGGGGAACCTCAGGAAACATTTAGATGCATTTGTACTGAAGGAAATTGAATCTGATTGGATTATAGTGGGAGGGGGAGGACTCAGTGTTTCCTAAGGGAACAGGAGGAAGGAGGGGGCATGAGATCTTTGAAGGTATCCAATGAGGCTGGACGCAGCAGCTGCCAGAACATCAGCGGCTGCCAAAACGTCAGCGGCAGGTCAGAGGGCACCGAGAAGGGCATGTGGCCATGTGGCCATGAAAGTGCTAGTAGCATAGGCGAGTCACCAGAAAGATCAGTTTTCTTGAATAAAGAACTGTTATTTGACTCAATTTTAAAGAGTCAAAACAAGTTGGTCAGACATAAATGTGTACACCTTTCAATGACATATTTTTACTTTTAGCTTCATTTTCATTTTTCAAAAAATGAGTGAGAATTGAAGTCCTCATTTAACTAAGTCCTAATTAAGCTGAAAAGATGACTGATGTTCTTTCCGGAACAACAGATGCTCTACCCACACTAACCTGCGCCTTTTTGTTTCCTGGTAGAACATCCATTCTTGGGATCTCCTTCGGAGCTGCATTTGTCTCCCTTGCCTCCATCCTTTTCGTCTGCTTTGCAGGACAGCTTTTGGTAGGTACTGCAAATGTGCACCTTTTTTGAAAACTGCTCACTGAGTGGAAACTGATGTCTTACTTCAAACAGGGAGCTTGTTCACGTACCATTTCAAGAGATACAGATCTCAGTAAACGAACACATGTCAACAGCCCAGAATGTAAAGTGAGGCAGCTTGTGCACAACCAAGACACCGACTGGAAGATTCTGTGAGGTGTTGGCTGTCACATCATAAAGTTGTAGTTGTGTATCTGTTTGTTTCTGTCAAGAGTTTTTGTCATCTCCTCTACGTTATCAGAGTATTTCTAATTGAGAATACAACTAAAGTAGGAGGCTTTTCATATACCGGGGAATTCAAATTCAAACCAAATATATATTTTATGCCCACTTTCCAGATATAAAATCTTGGAGCATATGAAAATAGCAAATATAAAAATATATCTTCTTCGTGGTTTCATTTAAGCCAATCATTGTAGACTTAACAATTTAAATGCTAGTTCTGGGTAGAAGAATTAAATCCATGTGTATTCTTCAGTGGAAAGCCGTGTGGCAGGCGGGCCCGAGCTGCATGCGAGCATCCTCAGAAGGCCATGGGATAGAAGTCAGAAAACAATCAGTGTTTCATCTTGTGTATTGGAGACGAGCTGAACCAGGAGAGGCCACTCTGAGCTAGGTTTTGAGCAGAGTTCACAGGCATCCATTAGAGACACTTCTGTGATTTTTTTTTTTAACCAAAAGTTTAATGTTACAATCATTTGTTATACAAAATAAAGAGAAATGATCTTTAAAATATTTATCGGTGAACGCATGCCATATGGTGCCTGAGGTTAATGCAATTTCATGTTTTTCATATTTTTGAAATTATCATTTCTCTTCCAGTTAGACTTTGACAGTCCATGTGGACGATAACTAAGAAAGCAGGCCGGAGCCTGCAGCACTCCCAGCCACCGCTCGCTCGGGGCTGGGCGGCTCCCCCATGGGGCTCTCTGGCTCCTGTGGCAGCACTTTTCTCATGGTTTTATCCTTTTCATCTGTTTCTTCATTGTCATGTCATTTTGCTGTTTAAAAGACATAGGGTTACTGCCAGGAACATCACAGTGACAGAATGGCCTCCCGTGGCTCTGAAAAGTAGGAGTCTGGAGCCCCAGGCTTCCGTCACATTCCACTCCAAAAAGGGTTCCAATTCCAAAGAGGTCTCTGCCTCCACTGTCTCCCTCTTCTGCCTTGAACCTTTGCAAACTTTTGTGGGTTTTGTTTGCTTTGTCATAGTTTAAATGTTTCAAATTGGATCAGGAACTCTTCTGCCAGTGGGACTGTGGTTTCTGATTTCCTCAAATGAGCACATGGTGTCTCTTAAAAATCCCAGAAGGCATTGTAGTTTGTAGAAAAGAGAAGGCTGGGTAAATACAGACCCTTGGGAATCCTTGTCACATTGTGAAACGCTGAATATACAGAGAAGCCTGATTTCCCATGTTCTGATTTCCCTTGGGTAGAAAGCACATGGGCTCCATCCTGTCTGCCTGGCCCCCAGAAGGATTTTGAAGCCCATTTCTCAGGTTTGTAGAATAGGAACTAGCATGTGTGGTTCCACTGGAAGTCCAAACCTTGTTGTACTTAAAGCAGCTTCTGTCATTGTGCCTAAGTAGCCATGTTTCTCATTCTCTAGTCCAAGGAACCCAGTGATGGGGGAGGGGAGCATAGGGTATTATATTTAGGTGTTCCAGTTGACTTTTTTTTCGGACTACTAAGTTGCTGTAGAAAAGAAACACAGAGCTGCAGACTGCAAAAATGGATCTCCACAGCACTTAGCTGCCTTTGTGGGAATGTTCCGTTCTTATGCAGTGTCCCCACTTTCAGCCCCAGGATAACCGGACCTCACTGTGGGGCCGTCGTCATCCCTCTGGTGTTTCAGGGCCATCGGGATCCCACATCCACGGCAGGTGGCTCCTTCTATGCCTGACACCCACACATCAGATGCCCGGAGGTTCTTTTTAACTCTGTGTTGTCTCAAAGAGAGACTTTTAAGGCTGCAAATGAACTGGTGCCTGCCTCCTCCTCCTCCTCACAGAAGGCCTGTATTTTGCCAAGGTGGTCAGGAAGATAAGATTTGAAGACAGCTTGTCTTTCTAAACTTGAACCGTTAGGATTCATGAATGAGTCTCCCCCCAGTGGTCGGCCATAATCTTTGGCGCAGATGTAATGCTGGTAAAATTCAAAAAGGGATTCTTCCCATTCCAACATGCGGTTCTTTTTCCTGTTTAGACGATGCTGTAAGGATTCGTTTTCAACCGTCAACATCCATATATTAATGCACAGCCAGTCTAAGAAGGCTTTAAGTGTGCTTTCTAGTCTACCCTCCAAATTCACTCAAAAATTATGTATGTCACAAATGCTCCACTGAGGTCACACGGAAAGTATTGCTACATCCTACCAGCTCGTTCCCTGGCCTCGTGGAAACCTACCAATTATGTGAGGTTTTATTATGATTTGCATTTACTTATGGATTAAATACTGAGTTTATGAAAAAGTACTTAGTATCCCAGACTCCCCTTCTGGTACCGTATGTTAACCTTCTAAAAATGTAAATGCCAAGGGCAGTATTGATGCTAAGAATATTGGTGTTAAATTCTCGGTATGAAGAGTTAAACTAAAATACTTTTGTCAAGGAGGTTGAGAAAAGGTAAGCCTGGCTGATGTTTCTCCACCAAGAGCTTGACCTTTGTTACCTTCTCTTAAACAAAAAAGTGAAACAGAGGGTTTGATTTTTTTTTTAAAGTAGAGAAATACCTAAATGGGCAAAAAATAAGAGTGATAATGAAATGCAATTTTTTTCCTATTAATAAAAAAAAATCACACAGATATTTGTTCAGTGACACATTTGGAGAAAAATGTCAGGAAATTTGTTGGTTATCGTTGTTGCTGCGAGAAGTCCAGCCCGCCCCACCCCTGCCCCAGGGGCTCTCCCAGCACGGCTCACCCCACGCCCCTAGGGCCCACCTCCCCATTCTTGCCCTGTAAGGTGAGCTTAGCAACTGCTTACCTTCCTAGCAATGTTTCCAGAAAGTACACCAGCCCTAATGATGGGCCCTTCTTTGAGCGTCATGTGACTTAGGGCCAGTGTCATATAATTCAGCACTTGATTACGTAACAGCTCATGTACTTCCCCCCTGTCTGTGAGTGTGGCTGTGGTCTCCCCTTATATAAAGAGTAGGTTTCAGCCTTCCAGCGAACCCTGCAGAACGCTCACCACGTAAACGTGTTCAGTAAGCATGTGCTAATGATCACTACTGGACTTGTCCCATCATTTCTGTGAGGTTCCTTCTAATTTCCTCCATGCGTCTGACTCTGTGTAGCTCGCACCTCTTGTCTCCCTAACGCCACCATTCCCAGGCAGAGTCGGCGTGCCCTGAGATCCCATGTCAATCCTTCTTGAGACGTCTCACGTGGGGACTGGATCTGTGAGTGAGTGGAGCACTGGTGAGTTGGTGGCTGGAGGCCACTGCTGCCCTGCAATTCTTTCTTAGAGGCGGCATGATTCCTTGACTCTGATCTCAGTTGGAAATAATCTTCGAACCTTCCGAAACCAACTCTGTAGAGCCCACCTTTCCCACCACCATCTTCCCTAGTGCCTGTTGGTTGGGCTTCTTATCTGTATTCTTATTGGTATTTTTTTAGATGGAAAGATCCTCAGTGAGTTTGCTTCAGCCCCATTTTGTTCATTGTACTACTTCAGGCACTTGAGATTCAAGATAAATATTTAGTATCAGTTGGCTTGAAGGAATGTTGGGTTGCACCCACATACAAGCCGCTGGCACCACTGCTCATCCTCACACAGCCGCGACTTCTTCTGGTCCTCAGCTCTGAGTTCAGCGCATCCTGGCCCATCAGCCAGGTGCCCTCACTTGTCACATCTCCCTCGGCACGTCTGCATCGCTGCCTTCCTGAGCTACTTAGCTTTCTACAGTAGATGCCAGTTAGCATTTCAGAATCATAAACTCAAGGGCTGAAAGAGAACCTAGAGACAATCTTGCCCAGCCCCGGGTTTGTGGGTGAGGGACCCGAATGTCATGTGCTTCAGTGAGTTTCCATCCAGACATTTCAGAGCAGTTTCCTTCCATGAAAATTAATGCAGGAGGAGTTGTAAGCACATCTCTTGAAGATGGAAATGGAGACTTTGGAGCAGGCTCATGAGTGTGATAACTCTAAGACCTGCAAAGGTTTCCTGGCCTTGGGTTAGATCCTTTAGACTCAGCATAAATGGCTTACGATGTGTGAGATCCCTGTAGATTATTCATATCAGACCTCACTGCAGTTTCCAAATAACAAATATTATATTATATTAAAAATGACACTTATTCTGCTAGGCGTTCTGTGTACATTGGCTCATTTGTCCTCACAAGAGGCCTTGGAAGGAAGGCACATCCTACAATTAATGAAACGGAAGCTTGCAGATACTGCATAACTCACCCCGTCATGTACAGCGAGTAGGTGTGGAATAGAACTGGAGTCAAACCTGACAATCCTTACAATTCACTGGCGGCGGGTTCCAGAGTGTCAGGCTGTGTGTGGAGACAGTCCCCAGCAGACGATGCCCAGGACTAGGCAGGGATGTCCGTTCATGGTCACGGGCCAGCGTGGCACTGAGGTTGCCTTGTGATGACTGCTGAGCATCTATCAGTCTAAAGCATATTGGTAAGTCAAGATAACCTCACACAGACCCTCATTCATATTCTTCTCTAGTCTGTTAGGTTGATGCAAAAGTAATTGTGGTGTTTGCAATTATTTTTAATCTTTTAAGCCACAATTACTTTTGCATCAACCTAATAGTTTCCTAATGTATATCATCCAACTGTTGGCCCAGTTTATTTATTTATTTTAGTTTTATTTATTTTTTACTTTTTAAAAATTTTATTAAATTTGTTGGAGTGACATTGGTTAATAAAATTATATAGGATTCAAGTGTACAATTCTGTAATACATCATCAATATCTCACATTGTGTATTCACCACCCAAAATAATTTCTCCTTCCATCACCACATATTTGAACCCCTTTACCCTCTTTTACCATCCCCCTCTCCCCTTACCCTTGGGTAACCACTAAATAGTTGTCTGTGTCTATCAGATTTTGTTTATTTTTTTCTTGTTCGTTTGTTGCTTTCAGTTTTATATCCCACATATTACTAAATTCATATGGTTCTCGACATTTTACATCTGACTTATTTCACTTAGCATGATAATCTCAAGTTCCATCCATGTTGTCACTAATGGCAATATTTCATCTGTTCTTATGGCCGAGTAATATTCCACTGTATATATGTACCACATCTTCCTTATCCAATCATCTATTGAAGGACAGACACTTCAGTTGTGTTTCCATGTCTTGGCCACCATGAACAATGCTGCACTGAACATAGCGGTACATATATCTTTACAGATAAATGTTTTCAGATTTTGGGGTTAGGTACCCAGAATAGGGATTGCTGGGTCATATGGTAATTCTATTCTTAATTTTCTGAGGAGCCTCCATACTGTTTTCCATAGTGGCTATACCAATTTACATTCCCACCAGCAGTGTATGAGGGTTCTTTTTCCTCCACAGCTTCTCCAACACTTGTTATTACTTGTCTCATTGATGATATCCATTCTAACTGGTATGAGGTGGTATCTCATTGCGGTTTTCATTTGCATTTCCCTAATGCAAATGAAGTTGAGCATCTTTTTATATATCTGCTGGCCGTAGTCTTGGGAGAAGTGTCTGTTCAGGTCATCTGCCTATTTCTTTAATTGGATTGTTTCTTTTTTGTTGTTGTTGATTGATATGAGTTCTTTATATATTTTGAATATTAGGTCCTTATCAGAGGTGTTGTTTGCAAATTTTTTCTCCCATTTGGTTGGTTGCCTGTTTGTTTTGTCGATGGTTTCTTTTGCTGTACAGAAGCTTTTCAGTTTGATATAGTCCCATTCATTTATTTTTGCTTTTACTTTCCTTTCCTTTGAGGTCAAGTTCATAAAATCCTCTCTGAACCCAGGGTCCATAAGTTTAGCATCTGTGCTTCCTTGTATGCAATTTATTGTTTCAGATCTTACGTTTAGGTCTTTGGTCCATTTGAGTTAATTTTTGTGTATGGTGACAGATAGCAGTCTAGTTTCATTCTTTTGCATGTGGTTTTCCAATTTTCCCAGCACCATTTACTGAAGATGCTTTGTTTTCCTCCATTGTATATATTTGGCTCCTTTGTAAAAGTGGATTCTGGAGAAAGCATAACTCCATATTAAAAGACATTTGGTAAAATGGAAAGAAAAAAGTTAATTTATACATGGATTTAGACTCTAAAGTATTCTAATAAGAAAGTACCCTTAAGAATGGAGAAAGTAAGTGTGCTGAAGAAAATGGAATACTCTAAATATCAAACTTTCTTTTACATAAACTTAAGGGTAACCACTCAAAAAAAAAATCCAGAACTTAAATATATACTGTAATAAAAGAATATAACAGAGGGAAAGATCATAGAATACCATCATACAGAAATAATAGACAACAACAAAAAGGCAAAGAACAATGGAGACACAGCCTTGCCAGAAAACTAAAGATAGAATGACAGGAAATCCTCACATATCAATAATCACCCTAAATGTAAATAGACTGAACTCTCCAATAAAAAGGCACAGAGTAGTAGATTGGATCAAAAAACTAAACCCAACCATATGCTGTCTCCAAGAAACACATGTCAGCTACAAGGACAAGCATACACTCAAAGTGAAAGGGTGGAAATTGACACTCCAAGCAAATGATACCCAGAGAAAATCAGGTGTAGCCATAATGATATCAGATGAAACAGACTTCAAGGTGAAAAAGATAACAAGAGACAAAGATGGACATTTCATAATGGTAAAGAGGACTATAAAACAAAAAGACATAACAGTCATCAATATTTATGCCCCAATCAGGGAGCACTGAAATATAACAAGCAAGTACTAACAGAACTAAAGGGAGAAATTGACCAAACCACAATTATACTAAGGGACTTAAATACATCATTGACAGCTATGGATAGATCATCCAAACAGAAAATAAATAACGAAATAGCTGCCCCAAATGACACATTAGATGAAATGGACATAATTGACATATATAGAGCACTTCATCCTAAAACATCAGACTATACATTCTTTTCTAGTGTACACAGAACATTCTCAAGGATAGACCATATATTGGGACATAAAATCAGCCTCAGCAAATTTAAGAAGATTGAAATCATACCAAGCATGTTCTCTGATGACAAGGCTTTGAAATTGGATATCAACTGCAAAAAGAAAGCAGGAAACAACACAAATACATGGAGATTAAACAACATACTTTTTTTTTTTTTTTTTTTTTTTAATTTATTGGGGTGACAATTGTTAGTAGAATTACATAGATTTCAGTTGTGCAATTCTGAATCACATCATCCATAAATCACACTGTGTGTTCACCACCCAGAGTCAGCTCCCCTTCCATCACCGTACATTTGATCCCCCTCACCCTCATCCCCCACCCCCCAACCCCCTTACGCTCTGGTAACCACCAAATTACGTTCCCAAGATTAATTTTCAAACCCCGTGGCCATCCTGTGGTCACCGACTGCCCTCCAATCCCCTCACCCTCCCCCCCACCCCCCACTCCCCCCGCCCATCTAGCAACCCTCAGTTTTTCCTCATTGTCTCCCAAACAGTTTCTGATTAGTTCATAAACAACATACTTTTAAAGAATGACTGGGTCAAAGAAGAAATTAGAGGAGAGATCAAAAGATACATAGAAACAAATGACAATGAAAATCCTACCAAAATTTTTGGGATGCAGCAAAAGCAGTTTGAAGAGGGAAATTTATATCATTACAGGCCTATCTCAAGAAACAAGAAAAATCCCAAAAAAATAACGCCATATTACACCTTAAAGAACTAGAAAAAGAAGAACAAGTGAAACCCAAGGTCAGCAGAAGAAAGGAAATAACAAAAATCAGAGCAGAACTAAATGAATTAGAGAACAAAACAATAGAAAAAATTAATGTGACAAAGAGCTGGTTCTTTGAAAAGATTAACAAAATTGACAAACCCTTGGCTAGACTCACTAAGAGAAAAAGAGAGAAGACACTAATTAACAAAATCAGAAATGAAAAAGTGGAAGTTATCACGGACACCACAGACATACAAAGGATCATCCAAGAATACTATGAAGGACTATATGCCACCAAATTCAATAACCTAGAAGAAATGGACAAGTTCTTAGAAACAGATAGCCTTCCAAGGCTGAACCCTGAAGCACTGGAAAATCTAAACAGATCGATCACCAGTAATGAAATTGAATCAGTCATCCAAAACCTTCCCAAAAGCAAAAGTCCGGGACCAGATGGCTTCACTAGTGAATTCTACCAAACCTTCAAAGAGGATCTAATAGCAATCCTGCTCAAACTCTTCCAAAAAATTGAAGAAGAGACAGTACTCCCTAACTCATCTTATGAGGCCAACATTACCCTGATACCAAAACCTGGTAAGGACAACACAAATAAAGAAAACTACAGACCAATATCTCTGATGAATACCGATGCAAAAATCCTAAACAAAATTCTAGCAAATCGAATATAACAATGCATTAAAAAGATTATTCATCATGACCAAGTGGGGTTCATCCCCAGGGCACAAGGATGGTTCAACATCCGCAAATCCATCAATGTGATACATCACATAAACAAAATAAAGGACAAAAATCATATGATTATATCAATTGATGCAGAAAAAGCATTTTACAAGATACAACATCCATTTATGATTAAAACACTTAATAAAATAGGTATAGAAGGAAAATACCTTAACATAATAAAGGCCATATATGACAAGCCCTCAGCTAATCTCATAATTAATGGTGAAAAACTGAAGCCCTTTGCTCTACATTCAGGAACACGACAGGGCTGTCCCCTATAACCTCTGCTTTTCAACATAGTGTTGGAAGTCCTTGCCAGAGCAATCAGGCAAGAGAAAGAAATAAAAAGCATCCAAATTGGGAATGAAGAAGTTAAATTATCACTCTTTGCAGATGACATGATGCTATATATAGAAAACCCTAAAGACTCCACCAAAAAGCTATTAGAAACAATCAACGAATAGAGTAAAGTTGCTGCCTACAAAATCAACGTACAAAAGTCCATGCATTCCTATATACTAACAGTGAAATCTCAGAAAAAAAAATACAAAAAACAATTCCTTTCGCAATTGCAGCAACAAGAATAAAATACCTAGGGATAAACTTAACCAAGGATGTGAAGGAACTATATGCTGAAAACTATAAGACATTTTTGAAAGAAATTGAAGAAGACACAAAGAAATGGAAAGACATTCCTTGCTGATGGATTGGAAGAATCAACATAGTTAAAATGGCCATATTGCCCAAAGCAATATACAGATTTAATACAATTCCCATCAAAATCCCAATGGCATTTTTTAAAGAAATAGAACAAAAAAATCATCAGATTTGTTTGGAACCACAAAAGACCCCGAATAGCCAAAGCAATCTGAAGAAAAAAGAACCATACTGGAGGTATCACACTCCCTGACTTTAGCTTGTACTACAGGGCTACAATAATCAAAACAGCATGGTATTGGCAGAAAAACAGACACATAGACCAATGGAATAGAATAGAGAACCCAAAAATAAAACCACATAAATATGGACAGATAATTTTTGACAAAGAAGCTAAAAACATACAATGGAGGAAAGACAGCCTCTTCAATAAATGGTGCTGGGAGAATTGGATAGCCACGTGCAAAAGAATGAAACTGGACTGCTATCTGTCACCATGTACCAAAATTAATTCAAAATGGATCAAAGACTTAAGCATAAGACCTGACACAATAAACTGCATAGAAGAAAACATAGGTAACTAAACTTATGGACCTTGGGTTCAAAGAGCATTTTATGAATTTGATTCCAAAGGCAATGGAAGTAAAAGCTAAAATAAACGAATGGGACTATATGAAACTTTAAAGCTTCTGTACAGCAAAAGAAACCATCTACAGAATAAAGAGGCAACCAACTGAATGGGAGAAGATTTTTGCAAACAGTGCCTCCGATAAGGGGCTAATATCCAAAATATACAAGGAACTCATGCAACTCAACAACAACAAAACAAACAACCCAATTGAAAAATGGGCAGAGGACCTGAAGAGATATTTCTCCAAAGAGGACATACAAATGGCAAGTAGACATATGAAAAAATGCTCAACATCACTAATCATCAGAAAAATGCAAATAAAAACCACAATGAGATATCACCTCACCCCAGTCAGAATGGCTATCATCAATAAGACAAATAGTAACAAGTGTTGGAGAGGCTTGGAGAAAAAGGAACACTCATACACTGTTGGTGGGAATGCAGACTGGTGCAGCCGTTATAGAAGGCAGTGTGGAGGTTCCTCAAAAAATTACGAATAGAATTACCATATGACCCAGCAATCCCTCTCCTGGGTATCTACCCAAAAAATCTGAAAACATTTATATATAAAGACACGTGTGCTCCAATGTTCCTTGCAACTTTGTTTATGGTGGCCAAGACATGGAAACAACCAAAATGTCCTTCAGTAGATGAATGGATAAAGAAGTGGTGGTATATATACACAATGGAAAACTATTCGGCGGTGAGAAAAGATGAAATAGGACCATTTGTGACAACATGGGTGGATCTTAAGAGTATAATGCTAAGCGAAATAAGTCAGACAGAAAAAACAGAGAACCATATAATTTCACTGATATGTGGTATATAAACCAAAAACAACAAAAGAACAAGACAAACAAATGAGAAGCAAAAACTCATAGACACAGACAATAGTTTAGTGGTTACCTGAGGGTAAGGGAGATCAAATTCATGGTGATGGAAGGAGAACTGACTCTGGGTGGTTAACACACAATGGGATTTATAGATGATGTAATACAGAATTGTACACCTGAAATCTATGTAATTTTACTAACAATTGTCACCCCAATAAATTTTTAAAAAAGTACCTTTAATATTAATACTAAGCAAAATGTTTTCACATATACGCATATAAGAGCCCTTCAGAGTGTTTTCATATATATTATTTCACAATCAAAACAACCCATTTTATTTCAGTGGATAGACATAGAATAAGAGATTCAAGTGCACATTTTCATTATAATCAGCAATAAAAATAAAAATAATTGTTAGAGTACTACTAATAATGTGTACATTTACTGCCACATTTAACTTTCTAAACTACCTGAAGTGTACTTACATCTGTGTAACAAATACAGCACATTGACTCTGACCAAAACTACCAGCAAAAAAAAAAAAACACCCCAAAAAGCATCTTTTGAAGCAAGCATGTCACATACAGCAAATGAAAATGCTAGGAAATGTCAGAAGACATTTTTCTCTCAGAGTGGTAGTCTTGTGCTTTGTACAGTGGAGATAATATGATACCAGCCCACCGACCTTGTTCCAGGCTGAGATGAAAGCACAAATACAGAGATCATCCTGGGGAAGGAAAATAGGTCACACACCAGCTGATAGAAAAGCTTTCTGCTCCACAGGAGTGTTTTTTCTTGAAGTCGATTTTCTCTAATGTCAATATAACTACCAGCTTTCTCTTGGTTAGTATTTTCCCAGTGTTCCTTTTTCTGTCTTGTTATTCAGCTTTTCCTTGTCCTTATGTAAGTTTTACGTGTGTCTCTGGTAAACCTCATCCAGCTGTATGTTATTTTCTCTGATCAAAAAATCTCTCTCTTTTACCTGACAAGTGTCATACATTTATGTGTATTATAATTACTGATGCAACCTTATTTTGCTTTTTTTATTCATCATGTATCTTCTTTGCCTTCTACTTATTTTCCTCCCCTCCTGCCTTCTCTTAGACCAACGGAGTTTATTTATTCCCCCGTTACCCCTTCTAGTGATTCAAAAGTTACGTAGCCTAGTGTTTTCTTTTAGTGATTAATGTAAAATGTGTAACACATGCACAAGACTAACAGAGTCCATTAATACTCAGACCTTTATCTTCTTGTTGAAAAACACAGGGACCAAGCTCTAAATGAGATCATCCTTTTCCATCTTCTCTCTTTTTGAAATAAAAAACTCAAGAGTTATGCTGAAGGTGTGATAAGAATCGAGGAAATAACCCATAAAGCAATACAGAAAGACAAAAAGTGTTTACATTTTTCTAAACTTAGACTGCTTTGATTATTCATCATTATTTATTCTTATCATTTACCAATTTCTTACCATTCTTCATGAACACCATTCCTTCCTCTAGGACTCAGTGTCCATATTCCCGACGGATTGTTCCTTTTGTAATCTTTGCAGTGAGAGTCTGTACATTATATACCGACTCAGCTTTTGTATTTAAAAAAGTATTTTTTTCCTCATTGAGTAACAATAATTTGTAATAATTTTTCTAACATTTAAAAAACATGAGTCTATATTTTCTTGTACTTTCATATGCTGAGGAGAAAGCGACAGTCTAATTATTGTTCGGGGGTAGATAGCATGTGTTTTTCTCTCTGATTGGTTTTGTAGGATTTGTTCTTTGTCTGTTGTGGGTAATGGACGCCTTGTATAAGGTGTTGGTACACTTTCATTTCTCCTCTTTGGGACTCAGTATGTCACCTCACCCATGGAGCTCATGTCCTGCTCCAGCTCCACAAAATGGTTGCTCCATGTCTGCTTATTGTTTTGCCACTTTCCTGGTCTTTCTGTTCTATTTTTCTCAAACTTTCATTGCAAGTATGTTA
This sequence comes from Rhinolophus ferrumequinum, assembly GCF_004115265.2. NCBI lineage: Eukaryota > Metazoa > Chordata > Mammalia > Chiroptera > Rhinolophidae > Rhinolophus > Rhinolophus ferrumequinum. The sequence goes on from NC_046290.1 coordinate 4,872,986, forward strand.
AATCTTTTTATTATACCTTTTGTGCCTGAATGTCGCTTTCATATTTTTCATCACTTTATCTTTCTGCGCTGTTTTATGGGTTATTTCTTTACAGCTGTCTTATCCTCTCTCTATAGAATAACTCTTGAGTTTTGAGTATCAGTATTCACATTTTCATCTCCAGCAAGTGTATGTGGCTCATTTTAAAAATAAGCTTGTTATTTTCTCTTAACTGCTCATTCATTATGGACTCTAATCTATCTTTATTACTTTAATCTTATTTTATAGGCTATTTGAGATTGATACAATATTTGCAGATCTTATGCTAATTCTACTGTTATGTCTGTTGATGTTTCCTTGTAAGGTCCATTCTGTTAGCTAGTTTGCAATTTTTATTATTATTATTACTGTGAAGTCATGTTCAGTGGGAACAGCTTCTCCATGCCCTGTACTCTGTGATATAACGTATCATTTATAAGCAGTGTTTTTCTTGCTGCTGCCAGAGCCCCAAGGATTTCCTCTGGTTTTGTTTTTTGTTGCTATTGTGTTCTTTTTTATCTGATTAATAACTCCTAAACTGGGCGTTCTCATTATGAAGCAGAGCATGTCATTTCAAACCCAACACCCGTATTGGGAATTTGAATTTATTGTTGCAGGTTTGTTGGTACTTCCCCGAACTAGTGCATGGATTCTAGACTTCTTTACATGACAGGAGCAGCCATTGGAGGTTTCTGGTTTAACTCAGGGCTCTGGGTCCCAGCTGCCCACCTTTTGGAGGCTCAAGGTAGCATCTTCTTCCCCATGACATTGAAAGTCCACCTCCAGGTGTCGTAGCCTGCGTCCTGTCCCAGGACGCCTGTGGGCCAACCACACAGCCTCAGTCCCTCTAGCACTCAGCCCCTTCTTTCTCCTGGCCCTTGGGAATTTCTCTTGGGGTTTAACCATTGACATAGTGAATGTATTAAGTAAGCATACGTTCATTTTCTACCATTTGCCAAACACTGCACTGCTTCTGCGACTACAAAGACCACTGTCCTCCCGCTCTTCACGTGGCCAGAGACAGCATTTCAGCAAAGACAATGCACTACAGACAGGCTGTGAGGGCCACGCCCTGCATGAGTGGCCGAAGCATGTGGCTCACTCGTGGCGTACAAGGGAAACAGATTCATTTTGTAAAATACGATTGACTGAAATGAAGAGGTCTTTCTGTAGGAAACTCAAGTACAATTAAACAATCAAAGCACACATGGCAGTCTCTGTGACGTGAACTGTTACAAGTAGTTTACTGCTGCCGTTCAAAAAGACAGTCCTTGGCCAATTAAAATGCCAATGTAGATGTTCTTTCAGCCAAATACACAAAAGTGCATGTTTATATGATAAAGTTAACCACATTTTTCGGGCAAGGTTTTAAGATGTTTTGTTTGTTAAATAATAAATGTTTGTTACTCAGTCACTTTGAATATTTATAACTTTCCTGAATTTTTTCCATTTTATTAAATTTTCGCTTAATATAGGCATCAACTTCTATCCAGGTATTTCATTTTATTTTAAAATGGAAACTCATGAAATTGCGAATGCAACCTGCTTTTATAATTATTACACTACATTATGAGGCATTTTTGAGTGAGAATCTACTAACAGTTGTTTTCAGTGCAAAAAACTAAAAAAAAAAAAGTAACGGAAAGAAGAAGGAAGAAAAGGAGGAAAGAGGGAGGGAGGAAGGAAAAAGGGAGGGAAGGAAGGAAGGACGGACGGAAGGAAGGAAGGAAAGGAGGGAAGGAGGGAAAGAGGGAAGGAAGAAAGGAAAGGAGGGAGGGAAGGAAAATATTTCTAGCAAACCACTCTGCTCGTTGTCCCGGGAACCAACTCCATGATAGGGTTTTAATATAAATGTGTATCTTTCTCCTTTTACATCTCCCACTGCATTTAGCACCAATTCCGTATTTGTCAGTGGATGGATGTGGCATTAACAGCCCAGAGCATTTCTAGAAGGTCCACAAGTGAACTCTCTGTAAGAGGTAATCACAAGATACAGTGAGACAACCGATGATCGGGAAAGGGAAGGAACAGATTTGGGTGAAATTATGCCAGTAATTAAACCTAACTAGAGAGACTAACCTCGGCTCATAGCAGTCGTTCTCTCATTTTCATAGGAAAAGCATCGTCTGAATAACTGCCAAACATTCTTTGAGATATTATCACTTACGTTTCATTAGGTTGATATTCATTTTGATAAACTTCTTTTTCCATCAGGGACTTTATTTGAATACTCCCCCTGAAACAGAATAAACTGAAGTAAATTATCATGTCAAGAACCAAGTGGTAATTTTTATTCAGAGTTTCCAATCGAGTCAGTGTTCTCATTTGTCCTTCGTCAGACCCTTTCAGTTTTAAGATCTTAGTCTGTTTTACCCATCGTTGTTTGCCTCTGTTCCCCTAACATCTTTATCTCCCTGCCCTTCTTCTGTCACTGTCACTGTAGTTCAGGATGCACATCTTTTATCATCTTCTAATTCTTTGTCCTCGCCAACGGCAGTGTTTACCAGTCTTCATAAGGCAGCAGAGTTTTATTTACTTTGCCTCAACTTGGTGACAAGAATGAAAAGATAGGGAGGCTGCCTGCCCCTCTGATCTTGGGAATGATGCATGTTTGGCACAATAAGTTTAAAGATGCTTCTCTGGGTAGACTTTGAGGTAAACACACAGACTACCAGGAGAATGAATCCACCCTCTTGCATCCTGAACCCAGTGCGTGCCAAAACCACGTGTCTTTAGAGACGTGCTCCGAGGCTTTTCTTTCTGGGGTGAATCAGATTATGACACCTTTCCTGGCCCGCCTTCCACGTGTTCAGGAGGCCCATATAGACAGTAGTTTCTAGGACCACCAGTTTGTAATTTTGTCCACTGTGGTGCAGGAGCAGAAAAATATTCACAGGTGTGCCTGCCCACACCTGTGTCAGTAACTCGCTAACCTCTGCTCAGCGTACAGCACGTTTCTATTAGATAGCTTCTTTGGCAAGACCATCATCGTGTGTCGTTCTAACATTGTAAACAAAGTGACTCTTTTTATTTCATAGTTTCAGTAAGTCTGTGTAATAACTGGGTAATATTTTACCTAATTGACTGTGGTATGGAATCCGAGCGAGACTGAAATTTCTCCTAAAGTAGTAAAGTTTTGAATGTTCTGCTCTTAAGAGTTTTATTATCATATCTATTGATAATTATTTATGTGTACAGACACAGCACATCCATTTTAACTGTTTTCTCTTATGTGAAAGCACTAAACCCAGTGGACTAGGATGCAAATACATATTGTCTTAATTTCCCAGAATCAAACCAGATGCTGTCATCTCCTAGTGGGACCTGAGCTGGGTGACTATGACAACCTATTTGAATCTCTGATCTTTGTACTTTATTATAGTTTCTCCTCCAGATAGACACCTGATTAGGATTGTGGCATTAATATTATTAGGAGTAGCACCCTTGGGGGCGGGGGGGTCCTCCAGCTATGTGACCCTGCAAACTACTGCGTACTCAGAGCATCAAAGAGCGTCTTACTGCCTCCACCAACCCCCATCCAAACCCTGCTCTTGGGAAGAAACCAAAGGCACAAATCTGGCCACTGCCACGTTGTTGGTAGAGAAAATGCCCTGAACCCTCGCCCCCTTCCAGGGAACCTTCTGCCACCAGCCAGCATTCAGTTCCTGGCCACCCAGCAGCCCAGAGCCCAGGGCAGCACTGGCTCTGGTTCAGGCTCTAGGAGAAACCAGGGAATGACCTGGAGAATCAGAGAGGTTAGTTAACTTGCAGAAAGTCTCACAGCTGTGTGGCTTTGATCCTGGACCACTGGGCTGGTTCTTTTCTCTTCTAACCACCTGTCATCCTGTATTACAGAATCTTGTTTAATTATTGTATTGACATTTAATATATTGCAATGCTTGTATTTTTAAGAATAAAGTAGTTATATACACACACACATACACATATATACATACCTGTTTCCTCGAAAATAAGACCTAGCTGGACAATATGCTCTAATGTGTCTTTTGGAGCAAAAATTAATATAAGACCCAGTATTATATTATATTATATTATATTATATTATATTATATTATATTATATTATATTATATTATACCGGGTCTTATACTAAAATAAGATCAGTCTTATATTAATTTTTGCTCCAAAAGACTCATTAGAGCTGATTGTCTGGCTAGATCTTATTTTTGGGGAAACATGGTATATACACATATATACATATATGTGTGAGAGTATTTTAAAAATAAAGCAGAAAGAAAATCTGAGCGAGGTAGAGAAGTAAAAGTGCTGTGTATTCCCGCTAGGAAGGCGTATTCTCTGTCTGGGTTTCGTTGCTGTCACACCGGTTCGCCACCATGTTAACTCTGGAGTATTGGACAGTTGCAGTCTTGTGGTCTTGCTACATATCAGTCTCTTTTCTACAGAAATCGGCTGAATTTATGATAACTGCTTCATGATAGCTGTGATCTGAGGCCTAGCACATTCCACAGAATGGTTTAATAGCTGACATATTTTTTTCTTTACCAGAAGATTGTTTTAAACATAATTTCAGGTCTCTTTTAAAGGACACACAAGTGCACCCTACATTTATCATAGACATTTTATGAATTTGTTCTTAGTTTGTAACAATGATGCCAACATACTTTTTAACAAGGTCTGTGACCTGGTGTAGGCCCCCAGTGGAGGCAGACTCTACTTGTTAATCTGTGAATAATATGGGTGCATCTTGTGGTTTTAAATGTCATTAAGAAACGTGAGAGGATACATAAAATAACAGTGCATTTCTGTTTCTTTCTTTGTCTTCCTAGCAATGCAGCAAAAAGGCCTCTGCCTCTCTCCTGTGGCTTTTGAAATCATCAGGCATCATCGCGAACCGCCCCTGGCCAAGGGTCTCTCTCACGGTTATCACCACGGCCATCATTCTAACCATGGCCGTGTTCAACATGGTGAGTCAGGGGTGCTGGCAGGCAGGGCCTTCTTCACTCCCGATGCCTGTCTTAGTGGAATTTGGGAACCGTGCGCATAGCTCCTTTGGCGACACTGATCACTGCCTCTTAAATTCAACATCCAGCCACTGCAGAAGCAGCCTCACTAATTAAAAGGATGCTTTCTGCAGAAGCCACCTGAGAAAGGCAGTTTCCTCCAGCCATTTCCCACCATCTGGCTCCTTTGACTCCTGGTGACAGAAATGACATCGAATGTCAGCGGGATAATTGCCTAGGGGTAACAGAAATATCAAATTAAGGCGAGTGCAGCGGGAGAGCTGTCCTACTCTCAGAAGATCTGATTTCAAACCTTTGCTCCCACCTTACCAGCTGTGTGATTTTGGAGAGTTTTCATTAAACTTCCACAGGTTCTGTTTCCACTTCTCAAAAATGAGAACTGACAGTTCTCTGCCAAGGTGGATGAAATGAGCTGATGTCCCTACCCCACTTAGGATGGCACCAGGCATTTTGTAAATATTAAACCAGTGGTCGCTCTTACTATATCGATATTATCATTACCTGTATATTCCTAAAAATAGAAGTATAGGTCATCAGTGCACATGAAGACATGTCCTTTTGATTATTCTGGCTTCACCACCATCAACCAGAAGGCATCATGACATTTCATATGGATGCTTCGCTAGTTGTTGGAGCTGTGGAGTATAATGAGGTACAGTTCTCGTCTTCCTGAAGCATAAAATCAGGTCTAGAAGATAGAGTATATATATTACTGATAAGGCATAGTTTTCATAAACGAGACAGCGTTTATTCAGCCAAAATGTATCTACTGAGCATAAACGTGTGTCTGGTACATTGCTCGATGCTCAGAACCCAAAGATAGTCCTCTGGCTTCCAGGCATGCCCAGAGTCTAGGAGACCGACAGCTGGTAAACCCATTGTAAAGAGTCTGAGGGCCACACTAGCAGCAAGCAGAGAGGTGGCAAGGAGGAGGGCTGGCAAGGAGAAGGGACAGCAGGGCCTGCTAGACGGACTTGTCAAGGATGGTAGGAGGAGGAGTTCAGGAGATGGTGGACGAAAGATGAGAAGTGGGAAGCCATTTGGCATCTAGGACTAGAAACAGGGCAAACATTCGTATTAAGAAGTAGCGAAAACTAAGGCTGAAGAAGTACTAAGGACCGTGAATGTTTACTTGGGATCCATCCTCAATAGTATACTCTGGAGTGTTTTATGCCTCCTGACACAGCTGGAGATTCAGGTGAGGGTGATTCCAGCGGGAAGCTGGATGGACTGGGGTGCCAGCTGCCATGGCCTGAGACCTCTTCACCTACTTCACCCTGCCCAGATGTCTATCTTAAGAACACCTGGGAAGGGAATGTCAGACAGAGCCATAGCATGTCCTCCTCCTCCCACTTCCTACCCTGTCAGATGTGTGTGTGTGTGTAGATTCCTGTGTCTTCCCACGTGGTCGGCTGGAGGACGGCAAGCTGGTTTGCCCCACCTCACCTGACTGCATGCCCCAACTCTCCCTGAGCACCCCTGAAAAAGGGCATGAGGCCCAGCCCGACTGTGGGCCTCCCCAGGCACAGGCCGGGGACAGATGTGAACACAAGCCCTCCTTTCTCTGACTGCGTCGTCTCAGAGGTCAGCTCAGGAAGGAGGCTTGCCCTGGAGGAAGTTATGACCGATGGTGCCTGAGAGGAGAGGGGTCAGCAGTGAAGGCCGTGCAGCCAGCACGCTTCCCTAGGACCCCCTGGCCGTCGGCCTTGCCTTCCTATGTAGAGTTGTCTTGATGTGTCAAGTACACTGTGGGGTCTCCACTGCCCTGGGCCTCTTCTTGCTCCTCTGTAAATTTAGGGAGTGATAGTAAGCTAATGTCCCCTCCTGGTCAGACACGGCACCCGGGGCCGGTCTTCCTACTGCAGGAATGATGAGACACCCCCTCCAGGAGTGGGGGCATGTCTTCTAGGTCTCAGGCGTACCTGGACCATGACATTATTTATTTCCAACAAGCCCTCAATCAAAACTGAGTGGGGAACAGCTGGAAAACAGTGCCATGTCTACACAGCAAGTATTTCCTGCTCTAGAGGGATGTTAAAATGTAAGGGCTCAAGTGGAGATTTGCATCGGTCAGCTTGAGGCATGTGCTTGTCAGGGGCCCAGACCTATGTGCTGTGTGCTTTCTGTGTGACGACCCAACGGGTTTTCACGGTGGCCCCACAGCTGTCATCAGCATGGGGGGGGGACAGTCTCACGGGGGAACCTGAGTGAGGGACTTAAGACTGAGACAGGAAGGGCTTTCCCGGACGTCCGGCAGCATGTGCATTACCAGCCATTAGGACACTTAACTTCCTGCCCAGGCAGTGTTATGGTTCTTGTCAGGCTGTGGAAGCATCACAGGGAGGGAGATGCTCAGAGAGGCAAAGGGCAGGGGCGAGAGCCTGTAGAAACATGAGTGTGTTTCCTAAACTGCGCTCCTCGTGCTGGACCTGGGAACGTGCATGTGTGCAGTCGTGCCCACCCTGCTCCCAGATCCAGCTCTCCAGGAGTGACACCCAGCTCTGTGAGGAGTTTTGGACATTAAAGCTGCAAAACAGAGACAGCTGGGTCAGAAGTCAGCTCCACTGTGACGAGTTGGGGCAGAACACTCTGGAAAGCTAACAGGATGCCCTAGCCGGAGTTCTGAGAGGTTCTAACAGCCACAACGTGTCCGGTTGCCTGAACAAGGCGTGACAGCCACAGCACCCTTACAATCCAGGCTCCTCATCCTTCAAGGTGTGTTCGCTGACCTGTGCAGGCACAGAGCCGATAAAACACACTTCCTAAGAGTTGACACCCTCCGTCGGCAGCACCTACAAGTTATGGGAACCGTTTCACAAGGCAGCCACACACTTAAGAGAATGTTTTCTTTCTTTTTTTCTTGCGTCTTAGGAACACACTTTCCGTATAAGGAGTGATGATTTAATAGTTACTAAATGAAAGAGTGATTGGGTGAATGGGTACGCACATGACCCTTTGAAAGAGAAACCATTTATTTCTATAAAGTCCAGTTTGACCTTATAAAACAAGGATTTATCACCTAATTTTTTAAAGACAGAATCTAAATGGGACACAAATCTGATTTGGAAGCTAATTGTGTTTCTTGTAGGATAAGTAGTCATGATGGACAAGCAGTTAGGTCACTGTCTGAACGTTTGACAAGCTGAACATTTAGGTGACTTTTTTCCACTGTAACAGTGATCCCTTTGGGGAGAAGAAATGCATCTTGAGTACCAGAAAAAGTCTTCCAGAGTCACTTTCCTTCCTCACAAAGAAAGGCGTTCATCCCTAAGTGAGGAATGTGGGAGACAGGGTAAAACTGATGGATGACCTGGAGGAAGGGGAAATGAGGCTCCTGTCTGGGGCAGCAGAGGCAGTGGGAAGGGACAAGCTGGGTTCCTTCTCCTGTGTCTCATGATGGAGAAAGGAGACTCACAGCGCTCAAGCAGATGTCAGCCCCACCAGTGCAGGAGAAATGGCGTTTTCCTTGACACCTGAGGCCCTGAAATTAGTGGTTCTTTTCCATCAGATGCGTCTGTTGCATTTATTTCAAAGAAGCCTCATAAAACAGGATGACAGCCAACACTGGGTACAGAAAAGGAATGATTGTCCCCCTTACTAGGGATTAACCGTGGAGCTTTCTTGTGGTTTCTGACTAATCACAGAAGGGAAAGAGCTTGTTCGTCAGGCTGTGGCCTTTGCTCACATCCGGGGATTTACAGAGCACACCCTACAGCTGCTCGGATCCTGTCCTCTTGAGTTATGAGTGTGTGCGGCAGATGTGAGGTCCCGTGTCCCCTGCCACACCATGAGGTGGCGCTGTCACCCGATGGTGCTGAGGCAGATTCAGGGCCCGTCAGAGCTGAGATCAGCGGGGTGCCGTGCCAGGGAAGTGGGCCCCCAGGTCCCTCACTCCCCTTCGGGGAAGACGACACCCACATTTTCACAGCACTGACAGGTCAACAGGAATAATGTGCTCAGTGGACCGGCTTTTAAACGTCTAATTACGTGCTGATGAAAATGACAAAGCATTTAGGTCAGTTTGAATTTAAATGAATTCTGAGGTTCTAACAGGACATTTTAAATACCTCATGTTCACCCGTGTGACACTAAACACCCCAGTAAAAAGTGGAGGAAAAGTTATCCAGACGTTTTGTCAACTGCGGGGTTTGAGCTGTCAAATTGCCAATGACCTGCATGTGTTGTTCCATTTTAGTGTCCATCTGACTGTTTAGAATCATCATGAGAAGCTCTGATTCTCTGCCACCTTCCTCTGACACCTTGACAGTGTTATCATGTGATTTCCCTCATCATTTTGCATCCTCGTCTGAGCAACTGCCCAGAGTCTGCTATGCCCAGTGTGGCTGTGTGAGGCCCAGTGCAGGGAGTCTGCCGTAGTTCACTGGGGGTCTGTACGGGATTCTAAACGTGATGATGTCATCAGGCATACAGCACAGTATTAAGTCGCATGTTCATAATTTAACACTGTTTGAAAAATATGATTCTGAGATGTCTTACATTGCCTGGAAAGGGTAAAATTGGGAAATAAAGCTAAAAATATGCAGTGTTCATTAGTATTTTATTAGGATATGTTGTCTAAGATGAGGCTATCATTTCTGCAATTATGACAAAGGTTGTAGAATATTACGATGGGTCTGGAGAGGACCCCAAATAATTCTGATTATTAGAAATTCAATCTGTGGAGAAAGTTGTGGCAGTTAAACCTGGAAGGGAGAGGAATGAGGGAGTAGTAGCTCTCGATTATTTGCCTGGCTACATAGGGGATGACATGAGTTTGTTATTTTATTGTATTTTTTTCCAGAAATGATGTTCTATTCATTCACCGAGAAAACGGGAGGTTAGGCCTTCTTGAACAATTTCCTCCAATCTCCCAAAACTCCCTCTTCTTTTTTCCAAAGTAACACCACACTGAGAAACACATTTGTACAAAACCACATATTATTCCTCCTCACAAAAATCGAGTGTCTGTATTATAGGAACAAAACCAGAGCCAAGACATGAAAAGAAAAAGTCACCACTAAAACTGAAACATAGCAGTGTTAAGGATTCAGGTATTCTGTAGAATTATTACCAGCAAAGTAAAAATATTTCCGCCTGGATCTTTTACACTTGAAAGTGATCACATTGAAGATCTGAGGTTCCAAGGAACCGTAGTATGAACAAGAATTCCGTTTTCCTTCGAAGTTCAGTGGGAAAGGTAAGTATTTGGAATGAGTTTCGTTTGGGAAAGACCAGCAGGAAACAGGGAAAACCCTGGCCATTGTCAAAAGGCACTGAGGTCGGTCTGGAGGCAAATGCATTAGAACAAACTCCAGTAGGAACAAGCTCATTTCCACTCTAAGAGCCCAGGGCAAACACAAAAGGAATAAGGTCTCTTTGGTTCCAGTGTTCTGATGGTGACCAGGGCCTCCTGGTGGGAGACCACACCTGAGGGTGAGAAAGGCTCATCGTAACTGTGCTTTTCTTTTGTTATTTTAAAGTGACCAAGAAGACAGAATGGGGGAACTGATTCAAAATTGTAGTGTGATGCCACATAGAAGGAAGTTTCTTGATTTTACAGGTAGTTAACAAGTGCTAGGACAAGCAGCCAAAGGCGGTTACGGAAGCTTTGTTAGGTCTGGGGATGGAAGTTGTTTACTGTTTTTCAAACTCAAACCATCGTATTTCGTGTACAGCCTCCTTGCAAGACAAAGTTTTCACAGGATATGTGTCTACTCATTGTGCAGCAAGAATTTATTTTCTCTATGAGGTGATATAATCAGGAAGTTTTTGCAAACAAAGAAACAAAAACTCATAGACACAGACAACAGTCTGGTATTACTAGAGGGTAAAGGGGGTGGGAGGGAGGTAGAGGAGGGTTAAAGGGGTCAAATATATGGTGATGGAAGGACCTGACTCTGGGGGTACACACACAATGCGATATATAGAGGAATGATTATAGAATTATACATTAGAAATCTATGTAACTTTACTAACCAATGTTTTTGTTTTTTTCCTGATATGACTTTTTCAAAGAATTAGCACATTTACAGTTCAACCAGGGGTTGTGACTTTTTTGATAAATTCTTTGGTAGTAAATAAAGAAATCTACACATCTTTGATTTTTTTTTTTTTTTTTAAGGAGGGCACAGCTCACAGTGGCCCATGCGGGGATCGAACTGGCAACCTTGGTGTTATTAGCACCATGCTCTAACCAACTGAGCTAACCGGCCACCCCAATTTCTTTGATTTTTTTAAATCAGTGTTTTGATTTTACCACGTGATAGAATGGGTAGAATCCCTGTATCCAGTATCATTCTTGGAATCTGAGAGGAAATATTCCTAAGAATAGAGTAAATAAATGCCTCCTTATCTACCTAAGTAAATTGGTATAAGTGTTTGGCATGAACTCTGCCATCAATTAAAATAAACAAAAGGAAGGAAGCAAACAAAAGCAACCGCAGAAACTGTACAGGCAAGCTTTACTTTGTGACCCTTGAGTGTGTATGGCTAACCTGTGCAGAAATCACCACCTACTTTTATGGCTGAGATGAATTTCTTTCAGTAAAAGGGCCCTGGCCCGAGTGCTTCTCTGTTTTGTCTTTACTGACAGTCCCTCTGACCTGGAGCCACAGTACGGAAAGTGATGGACCCTTCGTCACTTGTCACAACAGGCTGTGCAACAGCTTCTCTAGAAAAGACAGACACAGACTGACAGAGAAGTTAGAGTCCCCCACCTTACTAACAGGTTGACTTTCCTTCTGGGTGACCATTACATAAGAGCTAATCACCTATTTTCTCAAGATTACGTTTTTGTTGTTGTTGTTGTTGTTTAAGTAGGACCCCTTTCCAACAGTCCTAAGAGCATCCATCCTCTCAATTTTAAACCCTCGTGACCCTGAGCTGCCAAGCACTCACAAATAATAGACAGAAATGTTGATACCGGTTATTACATTATGCCGATAAAACTGTTTTCTTCTTAAAACCAAAATCTCGTAAAACTCCACAGACTCATTTAATGCTTGGACCAAGATGGTGAAGACTCTGCAGACACACTGTGCAGGCTCTGCTTTCAGGGCAGGGAGTGGAGTGTCTGTGTGCCAGGTGACTGCCTCAGTCATTCTAAGGAAGCCCTCTGCCCTGTGCTTTGTCATTTTAATCTAATTATTTAACGGAGGTGCTTCTGTGTTCCCAAACACCAATCCAGCAATTCTGGAATTCACTACGAAGTGTGTAACACAACAATCAATAGTCATGTGCTTATTCGGGAGAAATTCTCCAGGCTTCTAAAAGGAGGAGATGCAGCTGTTCCCATTGCAGGGTTGCCCACGTGACCCTGCTTACCAGCCAGAAGGAGCAGGTCTCTGATCAACTTAGCACACCCCCTTCTAACTCTTCAGTCTCCTTTGCGCTAATTCATTGAAAAATAAACATTTTCTTTGCAGTTTTTCCTGAGCGACTCCGAGGAAACAATCCCTCCAACTGCCAACACATCCAACACAAGTCTTTTTGCCTCCAGTAACCAGGCAGCGATTCTGCGGGCGCAAAGCTTGTTTTTCCTTCCGGTAAGAAAGCTTGTTTTTCTTTCCTTTCTGTATGCTATGAGTGCATTGGAGGGTATGGCCTCCCCTTTCTCGTCTGTTCTAGACATCCCTTTTCTTCTTTAGTGTCAATACCTGAGTAGGTTCACAGCAGTTAAAAAATGCCAGCCTTTGATGAGGGATGTCTGGCTGACTGGCACCAGTTAGGTGACATGTGCAAACTTGGTGTCATTTAATGTTCTCACAGACAACTCTTGCCCTGTTCTGTTAACTGCTACATTATCCCAGCATTTGACATTTCAATTATATGTCTGAATTTCTGGGTTTGTTGCTCGTAGATTTTGCTAATTGTTCCAGTGAATTAGTGTTAGCTCCCTGACACTGTGATGACAGAACCACATTTTGCATTCCTGCTTCTCGTTTGAGTGCAAATACTGTCCCGTGATTATATCCTCAGTAATCGTCACTGACTCGTTGTAACCAATGTCCCAACAGGCCTAGATTGAAATTTCAAAAATTACTAACACATCCGTCTTTTAAGTGAAAAGAGGTAAATCAGTTATTTCCTGCTTATATCTTTTAGTCCATGAATTGTGAAAAAAAAAAAAAAAACGTATATTGATACTCTCCTTTACACTTTATGAAGAATCATCTAAAAGTTGCATAGATTATCCCGATTCCATTTCTGTCTCATATAGTCAATTTAAAGAACGCTAAATGAACTATTTGGGGGACTGAAATTGATCATTTAATATGTATTTTTTAAAACGTCCTACCAATCTTTTAAACCCCACGAGCAATTGCATAAAGATTTCCTTTCCTCATTTTTCTTTCACTGACTTGTTCCCTTGATATTTGGCTTTGATACTGTTCCTCCTCTTGCCATTTCCACTTCCTGGACTCTCACAGCTGTGTGTATAGAGAATAGGGGCGTCTGCATCTGGGGTTCTTCTGAGGCCATGACTCTGGCAGAGGCATCTGACCGGGGTCCATAGGAGGTCCCTGTGGGCTCAGGAAGAGAGAATGGCAGACGTTTCCTCCTGGATCCAAAGGGTCCTGGCTTTCATTTTAGGCACTAAAGCCCAGGGAAGATTAGACACATCTTTTTGTTATTAATTAAGTGGAAAGTGAGAGATGAGACCCCAAGGGACTTACCAGCCGTGATCTCACTGTGGACAGTGTGGAGCTGCACTCTTTGGAGAAAGATTTCAACTAACGGTGTGGGCTGCCTCTTCCCCCTTGAATGGATGGCGTTAGCAGCACATGGTCCATAGGCCAGTGACAGGAGAACACCTCCAAACTGTCCCCATGTGACATTCACAAGGCACTTGAATGGTTTAAAGTAAAGATGCGTTTTCACAGGATAGAAAAACAGATCCGGCAAAGCATTGTTTTGAATTTCTCCATTCAATATTTTTGGGTAGAACAAGTCACCAAGTGTGGCACCACTGCAGGCAATACGGTCCTTCTGAATTTCATTTGGGTAAGTCTATATGATATCCGATTTTCAAAAGAAGCAAATCACTAGAAACCCAAGATGGGGAAAGATCACACTTACTCAGCCTTTGAAAAGATCCTGAAAAAATACACAATCAACTCTTTAAAATCTTAGCCAACAGGCTACTGTTGTCCCAATAATAAGACTTCAGAAACAGAATTACGGTGGCTTTGCCAGGGCGCTCGGCGTGCTCACGTCCTGTCTATACAGGAAGGAACACTTTTGTTTACTCAGAAGTTTAGGGGTCCCAAAGGAGCCCGGATAACCCTGGCTTCCCCTTTCATAGGTGTTTGGGAAAGTTGTTTTGTGTATGTGCACAGAGTACACCTCATGCCTCTCAAAGCCCATCTTATGTGACACCTGCGGCTGACAAGGGAGTGACAGGACTGCCACCATCACTGCTATGGGTGGATGAAGTGATGCATCTTCTTAAGGGCCATTTATAACAGGCGTCAGAAAGCATCCACTCAGACATAC